>NC_134355.1:563242663-563579686 GCF_048569485.1 Anomaloglossus baeobatrachus | reverse complement strand
CCGCTGACAGCAGACAGAGTCGCGCGTAGAGAATGAACTGGGGTGAACTTCACCCGACTTCATTGTCATACCGCGGCTCTGTCTGTGTCGCGTCCTGATTAGCGGTCACCCGTGAAGGACTCACCGGTGACCGGTAATCCCCTGAGTGACTGAATGGAGTACCCCTCTCTCATACTCACCGTTCCCCAATCACCGGCGCGGCGCTGCACGGCTGTTCTCTAAACCCCGGCGGCTTTTCCTCTTTTGAAAAAGCCGGCCACTCATTAAACAATCTTGTATTCCCTGCTTTCCCCGCCCACCGGCGCCTATGATTGGTTGCAGTTAGACACGCCCCCACACTGATTGACAGCTGTCTCACTGCAACCAATCACAGCTGCCGGGGGGCGGGGCTATACTGTGCAGTGAAAAAAAAATAAATAAATAATTAAAAAAAAAAACGACGTGCGGTCCCCCCCATTTTGATACCAGCCAGGGTAAAGTCACACTGTTGAAGTCTGGTATTCTCAGGATGGGGAGCTCCACGTTATGGGGAGCCCCCCAGCCTAACAATATCAGCCAGCAGCCGCCCAGAATGGCCGCATACAATAGATGCGACTGTTCTGGGACTCTACCCGGTTCTTCCCGATTGGCCCTGGTGTGTTGGCAATCGGGATAATAAGGAGTTAATGACAGCCCATAGCTGCCAATAAGTCCTAGATTAATCATGTCAGGCGTCTCCCCAAGATACCTTCCATGATTAACCTGTAAGTTACAGTAAATAAACACACACACCCGAACAATCCTTTATTAGAAATAAAAAACACTAACAAATTCCCTCGTCACCAATTTATTAACCCCAACAAAGCCCTCCATGTCTGGCATAATCCACGGACCTCCAGCGTCGCATCCAGCTCTGCTGCATGAAGGTGACAGGAGCTGCTGAAGACACCGCCGCTCCTGTCAGCTCCACGCAGCTAATGAAGGGAATAGCGCAATCTGCTGAGCTGTCACTGAGGTTAATCGCGGCCACCGCTGGATCCAGCGGTGACCGCGATTAACCTCAGTGACAGCTCAGCTGATCGTGCTATTCACCTCAGTTGCTGCGTGGAGCTGACAGGAGCGGCGGTGTCTTCAGCAGCTCCTGTCACCTTCATGCAGCAGAGCTGGATGCGACGCTGGAGGTCCGTGGATTACGCCAGACATGGAGGGGTTTTTCAGGCTTAATAAAGTGTTGAACAAGGGTATTTGTTAGTGTTCTTTATTTCTAATAAAGGATTGTTCGGGTGTGTGTGTTTATTTACTGTAACTTACAGGTTAATCATGGAAGGTATCTTGGGGAGATGCCTGACATGATTAATCTAGGACTTATTGGCAGCTATGGGCTGCCATTAACTCCTTATTACCCCGATTGCCAATGCACCAGGGCCAATCAGGAAGAGCCGGGTAGAGTCCCAGAACAGTCGCATCTATTGTATGCGGCCATTCTGGGCGGCTGCTGGCTGATATTGTTAGGCTGGGGGGCTCCCCATAACGTGGAGCTCCCCATCCTGAGAATAACAGCCTTCAGCCGTGTGACTTTACCCTGGCTGGTATCAAAATGGTGGGGAACCGCACGTCGTTTTTTTTTTAATTATTTATTTATTTTTTTCAATGCACAGTATAGTCCCGCCCCCGGCGGCTGTGATTGGTTGCAGTGAGACAGCTGTCAATCAGCGTGGGGGTGTGTCTAACTGCAACCAATCATAGGCACCGATGGGCGGGGAAAGTAGGGAATACGAGATTGTTTAATGAGCGGCCGGCTTTTTCAAAAGAGGAAAAGCCGCCGGAGTTTGGAGAACAGCCGTGCAGTGCCGCACCAGTGATCAGGGAATGGTAAGTATGAGAGAGGGGAGAGACTGACCGACAGACAGCGAGAGACGAACAGAGAAGACAGAAAGAGACCGACAGACAGAGAGGCCGACCGACGGACTGAGGGAGATTGATAGACATAGACAGGAAAAGAAAGAATGACCGACATCGCTAGAAAAAAGCACAAAACGTACACGGAGCATACAGAGATGCATCCGTGTCACGTATTGTGCGCACATAACCATTGACTTTCATGGTGTCCGCGTGTGCGTGTTCCGTGCAGAAAACGGACATGCTTCCGTGCAAAATGGAAACACATACGAATCACGGACACGGACACACTGACATTATGAAATAACGCATGTGTGACCTCAAACATAGATTAACATTTGTGCACGTTTGGCCGTGTCTCCGGTACATACGGAAACGGGCCAAACACGCACGTGTTTCACGGATGTGTGAAGGGGGCTTCAAATAGACATTGTCTGGAGGGACCAAGGTTGTTTTACATTTCTATATAATGCTCGGCATTGATAGTGTCTTTCAAGGGTCTAAGATGCCCATGCCATAAGGCATTAATGCAACCCCATGGCATCAGAGAAGCAGGCTCATGAATTGTGCACTGATAACAAGCTGGATGGTCCCTCTCCTGTTGAGTCCACAGGACATGGTGTCTGTGGTTTCCATAAAAAAATTCACATCTTAATTCATCTGAACACAGAAAAAATTTCCATTTTGCCTGAGTCCATTTTAAATGAGCTTTGGTTCACAGAAGATAACAGCGTTTCTGGCTTGTGTTGATATATGGCTTCTTCTTTTCATTATAAATCTATAGATTGCATTTGTGGATTGCACGGCAAGCTGTGTTCATAGACACTAATTTCTGAAAGTATTCTTGAGCCCACACGGTGATTTGCACAACTGGATTCTGTCTGTTTTTAATGGAGTGCTGCCTGAGGATGCGTAGAGCATGAGAATTACATTCTGACTGTTGACCTTATTCACATAAATTTCTCCAGATCCTCTGAATTTTTTGATATATCATGTACTGTAGATAGTGCGATATTCAAAGTCTTGGCAATTTTACACTGAAGAACAGTATTCTGAAATTGTTCCACAATTCTAAACGGTGCTTTACACCCTGCGACATCACTAGCAATTGCAAGCTAGCGATGTCAAGCGGGATAGCACTGGCCCCCGTCGTTCGTGCGACATTTGGTGATCGCTGCTGTAGCGAACATTATCGCTCAAGGGGGAGGTGCGTTTGGCGTCATAGCGACGTCACTGCGGCGTCACTATGCGGCCAGCTAATAGAAGCGGAGGGGCAGAGATGAGCGGAACGTAACATCCCGCCCACCTCCTTCCTTCCGCATTGCCGGTGGACGCAGGTAAGGAGATGTTCGTCGTTCCTGCGGTGTCACACATAGCGATGTGTGATGCCGCAGGAATGACGAACAACATCGTACCTGTGGCAGCAGCGATATTAACGAAAGGAGCGACGTGTCAACGATCACCGGTTTTGAACGATTTTGCGATTGTTGATCGTCACTCCTTGGTGTCACAGGCTGCGATGTCGCTACCGGCGCCGGATGTGCGTCACTAAAGATGTGACCCCGACGATATATCGGTAGCGATGTCGCAGCATGTAAAGCCCCCTTTAGACACAGTTGTTCACAGATTGGTAACTTCTGACCATCTTTGCTTCTGAGGGACTCTACCTCTCTAACATGCTCTTTTTTTTACACAGTTATGTCACCTCCAGCTGCTTTTCTTTAGTATCACTTTTTTAATATTTGTGTTCCAACTTTTTTTTTAGATGTGTTGCTGCCATCAATTTCTAAATCAGTTAATTTTATCAAGTGAAATGGTAAAATGTCTAATGTTCACCTTATCTGTGTTCTGTGTTCTGTTGTGAATAAATTATGGCTATAAGATTTTAAAACATTGTATTCTTGTTTTCTTTACATTTTACAAAGCGTCACAAATTTTTTGATTTTGAATTGTACATGCATTTAAAGAGGACCCGTCATATCAAAAGTGGTCGGTTTTCCTTTTGTTTGATTCCTTCTACTTCTGTGAGTATGCATTTTTTTTTTTACAAACTCTGCCATATAGTTCCAGAGAAATGGGCCTTTTTCTCTACTGCTAATTTCTATGGTCTTTCCCAAGTTTGTGTTGCTCAGTGGGAAATAATGCAAAGCAGCCTAAAGGTCCAGTCACACTAAGCAACTTACCAGCGATCCCAACAACGATAGGGATCGCTGGTAAGTTGCTAGGAGGTTGCTGGTGAGATGTCACACTGCGACGCTCCAGCGATCCCACCAGCAACCTGACCTGGCAGGGATCGCTGGAGCGTCGCTACACAAGTTGCCGGTGAGCTCACCAGCAACCAGTGACCAGCCCCCAGCGCCGCGTGGAAGATGCTGCGCTTGGTAACTAAGGTAAATATCGGGTAACCAACACGATATTTACCTTGGTTACCAGCGCACGGAGCTACACGTGCAGAGAGCAGGGAGCAGCGCACACTGAGCGCTGGTTCCCTGCTCTCCTAGTTACAGCACACATCGGGTTAATTACCCGATGTGTGCTGCAGCTAAATGTGCACAGAGCAGGAGCCGCGCACACTGCTTAGCGCTGGCTCCTTGCTCTCCTAGCTACAGCACACATCGGGTTAATTAACCCGATGTGTCCTGCAGCTACATGTGCACAGAGCAGGAGCCGGCACTGACAGTGAGAGTGGCGGAGGCTGGTAACAAAGGTAAATATCGGGTAACCAAGGACAGGGCTTCTTGGTTACCCGATGTTTACTGTGGTTACCAGCCTCCGCAGAAGCCGGCTCCTGCTGCCTGCACATTTAGTTGTTGCTGTCTCGCTGTCACACACAGCGATCTGTGCTTCACAGCGGGACAGCAACAACTAAAAAAGGGCCCAGGACATTCAGCAACAACCAACGACCTCACAGCAGGGGCCAGGTTGTTGCTGGATGTCACACACAGCAACATCGCTAGCAACGTCACAAAAGTTGTTCGTTAGCAGCGATGTTGCTAGCGATGTTGCTTAGTGTGACGGGGCCTTAAGGCTATGTGAGCACTTTGCGTTGAGTTTCTTGCAGTTGTAAACGCATACTCTGGCAGAAATTGTCTTTGTCAAATTTGGTTTTGACCACAAAAACGCTATAAATACGCTTGCGTTTTTACCGTGTTTTAGCCGCGATTTACATGCTTTTTCATTGCTTAAAGTCAGATGCGTTTTGACTACAAATACAATGCTAAATAAAGTTTAAACATTCAAACACTATGAAAAAAAAGAAAAAAAATGATAACAAATATCATGATTAAAATCACACACAAAATAGTTAATTTTATTAAAATTATAACTGTGTTCTAATATTTATGTATAAAATAACGTTAAATTATGGATTTTCATTAATTTAATTGTCGGACTACATGTGTGTGTGTAAAGGGACATATCATGCCCTCATTATAAAGTAAAAAAAGCATGCTTTCTGCATAAAAAAAAAAAAGATATAAAACGCTAGGATTATGATTTAGGTTGCGTTTTGAAAATTCTCATTGACTCTAATGTTAGCAAAACGCTGCCAAAATGGCAAAAACACTTGACATGCTGCTTCTTTAAACGCTGAGTTTTTGGCAAATTTTCTGCAACTGAAACGCTGCGTTTTTAACAGCAAAGTGCGCACAAGAAATCACAATTTCCCATAGACTTTGCTTGAAAATCAAAACGCATGCATTTTGGCATTAAAACGCTGCAGTTCAAAACGCTGCGGAAACGCATGGAAAAACGCAAAGGGCGCACATAGCCTAAGACATGCTCAGGGAATCCTGTTAACTATACCCCCATTGTAAAATAAACCCAAAACCAAACAAATATTAGTACCAAATAAAATGCCCATATCTCTGGAACGGGTTATTTAATTGACTAAAAAATGGCATGGTAAGAGGAATAAAATAAAAGCAAAAACTTGACACTTTTGACAGATAACAGGTGCTCTTTAAAGGGGTATTCCCATCTTCAAGATTATATCCCAATATGTAGTAGGTATAATAATAATATTATTAGCAAATATCTCCACTTAGAAATATAGTATAGTTCTTCTGATTTACTATGTCGCTTACCTCATGTTCAGGACATTGCAGGATCTTAGGTATGCATGGTTATAACCATGCATATTGTCACAGTTAATTAGTTGCTAGTTGTCATAACCATGGATACCTAATGCAGGCGTCACACGAGACGAGCTATCGCGCGATGCATCGTCGGGGTCACGGTTTTCGTGACGCACATCCGGTATCGCTTGCGACGTCGTTTCGTGTGACACCTCTAAGCGACGCAGAATCGCTCACAAATCGTGAGTCGTGTACTCGTCGCTTATTTTTCAAAAATTGTTTATTTTTAATGGCGCCGGTTGTTCATCGTACCCGGGGCAGCACACATTGCTCCGTGTGACACCCCGGGAACGATGAACACAGCTTACCTGCGTCCCGCCGGCAATGCGGAGGGAAGGAGGTGGGATGTTTACGTCCCGCTCATCTCTGCCCCTCTGCGTCTATTAGCTGGCCGCTGTGTGACGTCGCTGTGACGCTGAACGTCCCTCCCCCTTCAGGAAGAGGATGTTCGCCGCCCACAGTGATGTCGCTCAGCAGGTAAGTACGTGTGACGGGGGTTTACCGACTTTGTGCGCCACGGGCAACTAATTGCCCGTGACGCACAAATGACGGGGGCGGGTACGATCGCTCGTGCAATCGCACGATAGATCATACCGTGTGAAGCCCGCATTAGGTCCTGCAATGCCCTGAACATTAGGTAAGTGACATAGTGAGCCAGGAGAACTATACTATATTTCTAATTGGAGGTATTTGCTAATATTATTATTATATTATTATTACACCTACAACATATTTGGATAGGATCTTGGAGATGGGAATAATCCTTTAAGTAAGAAAATCCCCAAAGTTATTCATATCCTTTAGGCTATGTGCGCACTAGAAAAGTGATTTTTCTCAAGAACATTTCTTGAGAAACTTCTGGGAGTTGAAGATTACCGCATCTGTGGTAAAAAAAAAATGCACCAAAACCGCGGGAAAAACGCATGCGGTTTTGCCGCGTTTGTGCCACGATTTTTCCGCAGGCTGGTCCCTGCATTTTTTTTTTTATAAATAAAGCATGTTGAAAAAGAGAGAAAAAAAAAAAAGGTAATTTCCTTCTGATATAGAGAAATAGATCGATAATTGATAGATATATAGATAGATAGAAGGATAGATAGAAGGATAGATAGAGGGATAGATAGATAGACTCACCTGTCAGACCACAACCAGACACTGCTATACATAAGATCCACGGACAAGCAACACACAGATAAGCCCCACTTGACCGATCTCCACAACCTGACACCATCCTACAAATGGCCTAAACAGTTATCCACTGAATACACCAACATGAGCAACAGAACAGAGATCCAAGAGCTACTTGTAAATTTCAACACAAGACGCTATACATCAAACCAGCAAGGAGTCAACCGGGCAGTGAATGACTTTAACAACATCCTATATATCATGGCAGAGTTAGCAGGCGTCAGAAAGACCAACCCCAAGAAACCTTCAAACAAACAAGGCCAAAAATGGTTCGCCAAAGAATGCAAGTCACTACGCAACTCCCTAAGGGTAGCCTCAAACCAAAAATACAGAGACCCCAACAACAGGGACCTAAGAGCGGCTCATGACACCCTACAGAGGCAATACAAGCGCATTCTCAAGGAGAAAAAAAAGAGGCACATCTCCCAAGAACTACAGAAGCTTGAGGACTCCCTCCAGGATAACTCATTCTGGAAAACCTGGAGTCATATTGGCACAAAGTCCAAGCATAGCACCCTCCACATCCAAAATGGCAAGATTGGGCACAGCTACTTCAAAAAGGCCTCTACAAGAATATACCAGAAGAAGACCTAACTCCAGAACAGGAGCACCTAACCACAAAACTCAGGGACATGGAGGAGACAATCAAAGACTTCCAAAATCCTCTGGACATACCAATCAGTGTGCTGGAAATAAAAGACAGAATCAAATTTATGAAATGCAAGAAGGCCGCGGGCAGTGACGGCATCCTGCCAGAGATGATCAAATACAGTTCCCCAGATATTCATGCAGCACTGGCTAAACTATTCACCCATGTCCTGAGTGGCGGCTACTTCCCAAAGAGCTGGAATCAAGGTCTCATAACGCCCATCTACAAGAATGGAGACCGATATGATCCAGCAAACTACAGATGGATCTGTGTTAACAGTATTCTGGGAAAACTGTTTAACAGCATTATTAATAAAAGGAACATCACCTTCCTCACCCAGCGGGACACCCTCAGCAGAAGCCAAGCTTGGTTCATGCCAAACCATCGCACCACGGACCACATTTACACCCTGCAAAGCCTCATCAAGACCCATGTCCACGATAAAAAACAGGGGAAAATATTTGCATGTTTTGTGGACTTCAAGAAGGCCTTTGACTTCACTTCACTGAACTGGAATTGTTTTGTAAACAGGAATGGTCAAATATACCTTCATCCAGGATCCAGGAACTCATTAAAAGCTACAGGAAGCGACTAGAGGCTGTTATTTTTGCAAAAGGAGGATCTACAAAATATTAATGTCACTTTTATGTTGAGGTGCCCATACTTTTGAACCGGTCAAATTTTGTTTAAATGCGGATTGCACATTTTCTGTTAGTACAATAAACCTCATCTCAAACCAGAAATATTACTCAGTCCATCAGTTATTAGATATATGAAACTGAAATAGCTGTTGCAAAAACCCAAATTGTTATAAAGAAAAAAGGTTAACATTAATAGGGGTGCCCAAACTTTTTCATATGACTGTACATAGAAGGATAGATAGATAGGATAGATAGATAGAAGGATAGATAGATAGATACATAGATAATGGATAGATATATAGATAGATAGAAGGATAGATAGATAAATAAATAGATAATGGATAGATATATAGATAGATAGAAGGATAGATAGATAGATAGATAGAAAGATAGATAGAAGGATAGATAGATAGATAATAGATAGATAGATAAATAGATAATGGATAGATAGAGGGATAGATAGAAGGATAGATAGAGGGATAGATAGATAAATAGATAATGGATAGATAGATAGATAGATAGAAGGATAGATAGATAAATAGATAATGGATAGATATATAGATAGATAGATAGATAGATAGATAGATAGAAAGAAGGATAGATAGAAGGATAGATAGAAGGATAAATAGATAGAGGGATAGATAGGGGACAGATCAAGCAATAGAGTCCCTGTGAGCACACACTGCATTTCTCATGAGCGGTAGTGTGTTCACATTACCAACCGTGGGAAATGACCTGTAATTACCTCTGCAGTCTCGTTACGAGGCTGCATTCTGTACAGTGTCAGTCGCGGCTGGATGCAAGCATCGTGGGACCTGCGTGGATTACGCCGGAGCTGTGTGTTGGGGGGGTTAATAAAGGGGTGAAAGAGGGGCTTTTTGTCTTTTATTTAAAATAAAGGATTTTTCGGTGTGTGTGTTTATTCACTTTACTTACGGGTTAATTATGTTAGCTGTCTCATAGACGCTGCCATGATTAAGCCTGGACTTAAATGGCAGCGATCCGCTGCCATTTAACTCATTATTAAGCTGATTGCCACCGCATCACAGCAATCTGGAAGAGCCAGGGACACTCCGGGACTGCCGCATAATGGATGTGACAGTCCAGGGCCAGCTGCGGGCTGATATTCTCGGCTGCGGGAGGGGAAGGGGGGGCATTAACCCTGTCCCTCACCGTCCCCAGCCTGAGAATACCGGGTTGCCGCTATGTGTTTACCTCGGCTGGACGGTAAACATACAGCGGAGCCAACTTTTTTTTTTTTATATGTACGTTTGATTTGTATGTGTATTCTATATGTCTGTGTCTGTGTGTGAGTGTGATATGTGTGTATTCTATGTCTGTGATGTGTGTGTGTTTACTCTGCTCCGCTTCCTCTTCCTGGCATAATGACATCACTTCTCTGCAAAACGCAGGCAGTGATGAACATTACCGCAGATAAACTGCGGCTATACAGAGGGTATACCGCATATCATTTGCTACCTGCGGTATACCCGCGGTATTTCGCGATTACATTACAGCGAATGGAGTGAAATACCGCAGCTACCTGCGGAAAAGAAGTGACATGCTCATTTTCTCAAGAAATTGTCTCAAGAAATTCTGCAGAAAGAATTTTCTTGAGAAAAAAAACGCAGTGTGCGCACAGCTATTTTTTTCCCATAGGTTTTGCTGGGAAATGTCTGCAGAAAGAATACAAACATTTCTCAAGAAATTTCTGCAGCAAAACCGCGGGTAAAAACGCAGTGTGCGCACAGGGCCTTAAGCATCTTTAGCTTATGAGTAAGTTCATTTATTGTCAGAGTAAAATAATTGTATCCAAGTCATCAGAGTTTTCTGGCTTTTAATAAGATACATGTAGAAAATGTGTGGGTGATGACTTTTACAGGAAAACAGGGAAATTTACTATAAATATATTAGGATACCAAAGAACCTGTACTATTTTTATATAAATTAAAGAGATAAAATGGCAAGCATCAAAATCTGACTGCTGCCGAGGAAAAGAACGTATCTACATATGCTGTGTATTCCTTATAGCAGATGGGAGATCACAGACTGCGGCCTCTATGCGCTTCTGTGCCATTGAATAAGCCATTGGAGCGGTTTAGTAATGCTTCTATTAAGCAAAGCTCAGTGATGACAGTCACTGGTAGTAGCCAAATAAAGCTAATGTTTTTAACTTCTCTTACCCTATTTCCAACCCTAGTTTTAAGCAGTTTGCTGTTAAGGCTGGGGACACATGCGCATTAATGCAAGTCAATCGCATGACACTTTGCTCCCGCTCTGCTGGAGTATAAGCCGAGTGTCATGCAAACCTTCGATCGCAGCACAGCCGCGGAGGAGAAGGCGGACGCTGTGGAGGAGAGGGAGGGAGTAATCTCCCCATCTCCTCCATTGTCAGCTGATGCGATTCTTGCACTGCCCTCGCATTACACCGTTGTAATGCAAGAGCAGTGCGCTGTTTCTCTTGCACCCATAGATTTGTATAGGTGTGAGTAAAAATGAATTGGATTCCATCTGCAGCATGCTGCGATTGTTTTCGCAGTTCAATTAGGGCTCAGAAAATATTACTCATAGAGTAACATGGGTTCGATTTTTTTATCGCATTCCACTCGCTCCGTTTTATTTGCGCTATGTCCTCAGCCTAATATGGAACCACTGACCATGGCTGAGCTATTAAAGTAAAGGCATAAACACAATATCCTAATAGGATTGTCTAATTAAAGTATCTATTAATGGGGGTTAAAATACAAAAAAACCCTACTCCTTATAGAGTCGCGTGGTTCATCACGTCAGTCTGAAAATGATTGGGTAGATCTAACTACTTGTGCACAGCTCTAGGAAGTCACACTAATACCTTAAAATACATATGTATCAAACACCAACATTACAGATGGCACGTTCAGCGTGCTATGCTATTTACATAGCATGCCATTCTAAATACGCCTATTATTAGAACATTACACTACATATACAGTGTATTGCACCGCGGCACTGGACGTAAATACAGTTGCAAACCATGTTTTTGGCGCTTGGTACATCTGTGAAGTTGTTTGTCATTGTGATCAGCTCTTTTGTACTTGAAAATAATAGAGATAAACTGAGCAGAAGCTGGATCCAGATTATATCACGGTGGAAAATAAGTATTAAGTTACCTATAAACATGCAAGATTTCTGGCTCTCACAAACCTGTAACTTCTTCTTTAAGAGGCTCCTCTGTCCTCCACTCATTATCTGTAGTAATGACACCTGTTTGAACTTATCAGTACAAAAGACACCTATCCACAACCTCAAACAGTCACACTCCAAACTCCACTATGGTGAAGACCAAAGAGCTGTCGAAAGACACCAAAAACAAAATTGTAGCCCTGCACCAGGCTGGGAAGACTGTGAATCTGGAATAGGCAAGCAGCTTGGTGTGATGAAATCAACTGTGGGAGCAATAATAAGAAAATAGAAGACATACAAGAACACTGATAAGCTCCCTCGATTTGGGGCTCCATGCAAGATCTCACTCCGTGGGATCAAAATGATCACAAGAATGGTGATCAAAAATCCCAGAACCACATGGGGGGACCTAGTGAATGACCTGCATAGAGCTGGGACCACCGTAACAAAGGCTACCAACAGTAACACACTACGCCGCCAGGGACTCTAATCTTGCAGTGCCAGACGTGTCCCCCTGCTTAAGTCAGTACATGTCCAGGCCCGTCTAAAGTTTGCTAGAGAGCATTTGGATTATTCAAAAGAGTACTGGGAGACTGTCATATGGTCTGATGAAACCAAAGTAGAACTGTTTAGTAGAAACACAACTCGTCATGTTTGGAAGAGACAGAATGCTGAATTGTATCCAAAGAACACCATACCTACCGTGAAGCATGGGGATGGCAACATCATGCTTTGGGCTGTTCCTCTGCAAAGGGTCCAGGACGACTGATCCGTGTACATGTAAAAATGAATGGGGCCATGTATCATGAGATTTTAAGTGCAAACCTTCTTCCATCAGCAAGGGCATTGAAGATGAAATATTGCTGGGTCTTTCAGCATGATAATGATCCCAAGCACACCACCAGGGCAACAAAGAAGTGGCTTTGTAAAAAGCATATGAAGGTCCTGGAGTGGCCTATCCAGTCTCCAGATCTCAACCCCATAGAAAACCTTTAGAGGGAGTTGAAAGTCTGTGCTGCCCAGCGACAGGCCCAAAACATCACTGCTCTAGAGGAGATCTGCATGGAGGAATGGGCCAACATACCACCAACAGTGTGTGCCAACCTTATGAAGACTTACAGAAATGTTTGACCTCTGTCATTGCCAACAAAGGATATATAACAAAATATTGAGATGAACTTTTGTTATTGACCAAATACTTATTTTCCACCATAATTTGCAAATAAAATCTTGCCAAATCAGATAAGGTGATTTTCTGGATTTGTTTTCTCATTTTGTCTCTCATAGTTGTGGTCTACCTATGATATCAATTACAGGCCTCTCATCTTTTTAAGTGGGAGAACTTGCACAATTGGTGGCTGACTAAATACTTTTTCCCCCACTGTATACTCCATGTGACTTCACCTAAAGGGTTAGCACCAAATCTTGAAGCTATCACCTATTCATAAAAAAGCAGATAACTTTCCCATCACGGGGCTCTCATTGCTAGGACCTACACTAATTCCAAAGAGAGAGACTCATCTAAATGGAGTGGAAGTTTAAAGGGAACCTATCACCAGTTTTTTAGTGTATGAGTTAATCCCACCACCTTCCTTAGCACCTATGCTGCATTCTAAAAAGTGGTATATTATGCCCTGACCCCCCTGCATATCCCCAAAAAAACCTTTTGAATAGCCTCCGCACTGTATGCAAATGCCACCAGTCCGATGAGTGTCTTTGCCGTGGTTCCTGTCCCTCCTGCCCGCTGGTAATCACTGTTCTCCCGATGTGATTGATGTGGATGACGCTCCCTGCGTCATCCACATAGCCAAAAACTCGCACATGCTCAGGGAAAGTGCAGTTCGCGCAAGCGCACTTTGCTTTGCCTTCAAGCATGTGTATCTACTACACGCATTCTCTATGACATCGACCGTTGAACCCTGCTATTTATAGAAGTCTTCTAGACAATGGATGGAGCAGAAGTCGAGCATGTGCACCCCTTCATTCATTACAGGACTGTGCAGAGCCTCATTCTTAAGATCGATGGGGGTTCAAGTGGTCGGACCCCTAATGATCAGTAAGTTGTCACCATCCTCTATATAATGGATAACTAAAAAGCGTGAAACAAAACCCAATCACTCCTCTTACATTCTGCTGACCTGGAGACTTGCTATACTTTACCTACAGGAGGCTATGGAGGTTATTAAATCAGTGTATTTTTTTATCATTATTCCAATTCTTGAAATTTTAATGAAGTCTACATTTCTTAATGCTTTTATGCAATTGTTTGCCTGTCTATAGATACCTCAATGCTATCTGCCTATCAGGTTTATACTTGGCAAAATATTCTGTACACATGAGTGAATGCAAAAAATGTCACATTATGACAGGTCTATGTTACTAACCGTATGACTCATCTGTGTCTGAAGACTTGATACAAATCAGAAGATGCTGGTCCAGGAGGTACTCAAGATCTGAGATGATCGGCGTTAGCTGCAAGGACAGAACTGTGATAATGTATAGAGAGCAAAAGGTAGGAAATAACACAGCAGGATATGTAGGAAGAATGATGGTTGGTGTGATCAACAAGGGATGGACAAGGGGGGACAATATGCTGATCTGAGGTCAAAACTGGCCAAAAATGAAACACGATACTTGACATTTGTTTTGTAAGACTTAAACTGGACCCCCCCATATTAACTGTCACTATACATTTATAGCCATCCGATGCCTATCCCTGCCATGGTATGGACACAGCACCATCGTCATCATCATCAGCCCTGATTCATTTCACACGGATGGAAAGGCACAGAAGGAATTGTCCAAGCCTTTCCAAAGTGCTCCTCATACAGTGGCCATTTTTTGGAATAAGATGCAGCACTTATCCTAGTGATGGAGGCAGCATAATGGAGCATATCAGGCAGTGACCATTGTTACTTTTTATTGTATTTACTATGAATGTATTTAGGCCCTCACTTTACAGCTTATAACCTTTTTAATCAACGCTATAAATTAAGAATGGTTTATTGCTTCCGTGCGTGTGAGAATACAGTATATATTCACTGTTTTAGATACAAGGAAATGTGAAATCAGAAAATGATCTATTAAAGACGATGGAATTTTCGTTTTTGTGGTTTCATTTTTTCTCCTTCCCTTGTTACAAGAGCCATCAGTTCATGTGCCCACATTGCTTTTTTATGTGTTTCTTTCATGGACAGAAAAAAGCATGGACATTTTTTAATTGCGTTTGCGCGTTTTTTCCTGCTTTTTTTAGTCAAGGCGATCGCAGAGGTTCAGGCACGTACTGCGCAGAGTGGTGCCCACACAGCTCCCAGCAGTTTAACCCCCTGAATGCTGCAATCAGTGCGAGGAATGGTTTACCTCTCCCTATCGATCAGGTCACCATGACGACCCCAGGTTACTGAGCTACGGAGATCCTCACACATTATGCCGGATGCATGGTGTGTGAGGCGAAGTGCTGCGATATAATCCGCTGTAGTGATAAAGCATTGCAGGGGATCATAGTAATGCAGAAAAAACCCCACAAACAATTAACATGCTGCTTCTTTTGTCAGCAACAAGATATGCAAGGAAAAAAGAAGCATCATGTGCACAGTAAGGCCCCCTTCACACGTACGTGAAAAAATTGAACCGTTATTGTCACGTACGTATTAATGGGGTGGTTTTCTCCCTGTGTGCCGTGTTTGTGGCACATGCGTGTTCTCCGTGTGTTATACGTAATAACACACGGAGAACCGAAAGCCCCGCCTACCTGATTCTTCCGGAGCTGTCTGTGGTGCTGAATGACAGTGTCCGGCACAGGCCACGCCCCGCTGACGCTGCTTCCAGCCCCCAGTGAAGAAGACGTGTTGTTCAAATTCACTGGGTGTCGGATGCAGGTGACAGCCGCGGCAGAGACTGCAAAGCTGGTGGAGGTGAGTATGTTTTTTTTTTATTTTTTCAATGACACGTGTGTTTCTCCGGCGCGAGTCACGTGGGACCGCATCCACACTACATCCGTGTGGTACGGGTGCGGGCCGCGTGACACCCGTGCTGCCGGAGAAAAACTGACATACATCCATGTGGAGCACACGGGCACACATCTGCTCCACACGGAGGCACGGGCCAATGGCTGAACACGTGCGTGCACATAAACCAATTGATTTTAATGGGTTTACGTGTACATACGAGCACGGACCTAGCACGTACTGGAGACACGTGCGTCTGAAGGGGGCCTAAGTCACGATTCTCATAGACTTTGCTGGGAGGTTTTTTCCTTGCTTTGATTGGTTAAAATAAGCAAGGAAAAATACAAGAAAAAAAAAGCAAAAATAACGCCACATGGGCACAAAGTTTAAATCTTTCCCGGTACATAGTTATTTAAAGGCTTGGTTTTTGAGGGGCAAGTTGTAGTTTTGATTGACACTATTCAATGGAAAATAGAAACAATTTCCGAGTGCAATAAAATTACAACCAAAAAAACTTACTATTGTGTTGGAGTTTTTTTAATTTTTTTATGGCATCAATTATTTGGTAAAGATGACCTGGCAAAATGATTCTCAAGATTAATACCATTATCGAGATTCCAAATGTGTACACTACCAAACTAATATTATAGTGGTAAAAAAAAAATCTGAATTTTGTTAAAAATGTTGTTTGTGTTGTTACTGTCTAAAGGCGGCGTTACACGCTACGATTTATCTGACGATATGTCAGCGGGGTCACAGTTTCTGTGACGCACATCTGCCATCGTTAGCGACGTCGTTGCGTGTGACATCTACGTGCGACACCGAACGATTGCAAATAGGTTGAAAATCGGTGATCGTTAACACATCGTTCATTTTCAAAATATTGTTCGTCGTTTGGATTGCAGCAGACATATTGCTACGTTTGACACCCTGCCAACGACGAACAAAATACACACGACTGCCTTGGTCAAACAATATATCGCTGAACGATTTGGCGTCGCTTGTGCGATCGTTACGTGTGACCGCTAAAAAACGACCTATGTGCGATCTCGGCAAATCGTAACTACGATCTGGGCGTGTCACATCGTTAATGAGAACGTCAGATAAATTGTAGCGTGTAAAGCGGCCTTAAGACTTGTGACTTTTTTATTTTTGTGCTGCTAGAGCTGTGCGAGGGCTTGGTTTTTATACCCTGAGGTGATACCACTTGGAGTTTCGTATGACATTTTGATAGTTTTTATATGGAATTTTTGACGTTTCGATGTCTTTTTCTATTCAGCGTTTTATCGTACGGTTTAAATAATTTTATATCTTGATAAACTGTATTTGGGGGACTGTAAAATAAAGAATATAGTTAATAATAAACATTGTCATTATACTTACCAGTCCCAGGACGCATTCTGCAGACCTGCTATCTCCCGACCGCTTCTGCTTCTGGGTCTGATCATTAACTTTCGGTGGTATTCACAGCACTGCTCATCAATCGGCAGTCTGCGGCTTTTATCGGCTGTGTTCATGGTGACGTCGGGGTTCACCTGAGTCCATGGCTAAGCCATGGACTCAATTGAACTTTGACTGTCACTGTAAGCCTGCTTCTCGCTCTGTAGAGACGCATGTCTGTAAAGAGACATGAAGCAGAGCTGACATTGCTCTCCCTCTGGATTACATCGGAATAAGGATTTTTTCTAATAAATAAGATGGAGTCTCGAAATGTTTTTTTCTTTTATTTCTAATAAAAAAATTTTTCCATGTGTTTTTTTTTTACTGTTTACTAGAAATTCATGGTGGCCATGTCTAATTTGGTGTGACACCATGAATTTCGAGCTTAATACCAGCTGATAATACAAAGCTGGCTTTAACCCCTTTATTACTCAGCGTGTCACCGCCATCAGGGAGAGCAATGTCAGCTATGCTTCATTGCTCTGTACAGACAAGCATCTCTACAGAGTGAGAAGTAGTCAGACACAGACAGTGAAAGTCAAAATTCAATCGACTCCATGGCTAAGCCATGGACTCGGGTGAATTCTGACATCACCGCGAACACGGCTGAAAAAAAACGAAGACTGCCGAGAGACGAGCAGTGCAGTGAACACCGCCGGAAGTTAATGATCGGACCTGGAAGCAGAAGCGGCTGGGAGACAGTGGCTGAACGGGTCTACTGCACATGTCACGGGATCGGTAAGTGTAATTATAATGTTTTTTAACAATGTGGGTTTTTTACAGCCCCTGGACCCAAACTGTAACACGGGTATCCCAGGAAAACTCGTGCTTGGGACCATGTGAACGAACACTATGTGTTCTGTTTGGACCCCGAACTTTACAGTTTGGGTTCGCCCATCACTACTTATGTCACAATATTGCAGAGGATAGAAAAAACCTATGAAGTTACACAGTAGGACTATGTTGTCAGTTATACAGTGGTCTTCAGCAGGAGGGCTTATGGGAGCCAGTACGTGTGGGCACACTGAAAAATGACATCAATTAAATACTGCTGTCGGACATTGATAGTGCCATTTTAATGATTAAACCGCAGCAATTGGATCAACCTCGATCTGTATTTTTTTTTTTAAAAAAAAAAAAGTAGAAATGGCATTTTTACACTGGCCACTGTGGCTATTCTAGATTCACACGTTCTGTTCTTGCAGAAAATCTACATGCACATTAGCAGCAATAGACTAGCTCACATTGTATCTTTTGTATTGATGCATCTAATGAGTGTGTGCAAAGGTCATTGTGAAGGGAAGGGGAACAGAGTCAGCTGTTACACTACCTATTGTGATTGGTGGATCATGTGTATAGAGCTGTCACCTGTCATTATAAGCTTGCCTAACATGATAATGAGACTTCTGGTAAGTCTTCACGAAAGATCAGGAAGTATGCGTCTAGGGAACAACCAATGCTGGGTCTATGAGACTAGGATGGCTAGTCACAGAGGCACGTGACCTCACCATCCAATCACTAGTTGCCCTCTTTTGCACCCTCCTCACATGACGTTGTCTGAATTGTAGTGGTGTGTAAATATGACATAGTATTTTAGCATTTTGTATTTTAATAGTCAAATAAATTTTATCTTTTAGGAGTTTATCTTTTTGGTCTATTATATAATTTCGTCCTTTATATACAGTGCTGGCCAAAAGTATTGGCACCCCTGCAATTCTGTCAGATAATACTCAGTTTCGTCCTGAAAATGATTGCAATCACAAATTCTTTGGTATTATTATCTTCATTTAATTTGACTTCAATAAAAAAGAAAAAAAAGATTTGTCATAAAGCCAAATTGGATATAATTCCACACCAAACATAAAAAAGGGGGTGGACAAAAGTATTGGCACGGTTTGAAAAATCATTTGATGCTTCTCTAATTTGTGTAATTAACAGCACCTGTAACTTACCTGTGGCACCTAACAGGTGTTAGCAATAACTAAATCACACTTCCAGCCAGTTGACATGGATTAAAGTTGACTCAACCTCTGTCCTGTGTCTTTGTGTGTACCACATTGAGCATGGAGAAAAGAAAGAAGACCAAAGAACTGTCTGAGGACTTGAGAATCCAAATTGTGAGGAAGCATGAGCAATCTCAAGGCTACAAGTCCATCTCCAAAGACCTGAAAGTTCATGTGTCTACGGTGCGCAGTGTCATCAAGAAGTTTAAAGCCCATGGCACTGTGGCTAACCTCCCTAGATGTGGAAGGAAAAGAAAAATTGACAAGAGATTTCAACGCAAGATTGTGCGGATGGTGGATAAAGAACCTCGACTAACATCCAAACAAGTTCAAGCTGCCCTGCAGTCCGAGGGTACAACAGTGTCAACCCGTACTATCCGGCGGCATCTGAATGAAAAGGGACTGTATGGTAGGATACCCAGGAAGACCCCACTTCTTACCTCGAGACATAAAAAAGCCAGGCTGGAGTTTGCCAAAACTTACCTGAGAGCCTAAAACGTTTTGGAAGAATGTTCTCTGGTCAGATGAGACAAGTAGAGCTTTTTGGGAAAAGCCAGCAACATAGAGTTTATAGGGAAAAAAAGAGGCATTCAAAGAAAAGAACACGTTCCCTACAGTCAAACATGGCGGAGGTTCCCTGATGTTTTTTGGGTTGCTTTGTTGCCTCTGGCACTGGACTGCTTGACCGTGTGCATGGCATTATGAAGTCTGAAGACTAGCAACAAATTTTGCAGCATAATGTAGGGCCCAGTGTGAGAAAGCTGGGTCTCCCTCAGAGGTCATGGGTCTTCCAGCAGCACAATGACCCAAAACACACTTCAAAAAGCACTAGAAAATGGTTTGAGAGAAAGCACTGGAGACTACTAAAGTGGCCAGCAATGAGCCCAGACCTGAATCCCATAGAACAGGGTTCCCCAACTCCAGTCCTCAAGGCCCACCAACAGTGTATGTTTTCAGGATTTCCTTAGCATTGCACTGCTGTTGGAACCAGCACCTGGGCAGGTAATTACATTAACACCTGTGCAATACTAAGGAAATCCCAAAAACCTGCACTGTTGGTGGGCCTTGAGGACTGGAGTTGGGGACCTCTGCCATAGAACACCTGTGGAGAGATCTCAAAATGGCAGTTTGGAGAAGGCCCCCTTCAAATCTCAGGGACCCGGAGCAGTTTGCCAAAGAAGAATGGTCTAAAATTCCAGTAGAGCATTGTAAGAAACTCATTGATGCTTACCGGAAACGGTTGTTTGCAGTTATTTTGGCTAAAGGTTGTGCAACCAAGTATTAGGCTAAGGGTGCCAATACTTTTGTCTGGCCCATTTTTGGAGTTTTGTGTGAAATGATCAATGATTTAAGTTTTGCTTCATTCTCTTTTGTGTTTTTTCATTGCAAGCAAAATAAATGAAGATAATGATACCAAAGAATTTGTGATTGCAATCATTTTCAAGAAGAAACTGAGTATTAGCTGACAGAATTGCAGGGGTGCCAATACTTTTGGCCAGCACTGTATATTCTGTATGGTTTATTTTAGAAATACAGAAGATGCAATATCACAATGGAATCATGTGACACACTTTGTCACTTGTAACATTATCAACCTTTAGAATCACACAAATTATATAAGTATCATCAGTCACTGACGCCAGTTCATTAACTAGATGGGAGATCATTTAAACCTTTCGAGATGTGAGTATAATAATATCCCAAGTTGTATTATTGTCCTTAACTTGCATTTGGAAACATCTTTTTTTCTAGTTAATTTCTTAGTATATGCTCGGTTCCATAAACTATAGCTTGTCTGGATTGTGAGGGCTGAACAGAGATGACTTCTAGATGATTAGGGCTCTTGGTTGATTCTATCATTTTTTACTGAATAATAAGCCTGACCATATGATAGAAATATTAAACTTAAATTATGGCTTACCAAGTGCCCCAATTAATTGTGATGAATAGCTGACAAGAATTGCACACATACATGATGAGAGACAAATGTACAACAGGGATTAATCACCTTTGGTAAAACTCCGAACTTAACTACTAAAATTCCACTGTCACATTCCTGGTCTTCAGCCTCTGAGCTTTTCACCATATCTATAAGTCAAAAATATAATGAGATCTTTGGTTATTCTGGTGCACACAGAAGATTATATTAGACCCCATTGTCCTAGTGTTCTGAATTGGCACATGGAAAGATTTTACATGATGTCACAATTTAAAGCAAGTGCCATCCAATATAAGAAAGACTGTCTGTAAGGTCATATACCCTGATGAATAAAAAAGGTTCATTTCTGAAACGCGTAGGATTTTGGCATATCTGGTCCATCCCCATTACCGTACCCTTGGAGAGTACATCATCCGCTGTCCTTCGGACTGAACACACATGCAAACTGTGAGCGCCAGTGGCTGAAGTCCCATGGTATCGACAGCCTGCCCACTCATTCACAATGACATTCCCACAGATTATTGGAGCTAGATGACTTTTTGCAGCGTCTTTTATTGAATATGCATTGGACTTATATAGTTACGGGGAGAGCTGCTTCTGCTTGCTGTATATACCTTATTTTTCGGATTATAAGATGCACTTTTCCTCCCAAAAATTTGGTAGGAAAATGAGGGGTGCATCTTATAATGTGAATGTAGCTTACTGGGAGGAGGAGGAGAGGGGTAGCAGGAGGCAGGGGCAATGCTGCGGGTGCCTGTGCTGAGGGCTGCGGACGCCCATGCTGCAGGCTGTGGGCAACTGTACTGCAGCAGTGGCCATCCTGAAAATGTCAGCAGTGTGGCTTCAAATAATGGCGTCCGTAGTCGGCGTGGGTGCAGATAAAGCTCTTGACTGCCCAAGATCTCGTCTGCGCACGCGCCGCCTCCGGGTGAGCATTTAATTGAAGCCTGCACCGCTGACACTTTGTGGATGTTGCCTGCCTCACAACACCTGCAGTGAGCATCTGGGACATGCACTGCACCAACCGTAGCATCACCCTACTCCACCACTGCCGCTGCCTCCAGTAGCCCAACTCCACCACCGCTGCTGCCCATCCTCGTAAGACACTGCCGTATTGTAAGACAGATCCCATTTTCTTTTAGTCTGCCAGTACTTTATTTGTGGTTGAAAACTACTTTTGAGGACTAAACGACAAGCCAGCGATTCCGTCCAAGATACGGCCTGGTCAGGATCGCTGGTACGTCGCTACAGGGTCGCTAGTGAGCTGTCAAACAGTCAGATCTTCCCAACGATGCAGCAACGATACGGCGACCCATAACGATCTGTACAACGATATCGGCGGTCGCTGGGACCCTGTCATATAGCACGATTCAAATCTTGATTAGTAACATAGGCGTGCATCTACATTGCCTTTTCCCTCTGCTCCGATTGGTGGTCGTAACTGCGTTGTGACTGGGCGGCCTTGCCTTTAGAGAAGGCAACATAATAGCGCTTGCATCCTTCTCCATCCTTGTCCAGCCTACAGTCCCGATGCAGAATGGACTGTATTACGTTCTGCTGCTACACGCGGTGTGGGACAAGTGAATTCAGTCCTCTGAAATGTACTGCGATCTACAAGCCAGAACAGAGGATGGAAGCGGTCAATCTGAACGCAGTAGCAATCATCAATCAGAACAGAGAGGGCACGGAAAACAACGAAGATGCACGCCTACATGAGTCACGAACGAGGTCGTTGGGTAAGGTGTTAAACACACCAATGCGTGCTGCCCTGCGGAAGCCCGACGACTATAAAATGAACCAGAACAGGGTGTAACGATCAGCGATTTCACAATAGGGGCCAGGTCGCTGCTTAGTGTCACACATAGCGAGATCGCTGATGAGGTCACTGGTACGTCACAAAACCTGTGACTCAGCAGCGATCTCGCTATGTGAGAAGTACCCTTAAGGCTAAGTTAACACACTGCGTTTTTTTGAAGCGCTTTGGTGCGTTTTTGCATGTTTTGTATCAGTGAACAATGCCATAAAGATTGTTGAAAAAAAAAAAAAAAAGAAAAAAGGTCTGATGTAAGTTCCTTCTTCAATATGTTCTTCATTATCCACTAGTGTATGCAGGAGAGCAGACAGCTGCAGAACTACAAGGTTCAGCATCCTCCATCCAGGACTGTATGCAGGGGTTTTTTGCCCCCCAAAAAAATGACGTAGGCGTCGCCATATTTTTGTATGCTAGTCAGGTACAGCAGGCAGGTACGGCTGCCCCCGACCCCCAGCTGCCTATTTGTACCCGGCTGGGAACTAAAAATATAGGGAAGGCCTTTTTTTTTTAAATTATTTCATGAATTTCATGAAGTAATTAAAAAAAATGACGTGGGCTTCGCCCAATTTTTTGAGTCCAGACAGGTACAACTAGGCAGATGGGGATTGGAATCCGCAGTTCAGAGTGCCCAAGCTTTCTGGGCACCCCCGCTGCGGATTGCAGTCCGCAGCCATCCCAGAAAATGGTGCTGTCATAGAAGCGCCATCTTCTGGCGCTGTATCCAACTTTTCCAGCTGCCCTGATACCGGGTGGCTCGCTGGGTAATGATGAGGTTAGGGCTAGCTGTATATTATCAGCTGGCCCTAAGCCCAAAATTCATGGTGTCACGCCAATATTAGACATGGCCACCATGAATTTCTAGTAAAGATAAAAAAAAACACAACACAGAAAAATATTTTTATTAGAAATAAAACACAACATAATTAGTGACTCCATCTTTATTGAAATAAAGAACCCCCCTCCACAGTAATCCTGGGTCAAGGGTCCCGCGCCGTCCAATCCGGATCCAATATCATCTGACCGGTTTGATGGAAGGCAAAGCGATCAGATGATGTATCAGGTTCAAGGGCCTGAATCACATCACACATCAGCTGATTGTATAACAGCCGTTTATACAATCAGCTGATGCATCAGTGCAAAAAAAAATAAAATACTCACTTATGTGCTGATTACCGGCAGCTCCTGAAGCGATCGGACGGGAGTCTGATCCTGTCCGATCGCTCCAGAAGCTGCCGGTAATCAGCTGATGAAGTCTCCTGACAGCATCAGCTGATAGTTTAAGCCAGCCGGGCGGTAAAAAGCCGGCGTCACCGTGAGACTTACGATCAGCTGATGCGTCAGGTGACCGCATCAGGTGATTACCGCCAGGTCTTGCAGCCATCGGACGTGCCTGGGAGTCTGCACACAGCCGGAGCGGGGGGTGGCGGTACTGGGAGAGGAGCTAGGAGCGGACATGTCGGGAATCTGCAGACAGGTGACTATGACATTATTTTTTTTCTACTGTTCACTTTTGATTTTCAGCTGCTTCCACATCCCGCCTGGCCATGGCGCCGCACGGGAGCGGACATGGCGCCTGACGGGAGGTGGAAGCAGCGGTGGCAGTACTGGGAGGATTCACGCTTCTGTGTTTACCAACAGAAGGAATCCTCTTCCTGTACATGTCACTGTACTACCCACCGCTTGCGTTTATAGCTGCGTTTTTTGTCATAGAAACGCACTAAAACGCAGCTATATTTGCAATTTTCGTTTTTCATTGCGTTTTTGAACATCTCACTGAACTCAATGGGTGGAAAACGCAGTGAAAAACGCAAACATAATTGACATGCTGCGTTTTTGTGGGCACTACAAAAACGCAGCTAAAGAAACGCTGTGTGCAGACAGCAAAAATGAAAACTCAGACTTTGCTGGGGAAGCAAAGTCATGCAGTTTTCTGAGCAAAAACGCACCCGAAAAATGCGCAAAAACGCCGCAAAAAACGCAGTGTGTGAACTTACCCTTATGGGTACTTTGCACACTACGACATCGCTAGCCGATGGTAGCGATGCCGAGCGTGATTGTCCCCGCCCCCGTCGCAGCTGCGATATCTTGTGATAGCTGCCATAGCGAAAATTATCGCTACGGCAGCTTCACATGCACTTACCTGTCCTGCGACGTCGCTCTGGCAGCCGACCCGCCTCCTTCCTAAGGGGGCGGGTCATGCGGCGTCACAGCGATGTCTCACGGCCAATAGAAGCAGGGGGGCGGAGATGTAAACATCCCGGCCACCTTCTTCCTTCCTCATTGCAGCCGGGACGCTGGTAAGGCGATGTCATTCACTCCTGTGGCTTCACACACAGCGATGTGTGCTGCCGCAGGAACGAGGAACAACATCGTAAAATCGGTCCTTCTGAAATTATGGAAATGACCGACGCTACACCGATCATACGATTTCGACGCTTTTGCGCTCGTTAATCGTAGTAAAAAGGATTCACATACTCCGATGTCGACAGCGACACCGGATGTGCATCACTTTCGATTTGAACCCACCGACATCGCACCTGCGATGTCGTAATGTGCAAAGTACCCCTTAGTCTAAGACAAAGAGATAATCACAGGCAAAGTTGCAAGGTCAGGTAACTAAGGTCACAGTACATCAAGGCAAAAATGAAATCCAAGCAAGTAGTCAAAAGGTAAATCCAAGGTCAGGCAACAAAGATCAGAATATCAGAACACAGAGTAAACACAACACTGAGGAAAGCTACAACTGACCACTGCCATACAGCTAAATATGAATGCAATTACCCAGAGCGGGTGACATCTGGAGGAAACCCCGTAGGCCCAGCCAGATAGGGAAGCTGGGCTGGCTATCACAATACTGACAACCCAACATGCCACTGCCTCAGATTGGATGACTGTGCTGTCACTCACAATACTGACAGCCCTTGATGCTATAGGGTGGCAGAGCTGTCACTCATAGCATCCATAGGACACTGTGAATGGTGTAAGGCCGGTTTCAGATGTCCATGTTTAATGAGGTACAAACCTCGTGCATGGGTATGGTCATACGTGTGTCACGCGTTTGTCACAAGTGTGACATCTGTGTTTGCATACGTGTGACATCAGTGTGACACATATCGGAGAAAACACGTCTCTTTGAAATGAAAAGCTTTCCCAATGAAACACACACCAAGTAATTAAGTGGGGTCTTCTCCCTCCAGTATTGACAAACACATGCATGGTAACTACGGTTTAGGCACACTATGGGGCTCAGAAGGGAGCGAGGAACTTTAGATTTGGGAGTGTAGATTTTGCTGGTTTTCTTTTACGGGTCATATCTCTTTTCCAGAGCCTTTGTGCTACCAGTAACTTAGAAATCCCCCATATTTCTGTTAACAAATGACAGACCTGAATGGGGACTTGTTTTGTTGTGCATTAAGTTGAAACTTTTATTGGGAACATTTTACATGACATTTTAGATCCCAGTTGTCCTGTGCTCTACACTTAGCACTTACTACATTGGGGGTTTACATCTAAATTTCCAAATTACTTGATTGAAATTAAATTTTAGAAGGATCCATTCACTACAATGAGGCAGACAAGAATACTTTGGACTCTGTCTGGCTTTTGGCGAGCAGTGACCTTTTCAGTGGTACACAAAACTGTAGTTGACAGTGCTTTCATGCACGCTTAACCCCTTTACCATCCGGCGATTTTCCATTTTTTTTCCTCCACTTCTTCCAAGAGCCATTTTTTTTTATTTTTCCTTCAATATAGCCATATGAGGGCTTGTTACTTTGTGGGACAAGTTATGCTTTTGAATGACACCATTGATTCTGGCCAACTGGAAAACTGTAAAAAAATTTCAAGTGCTGTGAAATTGCAAAAATAGTGCCATTGCTCGATTGTTTTTTCAATTTTTTTTATTTAATATGTTCACTATATGATAAAACTGACCTGGCAACATGATTCTCCAGGTCAGTACAAGGCAGATACCAAACATGTATAGTTTTACTTTTATGTAAGTGGTAAAAAAAATTCTGAAGTTTGTCAAAAAAGAATTGCGCTTTTTTTTGGCATTTTATGATGGAATGTTTTAATTTTTTCGGGATCTGGGGCTTACTCAGTAACGGCTTATTTTTTACGTTTTGAGTTGACTTGTTAAGTTATATCATTTTTGTGTAGATGTGATACTTTGATCGCCTGTTATTGCATTTTAATGCAATGTTGTAGTGGACAAAAAACTTAATTCTGGCATTTTGATTTTTTTTTCTTGCTATGCCCTTTACCGACCAGATTAATTTTTTTTATATTTTGATATATCTGCCATTTTTTAATGCGGCAATACCAAATATGTGTATTTTTTTATTGTTTTATTTTCAATGGGGCATAAGGGGGAGATTTGAACTTTTAGTGTTTTTTTCATTATTTTTTCACATTTTTTAAAACGTTTTTGCATTTTTTTTTAATTGATTTTTATTAGTCCTCATAGGGGACTCTATGCTGCTCTCCTGTGAGTTCTGGCACTTTGCCGGCATTCACAGGAAGTGAGTTATCACAGTGACGAGTCATCAGCTGACCACACTGTCATGACAAACCATTGGCGCCCTTTGATTGTGTGGCGCCCCTGAAGCTCTGGTTGCAACAGGGTACTGCGGTACTGCACCTCAATTAAGGTGCGGTATCTATCTCAGGTAAGGGGGGGTTAATCACCGGTGTTCCACATTCACACGTTACATACAGCTTAGGAGCCTTCACATAGGGTAGGATGGCTCAGGGTAGGCAGGGGGGTGGCCATCACGATCATGGGACTTTCCCCGGTCACTGAAGCCAGCCACCTGAGGGGCGAGTTCCACTTGGGGGTAGAAATAGGCGCAACACACTCACATAAGGAGATCCATTGGGACCATAGTTCTGACAAGACATCTCTGGAAAACTTGAACTTTCCAAGGCCCGGGGCTTGGAGCTGGAGCTCAGCCAGGGTACCTAACTGCTGAGGGGGACATCCTAGAAATAGGACACACTCTCTCTTCTTCTCTCTTCAAATACCGATGGTGGCCCCCCTTACTTGCCTGGGATTGACCGGAGCCCATGACGGCAGAGTTCAGCACCTGTGTGCAGCTTGAAATCAGTGAGTAAATGAAACTGGAACTGTAGTTGCTGACTCAGACTCTGATTAGCGACGCCGTCACCCCGTGCTCTGGCGCTCTGAAGGGTCTGCCAACCCACCGTTATCCACCCGGGGCCCGCTCCGCCTGTGGGGAGCGACACCATCCCGGCTGCCATAACACCTGCCCCGGCGAGGAATCCTGCTGCAGCAGCTACTCCCTGGCTGCATACCACAGGTGGCGTTGCGACAAACTTTCCACATCACCCCACTTTCCTTTCATTTGCTGTACGCCTTGGGGTAACGGAACTGGGCAAGGCCACCCGTGATATCGCTTGACCCGACCCGCGACTGCCCGGCGACAAGTAGGTTAACCACCTTCCCTGTGGGGCTGTACAATTGCGTCACAAGAGCGCCAATGGCAGTGGTAAATGGCGCAATCATCACCAGAGCACATTAGATTTTGCTGCCAGAGTTTGATGGCGCGATCTAAGGTGAACAAATATGTCTCCTGATCCGAACCCAACCGAACACCTATAGGAAGTTTTGAGACAAGTTGAGCATCCCCTTTTAATGGACCCAGAGTGTGTCTACGAGGAGGGGGGGAATTAATCAAAATATTTTCTTAATTGTGTGAGAATTGTGTGTATTACTGACCCTGAGACAAGTAGGCACAAACAGTAACATTATATTATTATGTATTCATTGGTGAAATGGAATCTACTCCAGTGTTAGTTTCATTGAAGGTAATTACATAGAGTAAAATTAGACATCGGTTTATTCAATGCCCCACAACATGTTTCACAGCAGCTGCAGTGTTGTCCAGGAAAAATAGGGCTGAAAATAGGGCGCCGCATCACTAACATTTTCAAACCTCCGAGGTTCCCACTCCTTTGATTCAACATATCAAAAGAAATTGTCCACCTATCTTGTTATGTGCAATATAGTGGACATATCTTATAGCCAATCATATGTGCAGCTCGACCCAGCAGCAAACAGGTCATTAGATTGATTGCTCTCTTGGTCAGTTACTATGTGCACCATCATTAGCGCTCTGCTGATGGGACTCACGTCTTGTCAGAGAACAGCCGTCACCATGTTATCCCGGCCTGAGAACAATTTATCTAATTTTTGTTGGAAGCAGAATAGTCGTATGACAGAACTTTGGTATGTTTAGTGCTTGGATACAGTTTGGAAACACATCATAAGAGGCTTTATTCCAGGAGACATAAAGAACTTACTTTCTAGACAGTACGAGTGGAATTCGATGTAGAACTTGGTGTGACTCTTGGTGTAGAGCGTCGCCTTGCAGTTCAGAAGCTCGATATATCCTTGTACATCAGAATCACCTGGATCTGAGAAGGGAGAGTGAAACACAACTTCTATGATCAAAGAGTAACCACTGCTATTAGTCCAGTATCCTAGAAGACCTGCGAGTTTTATTACTACGCCTGACCCAGGAAAGGGGTTTCTAAGACACATATTCAAAAACAATTACCGTAAACGCTACCGTATGTACACCATTGCACAAATTTTTTTTAATGATCATTTGCTTCCTTAATGCAGAGTTAGGCAGCTTTCTAAATAATGTTCACAAAAGGGAATCTGTCAACAGTTTTTTACTATGTAATCTGATAGCAGCACTATGCAGAGACTCAGATTCTAATTCCAGCGGCGATGTGTCACTTACTGGGCTGTTTGCTGTAGTTTTGGTAAAATCGCTACTTTATCAGCTGGAGATTATCACGAGAAGACTAGTGACTACTGTCAGATAACCCAATCATGCCCCCACCACTGATTGTACACTGTGCATAGGCAGAAAGCTGCCAAACAAAATCTGCCAATCAGTGCTGTGGATGGGGTTATTCAGAGCATTCAGAAAACTGTTAGATTTGCAGCAGCTAAAATAAAAAAAAAACCTGCAGCACCAAGTAAAGTGATGCATTGATGGGACCAGGGTCTCTGTCTCTATACTATGCTGCTCTCACATTGGGTAGCAAAAACCTGGTGACAGATTCCAATTAAACATTTTGTATTATATTTTTCCTGCAGGGTCTACAGTCATGGCCAAAAGTTTTAAGAATGCTACAAATATTAATTTTTACAAAGTCTACTGCTTAAGTTTTTCTAATGGCAATTTTCATATACTCCAGAATATCATAAAGAGTGATCAGCTTAACAGCAATTACTTGCAAAATCAATATTGGCTAAGAAAATGAACTTTAACCCCCAAAACACATTTCAACAGCATTGCATTCCTGCCTTAAAAGGAGCAGCTAACATTGTTTTAGTGACTGTTCCATTAACACAGGTGTGGGTGTTGATGAGGACAGGGCTGGCGATCAATCAGTCATAATTAAGTAAGAATGACACCACTGGACACTTTAAAAGGAGGCTGGTGCTTGGTATCATTGTTTCTCTTCAGTTAACCATGGTTCTCTAAAGAAACACGTGCAGCCATCATTGCTCTGCACAAAAATGGCCTAACAGGGAAGAGTATTGCAGCTACAAAGATTGCACCTCAGTCAACAATCTATTGCATCATCAAGAATTTCAAGGAGAGAGCTTCCATTGTTGCCAAAAAGGCTCCAGGGTGCCCAAGAAGGACCAGCAAATGCCAGGACCATATCTTAAAACTGTTTCAGCTGCGGGATCGGACTACCAGCAGTGCCGAGCTAGCTCAGCAATGGCAGCAGGCTGGTGTGAGTGCTTCTGCACGCACTGTGAGGCGGAGACTCTTTGAGCAAGGCCTGGTTTCAAGGAGGGCAGCAAAGAAGCCACTTCTCTCCAGAAAAAACATCAGGGACCGACTGATATTCTGCAAAAGGTACAGGGAGTGGACTGCTGAGGACTGGGGTAACGTCATTTTCTCAGATGAATACCCTTTTCGATTGTTTGGGACATCTGGAAAACAGCTTATTAGGAGAAGAAGAGGTGAGCGCTACCACCAGTCTTGTCTCATGCGAACTGTTAAGTACCCTGAAACGATTGATGTGTGGGGTTGCTTCTCAGCCAAGGGAATCGGCTCACTCACAGTTTTGCCTAAAAACATATCCATGAATAAAGAATGGTACCAGAATGTCCTCCAAGAGCAACTTCTCCCAACTGTCCAAGAGCAGTTTGGCACCCAACAATGCCTTTTCCAGCATGATGGAGCACCTTGCCATAAAGCAAAGGTGATCACTAAATGGCTCATGGAACAAAACATAGAGATTTTGGGTCCATGGCCTGGAAACTCCCCAGATCTTAATCCCATTGAGAACTTGTGGGCAATCATCAAGAGATGGGTAGACAAACAAAAACCAACAAATTCTGGCAAAATGCAAGCATTGTTTATGCAAGAATAGACAGCTATCAGTCAGGATTTGGTCCAGAAGTTGATTGAGAGCATGCCAGGGAGAATTGCAGAGGTCCTGAAGAAGAAGGGTCAACACTGCAAATATTGACTTGCTGCATTAACTCATTCTAACTGTCAATATAACCTTTTGGTACTCATAATATGATTGCAATTATATTTCTGTATGTGATGTAAACATCAGACAAACACAATTAAAAACCAGAGGGCAACAGATCATGTGAAAAAATAATTTTGGTGTCATTCTCAAAACTTTTGGCCATGACTGTATTAGTCCTATATCTATCTCAGTTAAAGTTAAAACACAACTCCAACATTTTGTTTTTTCTTCAGCACTGGAGTGGCACTTTAAATCTAAGGCTGCTTTCACACTACATTTTTTTAACATGCTTCCTGAAAGTTTTTTTTACGCAAAAAACGGATCCAGTGCAAATGCGTTTTCATTTCAATGCATTTGCAATGGACTCGCGTCAACATGCGTTTGCGTGCGTTATAGTGAGGATCCAGCGAGTTGCAGGTTTTTTAACATTTTTCAAAACGCTACTTGTAGCGTTTTTGAGCTGCGTCCAAATACTGCAAATTGCTGGATCCTGACTATACTGCATGCAAATACATGTGAACGCTGGCATGCTGATAGACAAGATCCTGTTTGCTCTACTCAGCATGCCCAGAAACCAGCCTCGCGTGATCAGTCCCTCTCTCCCCCTCCCTCTCTGTCTCTCTCCACCTCCCTCTCCCTCACCCCTCTCTCCCCCGCCTGAGAGCTGCGGACACTCGTAACCAAGATAAATATTGGGTAACCAAGGAAAGCGCTTCTCTTAGTTACCTGATGTTTACGTTGGTTACGTGTGCAGGGAGCCTGGCTCCTAGCAGCTGCAGACGCTGGTAACAAAGGTAAATATCGGGTATCCAAGCAAGTTACCCGATGTTTACCTTGGTTACGAGCCTCTGCAGCTGTCAGAAGCCGGCTCCCAGTCTTTCACGTTCAGTTCCACTGACTCCCGATCACATGACTTCAATGCCCGCCCATAAACTTAAAGAGACAGGATCCTGCAAAATAACACATGCGTTTGCATGCGTTTTTTTTGCTGTAAAAGCAGGATCCGCTTTTACAGCAAAAAAACGTTCATGACGCATGTTAAAAAAACGTAGTGTGAAAGCAGCCTAAGCCCCCTGCTCCCTGTCATAAACTCACCTTCCGGAGTCCCAAATTTTACCAACACCGCTCCGGTCCCATCTTGTGCCTGTACCTTCTGACAGTCTGGAAGTCAGAAGTTATGTCACAAACTCCCAATACAAGACTATACAAGAGCCAGAATAAGACCTTCATAGAGATATATTCAGTTGTGACCTTCATGAAACACTGGAGCGGCCGGCAGGTCACAAATCACTGGAGCCCGATGGAGTGGAGGCGATAGTGGGTGAGGCTGCAGGAAGGTGAGTATCAGACAGGAGGCAGTGGGCTTGCATTTAAAGTGAAACTCCAGTAGTGCAATTAAAAACAAAAATGCTGGAGTGGTGATTTAAAAATGTTACAAAGAGATGTTGCTCCTGGTTCCGGTTTCAGTGTTAGGCTCCCTTCACACATCTGTGATTCCAGTACATATGTCTCCATTTTCCGGAATCATGACATTTCCAGGAGGCATTTTCCGGTCGTTGATTCCTATATTATTCCCAATTACCCTTACCCGGTATCAATAATACACGGACACTGCTTGCGACTTGGTAAAAAATGGTCACAGCAGCCCTTTATTGCCTATTGTTTACACACTAACACAAGGGGGCGCCGTCCAACGGGCATCCACAACATTTAACAATAGGTAATACCATAATAATAATAATACAGTACGTAATACAATACGTAACCCTGGGTAGGCCCGGTCCAGAAACCACCTTCCACCACCAAAACATGATCCCTGGCCGCAACACACACCGGGCCGGAGATGAGGTATGAATCACCTACGGATCAATACCCCCCACCTTGCAGGACCCATGCCTGCAAGATCCTTGTAACCGGAGCCACTATATCCTACAAGTGACTCTCCAATCAAATAACATTATCCGTTAAACCGCCTCTGGACCAGACCTACCCCCGCCATAAGTCCGGTCCAGAAGCCATACTCCACCACCAAAACACAATCCCTGGCCGCAACACACCGACCTAGAGATACGAGGCATTAATCACCTACGGATCAATACCCAAACCTTGCAGGACCCCATGCCTGCAAGATCCCTGTAACCAAAGCCACTGTATTCCGCAAGTGACTCTTCAATCACACAAACCGTCAGAAAACACGATCCCTGGCCGCAACACACCGAACCAGAGATACGAGGCATTAATCACCTACGGATCAATACCCCAACCTTGCAGGACCCCATGCCTGCAAGATCCCTGTAACCAAAGCCACTATATCCTACAAGTGACCCTTCAATCACACAACCGTCAGAAACACGATCCCTGGCCGCAACACACCGACCCAGAGATGGGGGCATTAATCACCTACGGATTAAACCCCCCCCAAGAAGCATCAAGTATCAACCGTGTCTCAAAACCTTACATTCCTCTTTACCTCCAACTCAATATTATCCCCGGCTGCAACCTCCAGCCCAGAGATATGAGGCATCAATCACCTACGGATCAATCCCCCATGTGCATAACAGTAACTGTGACCTCAAAAACCTTAAAGCCCGTTAGCGACTTTAATCCAACAACATCCCCGGGCTGCAACCAGCCCAGAGATAAGGGGTATTAATCACCTACGGATCAAAACCCCTATGCCTTGCAGAACCACGTGCTTGCACTGCACTTGGATCCAGAACCATGACCCCAACCAGTGACTCCTCCTGCGATTACCATTTCACCAAAATGGATCACTGACCATAACAATGGTCCCATATTTAAATGAGGTAAAAGTCACCAAAGGAGTAATAGGCTATGTGCGCACGTTGCGTACTTCACTGCAGAAATTTCTGCAGCGATCTGAAGAGCACATGTGCTCTTTAAATCGCTGCAGAAATGTCCGTAGTGAAAAAAAAAAAAAAGCCGATTCCATGCGCTCTGCCTGCAGCTCCTGCCATAGACAGAGCAGGAGCTGCCGGCAAAGCGCAGGAAAGAAGTGACATGTCACTTCTTTTTGCGCAGCGCTTCGGCAGTAGCCGAAGCGCTGCGCTCTTAAACGCCACGTGCGCACGGCCCCTGCACAATCTCCATAGACTGTGCAGGGGACGCAGGACGCATGCAGTTACGCTGCGCTACAAAGCGCAGCGTAACTGCATGTATTTACGCAACGTGCGCACATAGCCATACCCTTACCCAAACCAAAAACACCCGTACTTTCAATTACCTATCACCTGGGGCACTATAGCCACCTGTGACTCCCTGGCAACCATCAACTCCTTAATATATAATCCTTGGCAACAACCCTGACCCATATATAAGGCATTGATCACCAACGGAGCAATACCTCCTCCCTGCAGACAACCTTGTACCTGCAGGTCACCAGTAACCGGAGCCACTGTACCTTCCCCAGTGGCTCTCCATCCAAACACCAGTAACAATTAGAGCTCCTCTGGACCAGACCTACCCCTGCTGCTGTGACAAAGGACATAATCCCCATTATTTATGCGGACCATACACATATACATCATACACATCATATACATATACATATATTCCCACATTACCCCCATCTTATTCACCCACTTCTAAGAATCCCAAATGACAATATACATCACAATCCACAAAGAAATCTCTTTTCTTTCGTTTTTTTTTTTTTGTTTTTTTTTCGTTTTATTTTATACACGACACTTTTTCCAATCCTTTCTTTTCTCATTTTTTTTTATTTTTTTTGTTGTAATGGCTCTTAAAATTGAATAATTATACATACATATAAACACACCAATAATAACAATACACAATAGAAGGGAGGGTGGGTGGGAAGCTGTCATCCAGGAAATGCAAGAGGAGATAATTGACTCCCACCTCCTATTATATACACCATGAAGCTCCCTCCTTTCCTTCCACCACACTCCACCCCCTAACCAATCACCTTCTTTTCCTCATTCCTAAACGAACCAACACTGTTTAACCCCTTCAACTCCCTACCCTCCGGGCTGTCATGTCGCCCCTACACCCTATGGGTTCCATGGCTTTCTCAGTCATATGCAGACCCATTAAAATCAATGTGTCTGCGCACACATCAGTGTTTTCACAAGCAAGGGCCGTGTGTCCGTACACACGCATGTCCATGTGTTCCGCACGGAGACAAGTCGGTTTTTCGCCGGCAGCACTGATGTCACATGGACCACAAGGTGGTATGATACATGTGACATGTACTGGAGAAAACACACGTCTATGAAATGAAATGATTTTCTATACTCACCTGTCTCCAGTGCTGCTGTCACTTGCTTCAGGGCCTGCTCATTATGGTCATAAACATTCACTGCACTGTGGACCCAGAAGCAGCAGCAGCACCGGAAACAGGTGGAGTATAGAAGTTTCTGCTATCTTCAGCGCTGCTGTCACTTGCTTCCAGGCCCGCTCATTATGGTCATTGCATATTCACTGCACCGCGGACCCGGAAGCAGCAGCGCTGGAGACATTAGCACCACAGACAGCATCGCCGGGGACAGGTGAGTATAAAGTTCCTGCTCTCCGTGTGCTATCACAGAAAGCACATGGCGCCCACACATGTGCCAAAACCAGGGCACACGGAGGGCCATACGCACCTTCAACACGCCTGTGAAAAATGTGTGTGTTTTCCACGGACGTGTGACAGAGGCCTTAGGAATATCAGTGAGGAATGAGTTATACACAGAACTCCACAGAATGGAGAGGGGGGGAAATATTACAGGGATGGCTAGAAACATGGAGAAAAGAAATAAATGGGTATTTGGTGGAAGATAAAAGCTAATATATGAGCTAATGAATACAGCAGCGCACTGGATACACAGCGCTCACTCCAGACTTTCCAACAAGTGAAAAATCTGAAAGTTGGACCCGTATACAGACTACATATCACAAGGACTCTAATGAATGAACTATTGACTATTACAGACTGCAAGCTACTGCAACATTATTAACTAAGGTAACCTTTAACTCTCTTTAGACCGTCAGCTGATGATATTGTATGTAGGCAGCAGTCAGATTATGATAGTGCCAGTAGCTACAGGGGGGGCAGAGGGGGCGGACCTGACGAGCTGCAGCGCGGCAGGGGCAGAGCACAAAGCTCCTGCCGAGAGGAAGAAAATGCATCTAGTGGTGGATCTGCCAGGACCTGCGATGACTCATGCCCATGTGACCATGTGGGAGGAGATGGATGAAGGGGGGATGAGGGGAGCAAGGAGGGAGGGTGGGTGAGTGGCATATGGGGGGGTCCACACTCTGACAGAGGGGTGTTAAGGGATACTGGGTATGTGGGACATGGGGTTTCAGTGTGTTTGAGAGAGGGGTAATTTGGGGTACAGCCATGCTGTCTGAGATATGCAGGGCATGAGGGTGCAGGCTGTGTGTGATTTTGGGGGGGGGTGCTGGGTGTGTGTGATTTGGGAGCGCAGGGTGTGTGCACCAGTCCCTGCTGCATGATGTGTGAAGTTCACACAGTAACCATATATCAGTAGGGATTAGGGAAAGAGGGATAGCAGCGGTCACAGCATGGGATGGGACTGGGAAAGCTGGGTGCTGAGCTGAAAGAGGCTCTTTTCCTCATCACCCAGCCTTTCTATGTATTGATATCCATCTTGCCCTCAGCTCCCCAGCTCCCAGCTGTCAGTATCCTGTACCCCAGTGTCAGTGCCATTATCCTGTACCCCCAGTGTCAGTGTCATTATCCTGTACCCCCAGTGTCAGCGTCATTCTCCTGTACCCCCAGTGTAAGGCTATGTGCCCACGGGACTCTGTACCCGCGGATTTTGTCACGGAAAACCTGCAGATTTATCTGGATTTTCTAGATAAATCCGCAAGTTTTAGCAAGTACAGACACTCCCTATGTTATCCTATGTGACATGGGGAGTGTCTGTGTCCATGCTGCGGTATGTGCGGCTGTGGAATATGCTGTGAATTTCCCGCAGCCGCACATAACTTTATGTCAATTATTCATGCGGAAATACCTGCGGAATTCCCGCCTCTCCACTATGGAGATAGAGTCCTGGACTTCCGCAGGTAAGTCGCACGAATGTCCGCAGGTTTACCGCAGCTATTTCGCTGGAATCCTGCAGCAATGGATAGCTGCGGTTCCGGGGAGCAGCTGCGGGAAACCTGCGGACCTTCCTGAGGATATATCCGCAGGTACAAAGTCCCGTGGGCACATAGCCTCAGTTTCATTTTCTTGTACCTCCAGTGTCATTACCTTGTACCTTAGTGAGGCTTTTAAAGGGCCTCTGTCCCCAAAGAATGACTGATCACATCCAGTACAGACACTGGGGGCCGATCATTACCTGATAATTATGTAAATGTGTGAAGGTGGAAATAGAAGAGAATTCACCAGAGTCTCCACATGAAAGAGTGTATGGAGGGTAATGCTTCACACCTCCACATACTGACTCTATAGGGGATTTCCCTATATGGTGAATAGATGGCAGCAGAGGTGGATTAAATTTAGTAATCTTTTCCATTTGAAGATGCTGGATTTTATTTTGCTTCTCTTTGAATATATTTTGGCTGATGGACTCGGTGGTTTTCCTATGACAAGGAACGTATGAGTGTAAGAAAAACTGCGACTGATTGTAAATAACAGATTTCATTATTAACTACAATAAATAAGATGCTACAAGAGATACTGTGATATCTGCAGGCACAATACAGGTCTCTTCTGCGCACTGTATAGTTTTCTAAAAGACACACGTTATACTGAGAGAAGACGAAAATGAACAAGTATGAAAAACGTTTATGGTAACTATAGAGTGGGCCCCTAGAGGCAATTTCCCTGGTAGGCCCCTGGCACCCCAGTCTGACTCTGATACTAACCATCAGTGTGGAGCTTGTATGTTTTCCCCTTGTTTGTGTGGATTTCTTCCTGGTACTGTGGTTTCCTCCCAGATTCCTAAAATTGATGTACATGTCTAAAATATGGAGACAAGATTGGAAGGACCATTGGGGTCAGAACCTGATATAAAGAGTGGGGGGCGGGCCAGCTTTGAGGAGGGGAGGGATGGCACTGAGGAGGAGAGGGAGGGATTTATCTCCCTCTCTCCTCCGTAGCCGGCTATTGCCATTCTCGCCCTGCAGTCGAGGTACACTACCAGTGTCTGCGAGTGCAGTGCGATCTTTGTCTTGCCCCATAGACTTGAATGGGTGCGAGAGAAGGAGCCTCGCATTGCACCCGCAGCATGCTGCGATTGTTTTCCCGGTCTGATTGGGGCAGAGAAAACAATTCGCTCATGGGTGCTGGGACATAAGGTAATATTGGTCCAAGTGGAATGTGATGTTTTATCACACTCCACTCGGTCCAATTTTCATGCCATGTGGCTTAGGCCTCAGATTGTCTCTTCCTTCTTTTATTCCAGACTGGTATGTAATTATATAAACTCATTACATATTTGCATCTTAGAAGACCGTTTTAGTATTTCACTCATCTGTGTTAGATACATTGAAGCCTTTTTGTACTGGGTTTCTAGTCCATAAACTGAGGAATTGACTGTTTGGTGTTTTGGTTGTAGCCGCTGATATTTGTAGATCTACATACAGTATGTTTGTTACCTAAAGTGAAAATCTAAAACTAAGACATGTACTATGAAGAGGTTTTCCAGAAATATGACATACAAAAGCATAACAAGATAATAAATGAAGGACAATAGAGGTGTAAGGTGAAGCGCTTACTTCTTGTGTATGTGTCTGTTGGCTGACTGGTGGCCATGACTATCACTATATAGCAATGGAGGTGTGACATAACATTAAAGGGAATATGTCCCCAGGTTTCTGCCAACTAACCTGAGAACAGCATAATATAGAGAAAAAAACCTTGATTCTAGTGATGTGTCACTTACTGGGGTTCTTACTGTAGGTTTGATAAAATCAATGTTTTATCAGTCGGAGATTATCACTAGAGGACTGGAAAGCCTGCTGCCATCTAGTTCTCCATATTCATGAGCTCTGTTTAACTCAACCCCCAGCACTGATTGGAAGGTTTCTGCCTATACACAATGTATGCAGAAAGGTGCCAATCAGTGATGTGGGCGTGATTATACAGAGCTCAGCATTCAGAGAACTGTCAGATCTGGAGCAGATAAATCAGTGACTTTATCAAAACTGCAGTGATGATACATTGCTGCCACTACATCAGATGGGGTAGCAATAACCTGGTGACAGATTCCATACAGATCTCATGAATATGCTGGATTACCTGGCAGCACACCAAGTAGTCCTCTAATGATAATCTACTGCTTATTAAACAGTGAATTTATCAAAACTACAATAAGCAGCCCAGTGAGTGACACATCGCTGGAATCAGGATCTCTGCCCCTACATTATGCTGCTCTCAAATTAGATAGAAACAAACCTAGTGACAGATTCCCTTTAAGTACTTTCCAGCAGTATTACAGTCATATGAATATAATTCCACACAGATAACACAAGAACACTGATATTTCCAGACACCATTAGATATCATATGTAATGACTTACGGAAGTTTACTTACTGTTTTTGGAGACAAACTGGGATGTTACGCCAACTTGAAAAGTAGCAAATACAGGTGAGTGATCACTGGTAGTTATATCTTCTGTGCATCCTTCAGACAAACGCAAGGAGAGAAGTTAATGATGTGCAAAGGACAAAACAGCTCTGCTACCTACATCATGCGTAAAGAGTACTTAAAGGGAGTCAGTGTACGATGGTATATACTAAGCACAAAGCCTTGTAGGTAGAGTTAATCAAATCAATATGCAGTGCCCTAGTCTAGGGGACACGTACATAGTCTGTGACACTGGTTAGGAATCCCCCTACCTGCTAGTATCTCTGGCAGCTCTTCTTATAAGTAGGCCCTGCATGCCGCAATGTAGGCCCAACACGACGCATGCATCACGCCGCAAGGATGATGACATGCCAGGACTACAAATCAGATGAGGTGCTTTGGATTAGGAGACCAGGACCCTGCAAATTCATTTGCTCATCATTTCTTGTAGGGGATGAAAAAGCGCCAATACATATCCCATCTTCAGTGTTCTAATCTCTGCCTACCTTCTATAAAAACTGAATTTTAATCAAATATGCTAATTAAGGCGCTCAGTGCACCCTTGGTATGGCCAAGTAGCTCAGTGCACTATTCCACCCACTAGTGTCCCAACCTTCCTCACTGATTAGACGGTGTTACATTACTTGAGCTTTCTGTGCAGGCAGTGCTCACTGTGCCAGGACTATCAATCACCAGTGTGGTAGGTGGGGCATACAAAACTAGGGGCCTGAATGGTGCACTTAGCCTTTTAGCCACACCTAGGGTGCACTGAACACTGCAATTAACACATCTGACTAAACGAGTTTCTCCAATATGGAGGCAGTGTTGAGATCACTAAAAGTTTAATTTTATAGGTGATACAGTAAGGAAGATTTGATACACTGCTGATTTTGCAAGTTTTCCCATCTGAAAAATAGCAGGGCAATATTAATATGTGCGTGCAAAAATTAGTAAAATATAACTTTTATTTAATCTATTAAAAGATGAAAGCACACAAACATACAAATAATTAAAAGTCTGTAACAAAACAGTCGATGTCTCACTAAGAGATTTCATGTAGGAGAAATGACCAAGGGAAGAAAATCCCAACCGCAGTTATTTATCAAAAAACAGTTATAAAGTTGTAGTGAAACTCCCAAAAGTTTTACACCCTCAACCAAGCCAAGCAGCATCCTGATGTGGGTCTTTCTGCCAATCCTTTTGAGAATAATCCACATTCCAAGACTCTATCATCCTCCTCTGAGCCAATAATAGTTCCTCTGACCAGACTATGGCTATTGGCTTGGGGGAAATAAATCGTAAGGAGTTTAGGGAAGCCAAACTCCAAGACCACACCCTAGAGATTGCCCATAGTTTGGGTGCCTAACCTAGAGAAAGAAATCAGGGGAGGTGTATAGCTGGTAGTGGGGTTTATATATATAGAAAAGCTCGCATCTTGCTCATAGAAACCCTGGACCTGTGTCCATCAGCTCGTGGTACCACAGAAGTATCAACCCCAGCTCCTGCACTTGGCCCATGATGTCCCTGCAGCTGGGTACATGGAAGTCAAAAAGAACTCGGCCCACCTGTTGCCTACTCTTTTTTTGGCCGATGGTCAATCAATGGGCAGAAATACCGAGCCTCTTGTCCAAAGGGTGTTAAACGAATGGGTTGGGCATATTGTCATACCTCGCTCAAATCCAACCCTTGATAGGTGACACACTTCAGAAGGTTGCCATTGATTTAGTAGTCCCCTTAGCACTCTCCATCCGCAGCTAAAAGAGTTTCATCCTTACCCAGGTCGACTTTGCCACCTGCTACCTGGAAGCCACTGCCCTGTCATCCATAGATGCAGAACACATGGTTCAAAATCTACTGGACATCTTTAGTTGATTAGGGTTTCCATAGGGGATTTTGACTAACCAGGAGGTCCAGCTCAACAGTGAGATGATTTAGACCCTTTAGGAGAAACATGGGGTCAGCCCCATGAGTACCACTTTTTACCACTCTGAAACTGACAGGTTGTGTGAGCACTTCAACAGAACGCTGAAACAGCTCATCAGCTGGTATGTGCAGTCTGAGGGGGGGGGGGGGGGGTAGACTGTGAAAAATCCTGCAGCAGCTACTCTTCGCCCACCAATAGGTGCCACAGGATTCTACCAGCTTCTCCCCCTTCAAATTGCTGTACGGCCGAAAAGTGAAAAGTGCAAGGGCCTTTAGAGCTCGTATGAGAGAGTTGGGAGGGCACCTTTTCCATAAAAGAGGTTCCCATTCTTGATTATGTATAAATGTTTAAGGAAAAGATGAGGTGCCTCAGGGCCTTAGCCCACAGGAATTTAGAAGTAGCTCAGTAAAGGCAACAACTGTGTTACAACCGTGCTGCCAAACTCTTTGATTTTGACTTTGGACAAAAGGTTCTAGTACTAGTACCTGTCAGCAAAAGTAAGCTGCAAGTCATGTAGGTCCATTCATCATTACTAGAAAATGCAGGAATACTGACTATACCATTGCCCTGAAGCAGGTGTTTGTGAACAGACGTAACATGTCAACAGACTAAAAGCTTATGAAGAAAGGGAGGTCACCAACTTAGCAGTTTGTTGTCTCTCTTGGATGACCCAGATATGGACCAGATCCCAGACTTATTGGTGGACTCCAAAAGGGGAACGGGAGTAAAGGATGTACCGTTGGGGGAGTGGCTTGGTGCATCACAGCAGCAGCAGTTAACAAACCTGCTCAGAATATATGGACCCCTGTTCATGAGTCTGCCTTGTCGAGCACCCCAAAATCAGCATCATATCAATACAAGGATAGCCACTCCACTCAGACAACCTGCCTAACGGGTAACACCTCCAGTGTTGACAATGATGAAGGCCAAGGTGGATGACATGTTAAATATGGGGTTATACTTCCTTTTTAGCCCATGGGCTGGCAGTGTAGTTTTGGTGCGCAGCCAGGACAAGGGTACTTGCTTCTGTGTGAACGATAGGTGACTCAATGAGGTCACCATTGCAGACACCTATGCCAAGCCTGGGTTCAATACACTACTGGACAAATTGAGAGGGGTCTTGGTTCATATCTACCCTCGATCTGAGCAAGAGATACGGGCAGATCCCACTCACGAAAGAGGCTCAAAAACAGTCCGTGTTCACCCCCCCCTTTTAGCCTGTATGTGTTCACCAGCACATCATTTGAGATGAAAAACGACTTGGCGAGTGGTGGAACAGTTAACTAGGGATGTCCGGGATATGCTTAGGCCTATCTGGATGATATTGCTATCTTCAGAGACACCTAGTAAGAGCATCCCGGGTGCTGGAGAGGTCAGCCAAAGATGAGCTCACCATCTGATCCGACAAAACTTCACTTTTATATCTGGCATAACAAATGAAAAACCCATCATAGACATGTAAATATAGCAGCCAGCAACGGGACTATGCGATTTGATATGAAACCTTCCTCATGGTCATCATGCTATTTTTACATGTATGTGCTGGGTTTTTTTCATATAAATTATTTTTTATGCAAGAAATAAAAGTGAAGTTTTAAGAAATTTTGGAAGTTCTCCTCCCCGCTAGATATTTGTCTTGCTTTATACTTGCCATTGTGTTGGGTCGCTTTCCTAACTCAGAGTGGGAATCCGGATTCCATTGCTGGGACTGCAACCTGGAAAGTCTACAAACCTATTTCTTTCTTCTGCAAATTATCAAATATTTATTCCCAATAATAGTACAGTAGTAAAGTCCCTCACTGACTTCACTACCAAAAGGTATGCACGCTACCTCATCAGGACTCCAAACTGCGAGTCCGCATTCCTCCAGTTAAAAACCAATATAGCCCAGAGCCCATTCCTTACTGCTCTTGACCTCTGCTGCCAGTTCACTGTCGAAACAGACGTATCGGTCTCTGGACTGGGAGCCATACTCAGCCAATTAGGGGCCAACGGTCAGGTACACCCGATAGGCTATCTCTTCCAGAAGCTGTTGGACCGGGAGAAGGCATACACCACAATAATAAAAGAATGCCCTGCCACATTCCGGGTCCTGAAAAAATTGCAGCTGTACTTCTATAGCAAGAAGTTCACGGTCGTCCTAACGGACCACAATTTCTTACGTTGGCTAAATTAGACTTCCAGGGACAACGGATGTTTACTGAAATGGAGTCTGGCCTTACAGTCCTATAATTTTTCTGTCTCACATAAAAATGGCAAACATCATGGAAATGCCGAAAGACTGTCCCAACAAGTATAGAAGGATGATCGGAAGCCTATCACATTTGGCAGCCCTGTCAACAGTGACCCATGCCAGGATCCAGCAGTCTCTGGGACTAAGTAAGAAGGGGGAGGAATGTGATGACTCAGCAATATCTGGTCACTTGTGCAGGGGTGAACGATTCTTAATTATGCCAGACATATTATTCCTTTGTTCAGTAAGTCAAGGGACATGAGCTATTGTTTCTGTGAGACTGTCCGTTGCCAATTTTTCGATGATAATTTGTGAAATGCCTGTTCATTTGCATCAGTCACCTGCGGTGTACTAGACTGCATCATTTGGAGGAAAATGATGCAGTCTAATTGAACTAGTGAGCAATGAGCTATGATTGTCTCCTCCCAATCCTGCAGAACACAATGCCCTGAAATGGGAATTGAGAAATATAAAAAGGGCCTGCTCCTGTCACTGGTGTTATTCTACAGGATTTCAGCCCAGGGACCATGGTTCCAGCTGGTGGATTACACAACTGGTTCATTTCCAAACACTAAGCCCATGAATTTGTTTGGAGAACTCAGTTTGGGACAATCCGGTCACCTGGTCTCACATACCTCACCGTGCTTGTCAGCTTCAATAAGCTTGCTGTTATCTCCTGTCAGTTGGTGCCTGCCAACAGTGGAGTGCTGCTGGTTAGGATACTTGGCCCTGGATGCCCAAAGTCACAGATGTTCTAATTCCGGGCGAGTCAGCAGAAGGGTGAGACTCACTTGAACCATCTTGTGTCCTTCCTGGGAATGCAGTATATGCTGTTGGTGACTTAACAAAGTCTTAGGCTATGTGTCCACGGTAGAATGTACCTGCGGATTTTTCTGCCTGAAAATCCGCGACTTTCGCGGCAAATCCGCACCCGCGGATTTGCCGCGGATTTACCGCGGATTTGCCGCGGATTTTTTTTTTTTTTCCCCATTCAAAACCAAAAATCCGCACCAAATCTGCACCAAACAATTGACATGCTGCAGATTTTTCCGGATCAAAATCCGCGGCAAATCCGCAGCGGAAAAATCCGCAGCATGGACACAGCATTTCCAAAATGCCATTGAAATGGCTTGGAAGTGCCGCTGCTGCAGATTTTCGGGAAATCCGCGGCAAATCCGCGGCAAAATCCGCGCAAAATCCGCAGCGTGGGCACATAGCCTTACTGGAGTGTGGTACCCTCACTCTGTGTTGTCTAAATAGTATTCTGCCCACAGGGAAGTAGTTCAGGCATTTGGTGGGATAATCCCCAGCCTGTGCGATCTTTCTAAAGACATCCAGGCCAGCACACAAGAGCACCCACTGACACTCGTGCCTCCACAATGCTCCATAACTGATTTGTCACCTTGCCACATTCTAATGTGTTTCCTTTCACCTAATTTATCAGTATTGTTACTATACTGTTTGTTACATGTACCCAAAAATACATGATGTAAACACAAAAATCTCTTCATGCTGACAAAGTGGAAAAGCTATAACATGATACTACACAGGTACATCAGTTGGCTTCACATGGCCCAGGCTGTCATATATGAATGAATGCAGGGAATATTCCTATGAATGCAATGCAAGTCACTTTTTGTGAACTGCAGTCCTACACATGTACCGTATGTTGCAAAATTCAGTTAAAATATAGTACTTACCATATGATTGACATACAACATGCATCTGGGGATAGGATTTCCATAACACCCTGTCACACCAAGAAGGTAAATTATATTTTATCTAAAATAGAAAAAAATACATGTGAAAATTCATGCAATGGTAATACAGCATGTCGAAGGCCAGTCACTGCGCTCTAGTTTAACCATTTAGATGCCTGTTGATTGACAGTGGTATCTAAATGGTTAACAGCAGAGATGTAACATGTGTGGAGAGAGCGCAGCTCTTGAGCTCTTCCACACTGGTGGACCCAACTGCAGATGTACAGTTCCATTCATTTGTGCTATGGGGTATTATACAGTATAATGAGTACAATGAGTCCTAGAAGTAATGATATGGCCCTCATAGAGCCCTGATCTCAACATCGGGTCTGTCTGAAATTACATGAAGAAATAGAAGGATTTGCACAATCCGACATCCACAAAAGATCTGTGGTTAGTTCTCCAAGATGTTTAGAACAACCTCTCTGCTAAGTTCCTTCAAAAGGAGAAGGGCGGTGCACACACAATCTGGTGGCTTAGATGTATAGGTATGATATGACCAGATCCACTTATACTGATCTTGCCTTTATTAAAAATGTAAAACTTTTAAAAACATCCCTTGCTGTACTAGGCGTTTCGGCAACAAGCAATGTTTTTAAAAATGTAAAATTTTTAATAAAGGCAAGATCAGTATAAGTGAATAAAAGAATAACTGTGTCCATAGAAAGCTAAAAGACTACAGGGCGTCACATAGTGCCTTCCCCCTTCATTCTTATAATTTGTGGTGGTCACCGTAAAATAACCTGAAAATATTTAATATGAACTTTTACAATTCTTTTCTAGCAAATAAAGCGTATTCATTGAATGTTGCCAAGTTCTGCATCTTTACTTTACTTGCTGTCACTATATCTATTGTGTCTATACATTTTCAACATCTTATGACAATATTACTATCTACCATTATTCTTCATGGATATTACCCTTAGTATGTGCAGGTTACTTACTCCTGTTGCTTTCTGCTTTGTGTAGCAATAACGTTCTCTTGTGCCTCGCTCATAGCGGTATGTTGGGGCAAATGTGATTTCTTCTTCATCTGCAATGAGTAATATATATATATATATATATTACCATATTATACATACTTTTACCATCTAATTTTACGAGGCTTCACACAGTATCTTTATTTTCTTTTGGGCATTATTTTGTCTGACTTTCTAATACATAGGTATAACAGTTTTTCCTCCTTATTAGTGAAGCCTTCCTCATAAACTGCACGGTTCTGCTGTTCTCAACATGACGATTGATGGAGGATATAATCAGACTCCTTCAGTTGAAAACTGCTTTTCCATTTGTGTAAATCTGTGATTTTCCTGAAGAAGGAGATACTCCATCTCCGAAACTCGTAGAAATAAATCACAATTACGGTTATTACAACTGGCTCATCCTTTCCACTGCAGCGCGGGTTAACCCTTTCTGCTCCAACTTGTGAATTAGACAGATTCACGAAGTGCGACTTTTTAAAAAAAAAATAATCACAAAATTTGTCATAACTCTACTTCATCCATTCTTGAAGTGGTGAGCTTTATGATGGCTGGGTATCAAATTTGGGGGGGGCCGCACGCCGTTTTTATTTATTTTTTTATTTATTTAAATATTTACTTCATTTAAAAAAAAAAAAAAGCCGCATGCAGTTCCTCTTATTTTGCTACACAGCCAAGATAAGCGCACAGCTGGGGGCTGCAGCCTGTAGCCGTGGGCTTTATCTGTGCTGGGTATCAAAATATGGAGTGACCCTATGCCAATTATTTTATTTGTTTATTTTTATACCACGATACTGACCCACAGACACTTGCACTGCTTTCCCCGCCCACTGGCCGTCATGGCGTATGTGATTGGTTGTAGTCAGACGCTGTCACACAGGCTGGGGGCACATCTGACTGCAACCAATCACAGACGCCAGGATGGTTGGTGGGTGGGGAAAGCAGTGCATATGGATGAGCACTGATGAGCAGCCCAGGAAATGAAGGAGAGGCCACGGGAGCAGTGTACAGCTGCAATGGAGCCTCGGAAAGAATGAAGCACTTGCTTCATTCATATTTTTTTCTTTTTCTTTTTATTAATTTCCTGAGTTCGGCACCCAGCACCTTTGAAATCACGCGGATTCAGACTTTTACAGTCCAGATCTGCCCATCACTAATTGGGATATTACAATGGAGGTGGGAATACCCCTATAAGAAAAAACACATATGATAAATTTCTGTCTGTTAGTAAGTTAGGACAACCACTCTTCATATGTCCAGCTTGAGCATATGGGGTACATAGAGCAGGGTTTACCCATTTGGAAACCTTTTCAGTGTAAAACAGCTATATCTCTGGATTACTCAGTGTCTCCATGCATTACATTGCAGCTATTCCTCTGAATAGATGGCACATAATGAAACATTTTCCCAGCAGCAGCAGCCACTGAAAGAAAAAAAAAAAATAGAAAACCACATGGCCTGTTGATCAGAAGCTGGATGTGCAACTACCTGTGCTCACCAAAAATAAGCCATGTCCTGAAAATAAGCCCTATCATAATTTTACAGGAGTTTTGGAGTTGCTTGAAATATAAGCCCTACTTCAAAAATAAGCCCTAGGAACAGTCAAGACCAGCGTTAGGGGAGTCAAACTGCAGAATTTCTCAGGGCCCCTCTCTCTTAAGGACCCCAGCAATTGTATTCGGAGGTTAAGATTATTTAAGGACCTTTGATGACTTCACAGTCATGTGACATGATGTAATCAAAGGTATCTTAATTAGGAGTCTAAAAGAACTGAATAGGAGACAGGCTGGTATGCAGGAATAGCTTTGGGGAGAAGGGAGGGTAAACTGAACAATTTCACAGGACCCCCACTCTCCTAGGGGCCCCAGGTTTATATCCTGATGATAAGACTGCTTAAGGACCTTTGTGACATCACTTAATTCGACTAGGTTGTCACCAAAAGGTCTCTAAATTGCAGGAATCTAAAGCTGATGAGGAGACAGGTAGAGATGAGTCAGCCTGAAGTTCGGGTTCAGACATTTTCAAGAAAACAAAGTTTGGGTTCAGAGTTCAGGTGATTTACGAATGCAAACCACTCATGCGAGCATTGTTGTGCCTGGGTACGCTCGGTGCTTGGCCCAATGCCAGTTGCTTGCAGTGTTTTAATGTCTCTCACTGTGGATAACAACAGCATGATCAGATGTAGTCTGCACCCCCCAAAAAAATGGAAAAACCCCTGCCACTTTCCCTCGGAAGTGATCTGTTTATGGCTAGGTGCATGTGGGCAGAGACTCAAACTGCTAATCACTAACTTCATATGAAATTTAGGTCAAGTTCGGGTCCAAAACTGGACTTTAAACAAGTTCAGCTGGACCAGCAGAACCCAAACTTCCACGGGTCCACCCATCTCTAGAGACAGGCCAGTGTACATGTGCAGTGTATATGTGGATAGGTAGATAATAGATAGATAAATGATGGATACAAGATATATAGAGAGATAGAGGATAGATAGATAGATAGATAGATAGATGAATGGATAGATGGATAGAGATTAGTGATGAGCGAGTACTAAAAAGCTCGGGTGCTCGAGTCTCGGGCCGAGCATCCCAAGATACTCGTGTACTCGGCCCGAGCACCGAGCCCAATGTTATCCTATGGGAGACCCGAGTATTTTTATGAAATGACCCCCGGCAGCATGTAGAAACCCTAAAAATGTCACAAAAGTCTCAGAAGAGTGCTCAAATGACATGGCAACAGCATGGGGAAGACCCCTTGAAGCATTTATCACTCAAAAGTCACAGCTGTGAACAATTTTGTCCGCGTTTTACGCCATTTTTACGGACTCACCAGAAAACCTTCAAAAATGACACCAAAATGAATTTTCATGGCGGAAATGTTAAGGGCACATACCCAATAGTGAGATAGAGCTGGTGTATGTTACTTTTGGAGATTACATGAAAGATTTTATGTGAAAACATTGTGTGGCACTCCGATGTCCCTGAGAAGAGACGTACATGAAGGCCTCTTGAGTCTAATGTGCCCATTTTGAGGAAGTGAGTCTTTGTAGTATTTTCCTTTGCCAGGGCAGTCCAAAATTGTGAGGTTCACCAATGCCCCTGCATAGAGACGTGCATGAGGGCCTGTAAACCTGAAGTGCCCATTGTAAGGAAGTGGGTCTATTGTAGTATAGCCCTTAGGCAGGGCAGCCAAAAATTGGGAGGCTCCACATTGTCCCTGGATAGAGACGTGCATGATGGCCTGTAAACCAGAAGAGCCCATTGTAAGGAAGTGGGACTATTGTAGTATAGCCCTTTGGCAGGGCAGCCAAAAATTGGGAGGCTCCACATTGTCCCTGGATAGAGACCTGTTAGGTTCTTAGTGCGTCCGTGCTTGCATTTAAAAACCACACGTGTGTGCCTGTTGGTGGCAGCGTTCAGGTGCACTTGTGTGCGTTTTGCACAAACTTGGATATAACGCACAAGTCTAGTGAATACACATCAGCACAGCATTGCAAAATGCGCAAGGGCGTTGGCAACGAACAAGGAAGTGGACGTGATGGTGGTGCAGGCAGAGACCGAGGTCGTGTGCAAGCTCTAATTTCGCCACAACAAAGGGCCACATCTACTCGCTCGCACATCCTGTCCCAAATTCTTGGGGACCGCAGCAGTACACCGCTCTTGAACCAAGACCAGTGTCAACAGGTTGTTAGTTGGATAGCGGATAATGCTTCCAGTCATATTGGCACCACCACAAACACTCTGTCTTCCACACGGTCAAGTGTCAGTAGCCGTGATACTCCTTCCTACCACAAGGCCGAGTACACGTCCACGGACACTCGGAAGAGCTGTTCACGTTTCCATTCACACATTCTGGCCTCTCGCCAGCTCCTGTTGAAGTGGGTCATGACGAGATTGTATGTACAGATGCCCAAATATTTGAGCAGACACGTTCTCACGAAGTTGGCAATGTGTCTCAACAAGGGGTGGACGATGATGAGACCCAATTGTCAGGAAGTCAGGAGGAGGAGCAGGGTGCGGAAGAGGAAGACGACGTGGTGGATGATCCAGTAACTGACCCAACCTGGCAGGAGGATATGCAGAGTGAGGACAGCAGTGTACAGGGGGAGGGAGGCGTAGCTTCCCAACAGGCAGTAAGAAGCAGGGTGGTGGCCCCAGGCAGAAGTCAGGCAACCGTTCCCCGGAACAACACGACACAAGGTGCCTGTACAAATGTTAGGTCTTCCCGAGTCTGGCAGTTTTTTAAGTTGGCTCCAGTTGATTGTAAAAAGGCCATTTGCAACACCTGCCGTGCCAGCATCAGCAGGGGTACCAAAACTAGCAGCCTGACCACCACCAGCATGATCAGGCACATGTCAGCCAAGCACCCGACTTTGTGGGATGTACAACAGAGTCGAGGAGCAGTGCTTGGTGATGTCACTGCTGCGTCTTCGCTTATTGTGCATGCGAGCCAATCCCCTGTCCATGCTGCCCGCGAACAAGCCTCCTCCGGCCCTGCATCTGCAGTTGCCCACGCAGATATAACACCATCATCAAGCATGTCCTTGTCCCAGCGCAGCGTTCAGTTATCCATTCAGCAAACCTTTGAACGCAGGCACAAAATACACTGCCAACGCCCCACATGCCACACTTCTAAATGCTAACATTTCGCGACTGCTTGCACTGGAAATGTTGCCTTTTAGGCTGGTGGAGACAGAAGCATTCCGCGACCTGATGGCGGCAGCTGTCCCATGTTACTCGGTCCCCAGCCGCCACTATTTCTCCCGGTGTGCCGTCCCCGCATTGCATAACCACGTGTCACAAAACATCACACGTGCCCTGAACAATGCTGTTTCAGCCAAAGTCCACCTAACCACAGACACGTGGACAAGTGCTTGTGGGCAAGGCCGCTACATCTCGTTGACGGCACACTGGGTTAATATTGTGGAAGCTGGGACCCAGTCTGAGCAAGGAACGGAACACGTCCTTCCCACACCAAGGTTTGCAGGCCCTACCTCAGTCAGGGTTTCACCTACACTCTACAGCTCCGGAATGTCATGCTCCTCAGCCTCCTCCTCCTCCTGCGCATCCTCATCCACTTTACCCTCCACACCAGTGCCAAGCTGGAAGCACTGCAGCACTGCCTCGGCGAAGCGGCAACAGGCTATGCTGAAGCTAATCTGCATAGGTGACAAACCCCACAATGCAGAAGAGGTGTGAACAGCTCTGAAACAGCAGGCAGATCACTGGCTCACACCTCTGAACCTAAAGCCAGGAAAGGTCGTGTGTGACAATAGTCGGAACCTGGTGGCGGCTTTGAGGCGAGGCCAGCTGACACATGTTCCATGCGTGGCCCATGTGCTCAACCTCGTGGTTCAGCGGTTTCTAAAGTCATACCCAGAGCTGTCTGATCTGCTGGTAAAAGTTCGCCACCTGTCTGCACATTTTCGAAAGTCACCTACTGCTTCAGCCAGCCTTGCCGGCTTTCAGCGCCATTTGCATCTTCCGGCTCACAGACTGGTGTGTGATGTCCCCACGCATTGGAATTCAACTCTGCACATGTTGGTCAGGATATGTGAGCAGAAGAGGGCAGTTGTTGAGTACCTGCATCACCTAAGCCGTCGGGAAATGGGTCAAACTCCACACATAACACCTGAGGAGTGGAGATGGATGTCCGACCTATGTACCATCCGCCAAAACTTTGAGGACTCCACCAAGATGGTGAGCTGCGATGACGACATTATTAGCGTCACCATACCGCTTCTCTGCCTTCTAAAATGGTCTCTGCTCAAAAACAAACATGATGCATTGCAGGCGGAGCGCGATGAGTTGGAGCAAGAAACAGTAGTGGGTGTGGGTGATAACACACAGCCCAGCCTCGTCTCATCACAACGTGCAGTGGAGGACTATGACGAGGAGGAGGATGAAGACATGGAGCAACTCTCCGGCCAAATTGAGGATATGACATGCAGTCATATCCTCGGTTCAGCGTGGCTGGCCAGAGGACAGGGTAGATGATGAGGAGGAGGAGGACAGCATGTTCAGTCATCGTGTTGGTCAGGATACTGAAGTGATGGCTGTTAAGAGTCTGGCGCACATGGCTGACTTTATGGTAAGCTGCCTGTCTCGTGACCCTTGCGTTAAGAACATCTTGGCCGACAATCATTAGTGGTTGGTAACACTGTTAGACCCACGCTAAAAGGAGAACTTTATGTCTCTTATTCCCGAGGCGGAGAGGTCAGGCAAAATGCAGCAGTTCCAGAAGGCCATAGTCACGGAAGTAGGCAAAGCATTCCCCTCACAAAACGCTACCGGCATAGGTCAGGAATCAGTGGACAACCAAGGCGTACAGCCAAGAGTGGCACAAGTCCAATCCGCCAGAGGTAGGGGAACAGTCTTTAAGATGTGGGACAGTTTTCTCAGCCCCTCACATACCACAGCCCCTGAGGTGCGGGGTAGTGCCACAAGAAATTCTAAGTTTGCCCAGATGCTCAAGGAGTACCTTGCAGATCGAACAACTGTACTCCGACATTCCTCTGTGCCTTACAATTATTGGGTATCCAAGCTGGACACGTGGCATGAATTGGCTCTCTACGCCTTGGAAGTCCTGGCCTGCCCTGCCGCTAGCGTTTTGTTAGAGCGTGTTTTTAGTGCCGCAGGTGGTATCATTACAGATAAACGCACCCGCCTGTCAACTGAAAATGCTGACAGGCTGACTCTGATCAAGATGAACAAGGGTTGGATTGGGCCAGACTTCACCACACCACCAGCAAATGAGAGCGGAATTTAAAGTTTGTAACGGGAATTTGCCATGTACTTCCACTCACCCATGGGTACACACTTCTGGACTTTGGCTAATCGCTGGACTGCTCCTCCTTCTCCTCATGCGCCACCATGATGACCGTTACAATAGTTAGGCCATTGTTTCAGGTATACCCCCAGTGGCAAATTTTTTTGCCCATTCTTTCAGAATGGGCATTACAACGACAGGAGACCCGCTCCTTTGCAATGGGAACAATGTTTTGAGGCCCTCATGCACGTCTCTATCCAGGGACAATGTGGAGCCTCCCAATTTTTGGCTGGCCTGCCAAAGGGCTATACTACAATAGACCCACTTCCTTACAATGGGCACTTCAGGTTTACAGGCCATCATGCACGTCTCTATCCAGGGACAATGTGGAGCCTCCAATTTTTGGCTGGCCTGCCAAAGGGCTATACTACAATAGACCCACTTCCTTACAATGGCACTTCAGGTTTACAGGCCATCATGCACGTCTCTATCCAGGGACAATGTGGAGCCTGACGCTGCCACCGACTGCCACACACGTGCGGTTTTTAAATGCAAGCACGGACGCAATAACAACCTAACAGGTTTTTAGGAGCGACAATTACTGAGAAGTTTGACACTATCAGACACTGCTGACGTGTATTATTCACTAGACTTGTGCGTTATATACTAGTTTGTGAAAAACGCACACAAGTGCACCTGTACACTGCCACCGACAGCCACACACGTGCGGTTTTTAAATGCAAGCACGGACGCAATAAGAACCTAACAGGTTTTTAGGAGCAATAATTACTGAGAAGTCTGACACTATCAGGACTGTTTTAGACTGTGTACACCAGCCCCAGATATGATGAAGGCTGGTATACGGTCACCACTAGGAATGGCTATATACCCTGCCTGCCTGCCTGTATACAGCTACAATAGTCCTGAGAAGGACTCTTCTGGTCACTAGCCTGTATTCCGACCTGGCTATACCCTGCCTGCCCTGCCTGTATACAGCAACAATAGTCCTGAGAAGGACTCTGCTCCTGTACTCCGACCTGGCTATACCCTGCCTGCCTGTATACAACTACAATAGTCCTGAGAAGGACTTCTGGTCACACTGTTTGCAGCCCTGCTACGGAAATAACTATAAAGGGCCGCAAACCTTTCCCTGAAGCAGCAACACTCTCCCTGCACTGACTGTCTGGATGGCTGTGTGCAGAGCATAGCGCGCCCACCGGTATAAAGGCTCGGTCACGCTGTGCAGGCCGGCCAATCACTGCAATTCCACAACTAACAGGGCTGTGGCATTGCAGTGGTCTGCCAGCCAATCCCTGCATGAGGGCTGGCTCTCAAAAGAGCGCCAACATGCTGGGTTTAAGACCACGAGTACAGCACGAGTATCGCGAGATTACTCGGTCCCCGCCGAGTAGCCCGAGTACAGTGATACTCGTGCGAGTACCGAGTAGTGACAAGCATACTCGCTCAACACTAATAGAGATATATAGATAGAGAAAGATAGATAGATAGATAGATGAAATGGGTTTGTCTTTAAGTTTAGAGCATTGCCTGACATTACTTACTGAAGTGGAGGAAAACTTGGCTTTCCTTCCGTTCCATATTTAGCTGGTCATGGGGCAGAAGTTCTTGGTGTTGCTGTAGTTTGATCTTGTGAACGATATTTTCTGCCTCCTATTAATTACACAGTGACAAAATACAACTAAATTGGTTAACTAACATATAAATGATGTACTACTCCTCTATATCTAATAAGGACACTCAAAACGCATTGTTAGGTTAATGGGTGATGGACTAATATAATGAGTCCAGATTCAGAGCTGTAAATGCATGGCTGATCTTGCTGACATTATGTATACTGCTTACACTGTTCGCCATTTGAACACGATAATTAAGATCTCCAAGCCAAAAGAGATGAGTAAATCGATGTGAGATGTTGAAAGGGCTCAGCTTCTTGTCACCCAGGACCAGGAAACGCAGTATGTTAAAGTAATTCTGCTTTCTCCTAATTGAGAGAAAACAACAGATGGATGGATTATAATCACATGCTGTCTCTCCACAGATACAAGCAAGCTCCATGAAATGTGAAGAACACTGCCCTACATAAAAAACTATTATAATAGAAACCCTGAGACATACACTCTTACATTTTGGCACCTAACAGGCCCTCATAAATTTGAGCTAGTAGGCAGAATTGTGTTCAATATGTTTATTACCAAGAGGTGATTATGAGGACTCCCCAATTACAACCAGACAATCAGCTGAGTCAAGATGTGTTGGATTGCACATTTCTCTACAGCTCTGACTGGGCTTCTGTCAGCACATAATGACTGTTCAAGCCAAGAACAGGCACTCAGTGCATCATGATGGAGTCAAACATTTACGTTCATCTTCCAATCTGTTTTTCGTCTATCTCCACAACCTCTTCTTTGATGGACAGCTCTGGCTTTATAGAGCAAGAGAAGGGTGGAAATAGATGCAGGTCGGAAGGTACACTTACATGTTTGGCCACAGCAACATGAGGCATGAACATCTGTACTTGATTTGAACAGTCATTCCATGCGGTCAGTCCCTTTAAACGTCTGGAGGATCTGACTCCTTTCCTCTTGCCCCTATTTGTGGCATTTCAGGTATCCGATAGGTGCGTGCCGTTGTGCTAATTATCTGTAGGTGCAATATACTGTACCTAGAGAGAGGTTCTCAAATAATAAAATGTACAGTATAATAAATTTTTATGAAGATCACACATTCATTTTTCTGTGTCTGCAGAGATCAAATGTTATAATCTTGACTCAATTACCAGACAATGTGTGTGCCCGGCGGAAGGAGCCAATTGTGGTGCTTCTTGAAGAATTTGTGGACCTCACTGAATGTGCTGGACCATATATGTACCTGCTGGAGGCAGCTGATTGAAGCCCATTCTGGATTATCTGTGAACCCCATTACTTCTCCTAAAGAACCTTCTACCAAGAGAGTAAACACATTGAGATTGGTATGCCAATCTAGATATTTGTATACTATGATTCAGGGTACTTTGATTTTACATTTTAATTGGTCTTTAAGGCTTTGTTTAAAGCGGGCTTTACACGCTACGACATCGCTCAAGCGATCTCGTTGGGGGTCACAGAATTTGTGACGCACATCCGGTCGCTTTAGCGATGCCGTTGCGTGTGACACCTATGAGCGATTTTGCATCGTCGCAAAAAGGTGCAAAATCGCTAATCGGTGACATGGGGGTCCATTCTCAAATATCGTTACTGCAGCAGTAACGAAGTTGTTCCTCGTTCCTGCGGCAGCACACATCGCTCCCTGTGACACCGCAGGAACGAGGAAGCTCTCCTTACCTGCCTCCCGGCCACAATGCGGAAGGAAGGAGGTGGGCGGGATGTTCGTCCCACTCATCTCCGCTCCTCTGCTTCTATTGGGCGCCGGTTCAGTGGCGCTGCTGTGACGTCGCTGTGACGCTGAACGAACCGCCCCCTTAGAAAGGAGGCAGTTCGCCGTTCACAGCGACGTCGCAGGGAAGGTAAGTAGTGTGATGGGTCCGGGCAATGTTGTGCGACACGGGCAGCGATTTGCCCGTGTCGCACAACCGATGGGGGCGGGTACGCACACTGGCGATATCGATACCGATATCGCAGTGTGTAAAGTACCCTTTAGACTTTTTCCATCGTCAAAATACGTTGGATTTTATCCTTAAGGGGATCTGTTTGGCGTCTGCAACAATGCGGTATTTTTATTTATTTTGAATAAACTATTAATACTTTTGTAGTTGTATCTCCACTGGACGTTTTTGGCCTTTCCTTTAAGACGGGCTTTGCACGTTGCGACATCGCAAGCCGATGCTGCGATGTCGCACGCGATAGTCCCCGCCCCCGTCGCAGGTACGATATATTGTGATAGCTGGCGTAGCGAAAATTATCGCTACGCCAGCTTCACATGAACTCACTTGCCCTGCGACCGTCGCTCTGGCCGCGACCCGCCTCCTTGTTAAGGGGGCGGGTCGTGCGGCGTCACTGCGACGTCACACGGCAGGCGGACAATCGGAGCGGAGGGGCGGAGATGAGTGGGATGTAAACATCCCGCCCACCTCCTTCCTTCCGCATATTCTACGGAAGCCGCGGTGACGCCAGTAGGAGATGCTCCTCGCTCCTGCGACTTCACACACAGCGATGTGTGCTGCCGCAGGAGCGAGGAACAACATCGGACCATCGCGTCAGCGTAATTATGGATTACGCCAACGCTGCACTGATGATACGATTACGACGCTTTTGCGCTCGTTAATCGTATCATCTAGGCTTTACACACTACGATGTCGCATGCGATGCCGGATGTGCGTCATTTTCAATTTGACCCCACCGACATCGCACCTGCGATGTCGTAGTGTGCAAAGCCCGCCTAAGGCTATGTTCTTACAATGAGTTTTTCACGCTGCGTATTCTACAGTTTATCTTACAATTCCAGCAAAGTGGACTGGATTTATAGAAATCTCCTGCCCACTGTGCCTCTTTTTTACTCAGCATGTTTGAAATCAATTTATCTTGCGGATACGCAGAGTTTTCTGTGCAGATTTTCCCCGTAAACTTGCATTAAATGCAGATCCAGAAAATCGGTAAAAAACCCATGTGTTTTTAATGCATTTCTGCAAAGAAAACGCATCAAAAACACATGTAATCTGCACTTAGGTATATCAATAAAGGTTTATCAAATCCAAATACCAGGAAGTATAAAAAAAGCAGCTAAATTTAAGGCATGACACATCAAAAATGCAAAATGTTAAAATAACACACACAAAAATGCAATGAAAAACTGCAAGTAACCTAATTTACAATCTAGGTGCAGAAATGGTGCAGAAATTATGCAACAGCAAAAAGTCACCAAAAGCTCATTGTGGGAAGTTAGCCTAATCATCTCAGTGTATTACCTGAGCCGATTATACTAGTTTGAATATACTGTATGTATATAGTGATTAGGGATACCCTGACTCAGTATGGACTCTGGCTTCTGTCATATAGGTTAGTCATATGTTGGATCTCTGGTAACTTAAAGGTCAGCAATAAACGTGTCATTGAACGGCCAGTATATGGCACATTAGAGACAGACGATGGTGAGCGGGGACACCATTTGCAGTTTATCTCAGGGTGACAACCTTTGCAAGAAGGCAGGGACCTAGATTAGGGTGTTTTGATGACCTCTACAGCTTTGACATAAAGTTTAGCCTATGTATGCCTATGTAATAATAATCCAGGAAACGGATTTATATGAATCTCTGTCTTTACCTATAATGAAATTGATCAAATCCTTATCTATGTATAACTGACATATATTCTGATCGGACATGTCATAGCATAGTGACGAGGTAACTTAGAATAGGGGCGCCTACACTGTCCCTAGAGCTAGTGGGGCCCTAGCCTATTCTTAACCCAAAAGGTACTTCTGATGGTGAAGAGGTCTGGACCGCCAGCCTAACCCTAGCTCCTGAATAGCCCTACTCTATACCCCCTCTCACCCACCCCCGGGGAGGGCCTGGACACAGGAGTTGTTTATCCCATATAAATAGACAGACAAGGAAATACCAAAACTCAAACTCATTGGATACACACACACACACACACACAGAGGTAAGACAATACTTTGTCAGGAGGAAATAAAGAATCAGGGAGTAAATAAATGAACAGCGAGGATATTTCCACAACACCCCAAATAACGCACAGAAGATCCCCAGAACAGGTTCCCCACACCACAAGGACTGGTATTCGCAAATTAAGCTATAAACGGCATGGAGGAATAGGCTCCACCATCTTTTAAAGGATGGAGGTGGCTGTGATAGGTCTTCAGTTAGCTGTGACCCCAGCAGCAATCCACAGGCCAGGATAAATTAACTCCTGCTAGACTGATGACTAGTAAGCACGCACCTGGTCGACGCCCAAGTCTGACTGAGCAACTCAAAAGCCCCAGATGGTGTGTCAGACTCTGCAGTGTGAACAGGGTCAGAAGTCGCCATGATACCTGATGAGTTTACATTGGAACACCATGTGTCAGAAGATCCATTTGACATTTCCTTACCAGCATTTTTCAACTGGTTGACACTGATTATTGTATGACTGTTTAGTGAGCCCTGATGATGATATAAGGCCTCCTCCCTAGTTTGCTGACCTTCTAATCCCACTTTATAAGGGACTTGTATTATGATTCTTGCCTCCACAGTTATACCTATTCTGGTCCTTTTTTTCCTCCATTTTGTAATTTTGACCCTTATTATATGGCTCCTTTTTAAGGCATATCTAATACTATGATTTTATGAGGTATTTTTTCTGTGAAACTTACCTTTTTGTGGATACTCTGCCAAAAATTTTTAGTAGGCGGCGAGTTACATGAGTTTACAGGCTAAATGGGATGCGGTTTATAGACTACAATTCATATAACTGCATTTGTCTATTTAAAGACACAGCTAAGCTCAGATTGCTTCCGTGTACTAAGTAAGGAGACCTGAAGAACCTCTTGCTATGTTAGTAGAAAATTCTGGACATATGTTTTAGAATAGGACAACTGTTATACTCACCGATGTTGAGGCGAGTGGGTGTGGACCCACTGAACCACAGGGAGTACCCGGGCTTACTCTTACATGGGAGGGGCTTAACTAAGCACTACTACTACAAAACTACCGGGTTTTCGCTACAGCCTCTGATGGTACAGATGGGCATGGCTTGCTGGTAGATGCCAGGTGTCACTGCCAGGGCAGTGTACAGGACTGTGACAGCTAACCTCTGGGGCAGGGAAGGCGTGTGCCCTAAGTATGCTTCTGGGGGACTGGTGCGGCATGCAGGGGAGCACATGGATGGCAGCGGAGGGGCAGGGGCGCGAGCAGTCTGGCTGCAGCGGTAAGTATGTCAGCGTCCCAGCAGGAACACCAGTGTTACAGTATCCCTCCACCTTTATGCCCCCTTTTCACCAGGCTTGAAAGAAATCTCTTCTCCAGCATGACGTCCTCAAAAGTTGATAGGCGTAGGAATGGTCGGTGAAAGGGCTAAACCAGATGGTTGCTGTTTTTCCTTGGTCCTGAATGGCAGATGGAAATGGTTACCAGAGTAGTCTTCAGGGACGCATTGGGATTCCTCTCTCCTCTCGTTTAAGTCAATAGCAGCAGAGCAACAGGCAGGGCGCTGAATCGGATGGTAGTACGTTTGAAGACCTGGACGGCTAAGCACTAATCAGACACTTTTTGTGGCAATTCTGCCCCCCATGAAGCACCTCTCTGGATTTCCGGTCCAGAACAGACTTGTGAGTACGGAACCAAATCAGACCCAAAAGAAGTGGACAAGACAAGTTTGGAAGCACCAGGAAGGAGATCTTCTCTGAATGTGAAGTTACCATGCATAGTTCCACTGGTTCAGATGCAAAGCTTATGGGTTTAGCCAAGAGTACTCCATCAACAGATGACACCGTCAAGAGATTCTGAAGGTATCGGATGGGAATCTGGTACCGATCCTCTACTGTCTGTTGTATGAAGTTTCCAGCTGATCCGTAATCAAAGTGGGCCGTCTCAGAGAACCAAATACCTCCATACAATACGGACATGTACAGAATCAACAGAGAAGAGGGATTATTCTTGCACTTGGAAGCCCCTCCTAATGACCCAAGGCAAGGGAATTCTGGCCTCACGGGCCAAGCATGGATGAAGTGTTCTGCTCCTATGCAGTAGAAACACAGACCCATGGCTCGACGATGTTCTCTTCGTTGCTCGTGTGACTCCCTGGACTATCCAGGTCGTCCCAGGTAGTCACACACAACACCACACCCCCTCCCGATTAGGTAACACCAGTCAACCTAAAAACCTTGTCACCACCCTCCAGATTTGATGTCCACACCAGGGGGGGCGGAGCCAGGCGATTGGCTCCGCCCACCGAGGAGTTCACAGGCCTGGAGGCAGGAAAACAGTTAGTCTGAGACACACAAGTTCAAGTGCAAGTCGAGAGCAGTCAAGGTCACGGGCAGTCCTGTGTCCGTGCCCTGATAAGAGACTACCCGGTGGCTGGGTCGGAGCCCAGTCACCATTGGCAAGGAGGCAGACGGTGGTGGCCGCCTGCAGGAGACCGGGAATATGACTGGTGGAACCGTAAGGGATCGGGACAGGGTAGTGGCCCACCGGAACCGAACCGGGGAGCCAACTGGATACCAGAGCACCAGGCAGGGTACTCAGACCCCGTACAAAGCCCTGACCCGACAGGGCCGAGTCGAATCAACTGATTGCGGGCTGGACTTAAGGACCTATCCCACACAAGTCCCTTTAGAAGACAACAGCCCAACCATACAGGGTAAAGCCACCGCCAAGGCATAGAGACCCAAAGGGCCAGCGTCTGCGGCAAATGGGCTCCTCCGGCATATACAAGTCGGGAAGCGGACTACCGCTGTCGAGGCATAGGAGTCAAAACATTTTACACAAAGAGGTGCAGGAGAAAGGCGGAAATCACCAACTTAGTCTGGAAGAAGCTGCAGCCGGCTGCAGGCCCCGTTCATCACTCCGTTTGGTTTACCAGAGACTCCAGTGTCTTGTGTCAGAGTGAGTACACCAGTGCCATCAGGCACCGCACTGCACCGCAACACTTCACCCTGCACCCCGGCCCTCGCCTGCCGGGCCCCGGGACCACCATCCCCTACCCACAGAGGGGTCAACACCTAGCTGCGCCCTTACACCGCTCCCGGGAGCCCCATACCTTCACCGCAGTGGTGGTGTCTACAATCACCACTACCCGTGGGTGGCGTCGCGAACTATCATCCCAAACCAAACACCCAAATCCCCGCGTGTAGCGCCAACTCCCTGCAGAGCGACGTGACCCCCGGGTTCATGAGAGGCTCGAGCCACCACCCGCAGTACGAGCACGGATCCGAGTGGCTCGGCGGTCGCAGCCGAGCTCGCGGGGCGGTACACTCGTACATCTTGATATAGTCGACCTGCATAAGTTCCAGAACAGGAGTGGCAACTGGAGACTGGGGAACCAGTTGCTTCTGGAGAGATGGAGCCAGACATATAGGTCCCCTATCACGTATCAACTTCATGGATTGCTCCTGGAACCTGAGATCGACCCGGGTAGCCAAGGAAATCAGATCATTCAGCGTAGCAGGAACATCACGGCCTGCCAGTTTATCCTTAATCATTCCGGATAAACCTTCCCCAAAGGAAGCCGCCAGTGCCTGATTATTCCAACCCAGTTCAGAGGAAAGAGTGCGGAACTGAACCGCATACTGACCCAGATTTTGAACTCCTTAACACAACTGCAGAAGGGAGGGCACAGCCGATGTGACACGACACGACTCATCAAAGACTTTGTGGAAAGCCTTTAGGAATTCTAGGATGGCAGAGGTGACCGGTTCTCTTCTCTCCCACAGGGGATTGACCAAGCGAGAGTTTCCCAACGAGGTGAAACATTAGGAATACCACTTTTGCTCAGTCTGGAGAAAACTGGTGAGCCAACAGTTGAAAATGCAGAGTACACTGATTGATGAACCGTCGGCACTGCTTTGGGCTGACGTCAAAACATGGTACCTGTTTGTACCTGCCATACCCTCCATATCTGCCTGCACTAGCTTTCCAGTCTGCATCAGCTGTCCCGGCTGCACCTGTCTGCACTTTAGACTGTACCTGCCTGCAACTGAGCCCATCCCTGCATCCGATAACCCTGGGGTCAGCTGCCACAGTCCCGGACACTGCCCTGGGAGAGGCACTCGGCGTCTACCGGCAGCCAATCCTATCCTCCACATCAGACTCTCTGGCAAATACCCAGTAGGTGCTTAGTTAAGCGCCTCCCACTTCTGGGTAATCCCAGGTCCCCCCTGTATCATAGTATCATAGTATCATAGTTTTTAAGGTTGAAGGGAGACTTTAAGTCCATCTAGTTCAACCCGTAGCCTAACATGTTGATCCAGAGGAAGGCAAAAAAAACCCCAATGTGGCAAACAAGTTCCAATGGGGAAAAAATTTCCTTCCTGACTCCACATCCGGCAATCAGACTAGTTCCCTGGATCAATACCCTGTCATAAAATCTAATATACATAACTGGTAATATTAAATTTTTCAAGAAAGGCATCCAGGCTCTGCTTAAATGTTAGTAGTGAATCACTCATTACAACATCATGCGGCAGAGAGTTCCATAGTCTCACTGCTCGTACAGTAAAGAATCCTCGTCTGTGATTATGATTAAACCTTCTTTCCTCAAGACGTAGCGGATGCCCCCGTGTTCCAGTCGCAGGCCTAGGTGTAAAAAGATCTTTGGAAAGGTCTCTGTACTGTCCCCTCATATATTTATACATTGTGATTAGATCCCCCCTAAGCCTTCGTTTTTCCAAACTAAATAACCCCAAGTTTAATAACCTGTCCAGTGGGTCCACTCCTGCTCGCCACAACCTTGGCAAGCCATACACAAACTCAAATACAAATGTATTAATGCATCTACATAGAAGAAGTAATTGGTACCTGAGTTTCTTTTCACTCCCTGAAGTAAGGTGGCTGTTAATGAAACCAAATGATGTCCCATTGAACATAAATGAGGCACCAACTGCTCCTTTATTACCTATGTACAAGAATTTGTGACATAATTAATTGATAGAATAGAATTACCTGTACACAATAGCTAACTCTCCCGACTCCCCCTATATATAATTGGCAAAGTCAGCAGGTATTTTAAAAAGGGTGAAGGAATTAACTGCTTTTTGACTTCTTCAATAACTTTTTCCCATAAGAGCAAAGGATTGGGCATGGTGAAATCTACCCAACATGTACCATAGAGGGAGAGATGGGACACCCCAATACACTTTAGAAAGTCAGCCAATCCCACCTGAAATAAAGGGTCTGGTAGACGGTCATTTATTGTGTATGGGGACTATTATAAATTGGATATCAGACCCTACATGCAGAAATACAATGCACGTTCCCTCCCATTTCTTACCCAGTGTGTTGGCAATTCCTGTTTTCACACTATTTGTGCAAATGTGGCTGATTCGATGGGCATGTTCTTGCTTTGCCAGGATCACAATTCGTATATTCCAGAGTGTTTGGATTGTAATCTAAGCAAAGATGACAAATACATTGGATTATATCATAGTATTTGCACCATAGTATCAGTTCAATGGCCGATATAATTACCAATTTGTATTCAGCATTAGTGATCTCATTTAGGGAGCGAAGCAATATATCCACCCATTCTTTTTCATTCAGTGGATCTTCCTGGGTGCCAATCACATATATATCATGTTCTATGTAATCGGTCGTCTCGTCTCGTGTCTTGCCTTGCCCTTTGCAGAGGAACCAGGAGGTAATTTTCTTTGGTGGAGGAGCATCTCCTGTTACAAGTGTCATAACAAGAAAGCATTTAATAACCCATGTACAGTCAATTCAGTATGTTTGGTAACGATCATCACCCACCCATATTCCACGTCCCCGTGAAGATGGTCAACATGTCGGGCTCTAGCTGATCAGAATGCTTGTTCTTCATCTGCTGGAGAAGTTGGCAAAATCCTTCCCGTTTCTATTTGGCAGTAGAAAGATTCATAATGTTATCATATAGCGAAGAGTTGTAAGAAAAGGACAAAATGCTGGTGACAAATACTTCCTACACAATCCAATCTGATCTGTGGGATGTGCTGGAAAAACAAGTTTCATCCTTTACGGCTACTATTTATAAGATTTCAAGCATCTTCTGCTACTAGGGGTCTTGTAGAGTTTGTGACTAAATGGATCGGACTTGTGTTGGTATCTCGAGAGGAATCTAAACAATTTTAAGTAGGTGATTTTAATGATATAACTCATCGGTGTGTATTAAGGTGTCTTGTAATTCTAGTTGATGACATGCTTAATCCAATATACTTGAGGAAATAAGAGATGGAAAAAGGATTAAAAAGAATACAAGTAATAAGTAACACGAGTAGCAGCAGAGTGTAACAAGAGAGGCATTGGACAAAGCATGCTAGGTATGGATTTTGTCCAGCTCACTACTGTGCACATGTTCTTCTGCAGTAACAATAATCCAAATAATGGAGGTAATACTGGCACTAGATACCTAATAAAATACTTTTCTTATTTTTTTTAAGTCCAAGTAAAATTATTAAATTACCAACAAAGATAAAACAACAATGTTACTGGACTGACGCGTTTCAGACCTGTAGCTTGTTACTTTTAGCAATGTAATGACAGACAATAGCCAACCAATGTAGTACAATTAATAATATTCTTAATTCTCTATGTGTTGATTGTTCTAGTTGATTGACAGATCTGTCATACATGTGTACATAGAGCTAGTCTCGTCTCTCTCTATAGTCCTGGGATGGCTCCTCAAACTATGCTTTCTCTGAAACAGTGTGTGCGACCAGGCTCTGATTCATGATTGCTGTGGTTTCGGGCAGCATGAATTGAGTGACAGGTTTCCGTTAATGTTGTAATTTTGATGTTTGAGATTTATATTCGGAAATAGATGCCGCTGAATAACTTATATTACTGTGTAAGATAATGTTATGATGCATTAACACTGCATGATTATTGGAATGAGCATTCCTAGTAGGCTAATTTCCCGATAATTGAAGAGTATAGACAGGCTACAAATCACCCGAAAAACTAGAAAAACACTCGTCCGTCAGGTGAAATGACTTTTAAAGGGAACCTGTCAGGTGCAACATGCACCCAGAACCAAGAGCAGTTCTGGGTGCATATTGGTAATCCCTGCCTAACTGTCCCTGTATACACTAGCATAGATAAAGAGATCTATGGAAAAAGTAAAGATCTTTTATCATATGCTAATAAGGTCAGCGACTAGTCGCAAGGGCGTTAGCTCCCTTGGCTAGTTGGCTCCCTTAGCATGTCAGTATGCCCTGTTTGCATAATCATTAGCATGTTAGCAAGCTGAGTCAGAGGCATGGTCGCCCCCACCTCTGCTGCTGTCGCGGGCGGGGAGGAGGGTGTCAGCACACCGCGCTCACCCCTTCTGCTCGGGTCCGGCTGCTCAGTGGTGGCTCGAGCCGTGGGCCGGATCCCGGGGGTTTCTCGAGCGGCACTCCTCGCCCGTGAGTGAAAGGGGGTTTGGGGTGTTGGGATAATGTCCGTGACGCCACCCACGGTTGTGGTGATGTGTAGCACAGCACCACCGCTGCTCGATGCGGGGATCCCGGGGATGGTGAAGGGGAGCAGCTAGGTGTTGTGTTGCCCCTCCGTGGGTAGGGGTTGGTGATCCCGGGGCCCGGTGATGGCTTGGGAGGTGCAGGGCCTGGTGGGCGCAGGGACGCGGGGGCAGCGCTGTGCCTGGCGGCACTGTGGTACTCACTCAGCCTGAGACGTGGACACAGTTTGTACGGTAAACCAAACGGCTGGTAAGACGGTCCCACGGACGGCTGCACCTGCTTTCCCGGTAGGTGACGGTGATGTCCCTCTTCCTTGCACCTGTGTGTACTGTTGGTTGCGATGGGTCCCCACCGGTAACCCGCTCCCCGGCTTCAAGCTGGGCCGGAGGAGCACTACACTTTGCCCGCAGGCGCTGGCCCTCAGAGACTGGTGCCCTGGCGGTGGCGGTGTCTCTGTTGTACGGGTTGAGCTGTTGCCTTCAATCGGGACTTGGTTGTTGGGGGATCTACGTCCCTTTCACTGACGGATTCGGCAAATTTGGCGACTCCTAGCCTTGCCGGGGTCCGAGAGGCCCCTGCCCTGGTGCTGACTGTCCTTCGGAACACTGCTCCAGACCACCGGGCACACAGCCGACGGGGTCCTTCCAGGAACTTCCGAACTGTCCCCCTCCAGACAGTCACCGCCGTTGCTGACCTTGCTCAATCGCCCTGCACTCAACTGGGCTCCTTCAGGCTTTCTCCCTCTCTCTGTCACCACTCTTGCTTCCTCCTTTACCATGTTTCTTTCTTTACTTTCGCTTGTTTACTCTAGCCCCCTCCGGGCTACTCCTCCACTCCTTCCACTTCCTCCTCCCTGACTAGAGTTCACTAGACTCCAACTCTCGACTGCCTGGTACTTCCTGCCTCCAGAGCTGTGATCTCCTCGGTGGGCGGAGCCAACTGCCTGGCCCACCCCCTGGTGTGAATCATCAGCCTCTGGAGGAAGGCAACAAGGATTTTTGGTTCAGCTTAGGTGTGCCTACCTGGGATGTGGGGTGTGGTGGTGTGTGACCTGTGTCCCCTGGCTTGCCCAGGGCGACACATTCCCCCTTAGCAAAACGCAGACCGTCCGCGGGCTGCCGTCCTACACCGGTTTTATTTTCTGTAAAAAGGGGATAACAGGGTTAAACATAACATAAGACATTTTTAATAACTCTTCCCTTACGGGAGGCACATTTCACTTTAACGTTGCAACGGTTTACGGTTACGGTTTCCGCTCTCTCCCACCCAAGTAACCTGGCCCTGATGCTGCCCCTAAAGCCCAGGCAGCACCCCTTGACCCACAGTCCAGCACACGGTACCCGAGCGGGATCTGTCCTTGCCCTCCAGAGGGTAGCCACCGGTTCCTTTGGTGGCTGGGCCCTAGCCTGCTCTGCTCAGGGCCCTCCCTCCAACCTGCCTCTCCGGAGGCGGCCTGCGGAAAACGGTAACGGTAAACAACCTATTTACAAGCCACTAATGTCTGTGGTTGCCCTGCAAGTTCACGGGCTTGTCCATGGATAGTTCCCATGCAAAACTTTTTAAACGGTCCCCACGGGGACAACGGTGCCGGCTCCAGCCGGTTGCAAATCACAAAGCAAATCAGGTGAACTTCGGATCATTTCACTTCTTATCATTCGTCAAACTTTTAAACTTTTCAAACAAACAAGCTGGTGGTCCCAACGGGGACGGTGCTGCGGGCATCCATTGCCCTACTCCGGTTCCTCTGCTAAGGCGGACCCATCCTCTGCCACCAACACATCAAACATGCACTGACATGCCTGCTGTGACAGAGGTACCCGGTACAAATTTCCACCGGTACGCGGGGTATGGTAAACCACGGGGTCTCCCACATAGCGGGAACGCTCACTTGCTCCTTCAACTGCAACAGCGGACCCGAAGCTGGGGCAGGAGTCGTCATCTCTTGTTCCTGCGTCAGGCGGGTTGCCGCCAGCTGCCGCAGCCTCCTGATCTCCAACATCCAACGCTTCAGATCCCTCGGCAGTAACGCGGAATAGCAGACCAGGCGAGTCTACACTGAGGCGCCCCATAAGTAGCGGCAAGGGTGATGCATAGGCCGAGACTAGGCCGGGCCCCTCAGCCGCAGCGGCCGGTCCTGGGAGGACATAGGGACGTGGGTCACCAGTCGACTCTGTTACATCGGTTCCCTCTCCGTACACCGGGACGGTTGGAATCAGCATCTCCACCTCGTTGGTCCACTGCTCCATCATCCGGAGGAGTTGTCCCTGCTGACGCCGGTGGAACTGAATCACCCGGGCCTTCATCCAGGCCACGGTTCCGGGCTCAGGGTCTGGCACAGTCTCTACTGGGACTTCAGGCACCACGCTGTTAAGGGGCCGTGGTTCTAGCGGTTCCCCTTGGTGCACTTCAGGGCCGTCTTGAACGTCTGCAGCCGGCTGGTCCGCCGAAGCGGCTGGGCAGGGTATCGCTACCGATGGGGCAGGTAGCGGGCCTAATGGCGGGGCGGCAGCAGCTATTACGGATAGCGGGGAGAGAGGCAGGGTGAGCGGAAGCCGGCCGGGCCCCTCAGCTCCAACGGCCGATCCTTCAGGAATACAGGGGCGTGGGTCGCTTACCCGCTCCTCCAAATCCTCTTCTGCCTCGCGTCTCCACATAGCAGCCACCACGTCCGCCATGTCGGTCTCCCACTCCTCCAGGAGGAGTTGCATATGGGCCTGCAGACGGTTACTCAGCGGGACGGTCCGGTCCCTCAACCACGTCGCCGTGCCGGGCGCGGGGGCTTCCTCGTTGCGGGTTGGATCTTGCATCTTGGTAACGAGGTTTTTCCAGGAACCCAATATCGCTGCAGAGTCCTGGCGTCCCTGCTTTTATAGCTGCAGCTACATGCGTCCAGCCGCCATCGCGTCCCCCTTAGCTCTTTCCGGCCCCTCCTTTCTCGGGGCGGGGTTTTTGGCCTTCGCGCCTCTACTGCTCGAGAAGACGCTCGAGCGGGAACTTTTCGCGCCAAAGATGGCGGCTTCTGAAATTATTCTGCCGGATACCTCCGGCGGGAACAAGGCGCACCTCTACCAAACGGCAGAGCGGTAGGATCCTGTTCGTGACGCCAAGTTGTCGCGGGCGGGGAGGAGGGTGTCAGCACACCGCGCTCACCCCTTCTGCTCGGGTCCGGCTGCTCAGTGGTGGCTTGAGCCGTGGGCCGGATCCCGGGGGTTTCTCGAGCGGCACTCCTCGCCCGTGAGTGAAAGGGGGTTTGGGGTGTTGGGATAATGTCCGTGACGCCACCCACGGTTGTGGTGATGTGTAGCACCACCGCTGCTCGATGCGGGGATCCCGGGGATGGTGAAGGGGAGCAGCTAGGTGTTGTGTTGCCCCTCCGTGGGTAGGGGTTGGTGATCCCGGGGCCCGGTGATGGCTTGGGAGGTGCAGGGCCTGGTGGGCGCAGGGACGCGGGGGCAGCGCTGTGCCTGGCGGCACTGTGGTACTCACTCAGCCTGAGACGTGGACACAGTTTGTACGGTAAACCAAACGGCTGGTAAGACGGTCCCACGGACGGCTGCACCTGCTTTCCCGGTAGGTGACGTGATGTCCCTCTTCCTTGCACCTGTGTGTACTGTTGGTTGCGATGGGTCCCCACCGGTAACCCACTCCCCGGCTTCAAGCTGGGCCGGAAGAGCACTACACTTTGCCCGCAGGCGCTGGCCCTCAGAGACTGGTGCCCTGGCGGTGGCGGTGTCTCTGTTGTACGGGTTGAGCTGTTGCCTTCAATCGGTACTTGGTTGTTGGGGGATCTACGTCCCCTTCACTGACGGATTCGGCAAATTTGGCGACTCCTAGCCTTGCCGGGGTCCGAGAGGCCCCTGCCCTGGTGCTGACTGTCCTTCGGAACACTGCTCCAGACCACCGGGCACACAGCCGACGGGGTCCTTCCAGGAACTTCCGAACTGTCCCCCTCCAGACAGTCACCGCCGTTGCTGACCTTGCTCAATCGCCCTGCACTCAACTGGGCTCCTTCAGGCTTTCTCCCTCTCTCTGTCACCACTCTTGCTTCCTCCTTTACCACGTTTCTTTCTTTACTTTCGCTTAGTTGTTTACTCTAGCCCCCTCCGGGCTACTCCTCCACTCCTTCCACTTCCTCCTCCCTGACTAGAGTTCACTAGACTCCAACTCTCGACTGCCTGGTACTTCCTGCCTCCAGAGCTGTGATCTCCTCGGTGGGCGGAGCCAACCGCCTGGCCCACCCCCTGGTGTGAATCATCAGCCTCTGGAGGAAGGCAACAAGGATTTTTGGTTCAGCTTAGGTGTGCCTACCTGGGATGTGGGGTGTGGTGGTGTGTGACCTGTGTCCCCTGGCTTGCCCAGGGCGACACACTGCCACCGCTGGTTTTCGGGTCAGTGCGCATGATCAGAAGTCCTAGACTTCTAGTCATGCGCACTTTAAAGCCGGGTGTACGTGCCTAGCTTTAAACTGGTGTAGTGCGCATGTCCGGACGTCCAGGGACGTTCTGATCTTGTGCATTGAGCTGAAAACTAGCAGTGGCAGTAGAGGTTAGAGCGACCATGGCTCTGATGCTGCGCATTCATTAGCATGGTAGGACTCCCACAGGGGTGTACTAACATGCTTAGGTGGCCGACTGACTAGCCCTTGCGATTAGTCACTGGCCTCATTAGCATATGATAAAAGATCCTTAGAAATGCTTTTTCTAAAGATCTCTTTATCTACGCTACTAGATACAGGGACTGCTAGGCAGGGATTAGCAATATGCACCCAGAACTGCTCGTTTTTAAGCTGACTTAAAAATCATCATTCTCGGCAGCACATTGTACTATGTAAACAGGACCTGTGCTACTGACAACAACAACATCCTATGCGCACAGAATAATTTACTAACAATCGTTCTATTTACATCCAACAATCGTTCTATGCGCGTCAGAAGCACAGTTGGTCTATCTAAACAAACCAATAAATAACCGCCAATCGGCAAATGTACTGATGATCAACATTTGTTTTCATCCACAGGTTGTGCAATGTGATCAAGCCCTAAAGGCCCATTTACACACATTGATATCGCTAACGAGATATCGTCGGGGTCACGGGGTTGGTGACTCACATCCGGCCTCGTTAGTGATGTCGTTGTGTGTGACACCTTTTTGCGATCAGTAACGATCGCAAAAAGGTGTCAAATCGTTCGTCGTGTATACGTCGTTCATTTTTAAAAAATCGTTCCTCATTTGGAACGCAGGTTGTTCGTCGTTCCTGCGGCAGAACACATCGCTATGTGACACCGCAGGAACAACATCGTACCTGCGGCCGCCAGCAATGAGGAATGAAGGAGGTGGGCGGGTTGTTCCGGACGCTCATTTTCGCCCCTCGCTTCTATTGGGTGGCCGCTTTGTGTCGCCAAACAAACCTCTCCCTTAAAGGAGAGATTGTTCGGCAGCCACAGTGACGTCGGTGAACAGGTAATTGCGTGTGACGCTGCCGTAGCGATATTGTTCGCAATGGCAGCGATCACCCCATGACGCGCCACCAACATGGACGGGTGCCATCGCTTGCGACATCGCGTGGACATCGTGGACTATATCTTCCATGAAGTGACATAAAGAAGTACTGGAATATTGTTGATTTACTTCTATTAAAGCACTAATCCACTCATACAGAGCAGAAAGGACTTTTTTTCAGGTAAATGCAGTTCAGTGGTGTTTCATTCAACCATAGATTTAGATCTTGATCCAAAGGTTTTCTCATCCACTGTGAACTTAAAGATACAATTTATATGTGGATGAAGTGCTGCTGAACTGACATGAATGAATATTACAAGTCAAAAAGGTCCGTGGAGCCTCTGTTAGGAGTCTCGACACGGAAAATAGCCAGATATCCCTCCGATGAATGAATATTACCCCCTGCTTCCACTTATGTTATATTATTATGACATACAGTATATCACAAAAGTAAGTACACCCCTCACATTTTTGTAAATATTTATATTTGTATATTTTCATAGAACAAAACTGAAGATATGACACTTTGATATAATGTAAAGTAGTCAGTGTACAGCTTATATAACAGTGTAAATATGGTGACCTCTAAATAACACAACACAGCCATTTATGTTTAAACCACTGGGAACAAAAGTAAGTACACCCCTAGGTGAAAATGGACAAATTATGTCCAAAGTGTCAATATTTTTTGTGTCCACCATTATTTTCAAGCAATGCCTTAACTCTCTTGGGCAGGGAGGTCACTAGAGCTTCACAGGAGCCAGTGAAATCTTCTTCCATAATGACATCACGGAGCTGGTGGATGTTAGAGATCTTGCACTCCTGCACCTTCCATTTGAGGATGCCCCACAGATGCTTAATAGTGTTTAGATCTGGAGACATGCTTGGCCAGTCCAGCAGCTTTACTTTCCTTTGCTTTAGCAAGGCAGTGGTCATCTTGAAGGTGTGTTTGTGGTCGGTTTCATGTTGGAATACAAAGGGAGGGGATTATGCTCTGCTTCAAGACGTCACAGTACATGATGGAATTCATGGTTCCTTCAATCAACTGTAGCTCCCACCCAAACCATGATGCTCCTACCATCATACTTAAGTATAGGAAAGACACACTTGTCTTTGTATTCCTCACCTGGCTGCCTCCACACACGCTTGACACAATATAAACCAAATAAATGTATCTTGGTTTCATTGCAACACAAGACATGGTTCCAGTAACCCATGCTTTTAGTCTGCTTATCTTTAGCAAACTGTTTGTACATAATTTTTAGAAGAGGCTTCCTTCTGGGACAACAGCCATGCTGACCAATTTGATGCAATGTGTGGTGTATGGTCTGAGCACTGACAGGCTGACCCCCCACCCCAGTAACCTCTGCAGCAATGCTGGCTGCACTCATACTTCTATTTTTAAAAAACAATCTCTAGATACGGTGAGCACGAGCACTCAACTTCTTTGGTCAACCATACGTTCTGAGTGGAATCTGACTTGTTAAACCCCGGTATGATCTTGGCCACCATACTGCAGCTCTGTTTCAGGGTGGTGTTAATCTTCTTATAGCCTTGGCCATCTTTATGTAGAGCACCAATTCTTTCTTTTAGATCTTCAGAGAATTTTTTGCCATGAGGAGCCATGTTGAACTTCCAGTGACCAGTATGAGAGAGTGTGTGAGTGATTGCACCAAATGTAACCCACCTGCTCCCCATTCACACCTGGGACCCTATATTACTAATGAGTCACTTGACACGGGGGAGGATAAAATGGTTAATTGGACACAATTTTGCCATTTTCACTTAGGGGTGTACTCACTTTTGTTGCCAGCGGTTTAGAATTAATGGCTGTGTGTTGAGTTATTAGGAGGTCACCAAATTTATACTGTTATACAAGCTGTACACTGACTACTTTACATTGTATCAAAGTATCATATCTTCAGTGTTGTTCCATGAAATGATATGATAAAATATATTTACAAAAATGTGAAGGGTGTACTCACTTTATGTGGTAGACTATATATTATTATTGTGGTATATAAAACTCACAGAATATTTAATAGGCTAAAGCAAAGAAACTGTGAATTTTAAAAGACAGATTATTATACCCTTCACTGAAAGTCGCCATCACTATATTAAAGAAGTACAAATTGTAGCCTCTGCTAACAATAGATATGACGCCGATCTTCATAGTAAAGCAACATATTCAGGACATTGTAAAGTTTTCATACCTTGGAATCAGCAAAGATATATTCTTTACGTTGTATCTTTTCCTTTTCAGTTTCCAGGACTATTGTCAATTTATTTGGAAATTTCTGGGACTTGATCAGTTGTAGAACTGGGGAGATAAGCAAAGTGTGAGATGAGAACAAATGTGTCCAAACCTCAATCATGCCAAATAATTGTAGAAAATAAAAATACTTTACATTTTATCTACATTTTAAGATTTGGATGTTTTTAGCATATACATTTACTCTAAAAGTGTGGCCTTGTATATGTGAAAAAATTTACAGTGGGAATCAGCGGTATATATTTTTATATATATATATATATATATATATATATATATATATATACATACAGTGCCTACAAGTAGTCTTCAACCCCCTGCAGATTTAGCAGGTTTGATAAGATGCAAATAAGTTAGAGCCTGCAAACAAGAGCAGGATTTATTAACAGATGCATAAATCTTACAAACCAACAAGTTATGTTGCTCAGTTAAATTTTAATAAATTTTCAACATAAAAGTGTGGGTCAATTATTATTCAACCCCTAGGTTTAATATTTTGTGGAATAACCCTTGTTTGCAATTACAGCTAATAATCGTCTTTTATAAGACCTGATCAGGCCGGCACAGGTCTCTGGAGTTATCTTGGCCCACTCCTCCATGCAGATCTTCTCCAAGTTATCTAGGTTCTTTGGGTGTCTCATGTGGACTTTAATCTTGAGCTCCTTCCACAAGTTTTCAATTGGGTTAAGGTCAGGAGACTGACTAGGCCACTGCAACACCTTGATTTTTTCCCTCTTGAACCAGGCCTTGGTTTTCTTGGCTGTGTGCTGTGGGTCGTTGTCTTGTTGGAAGATGAAATGACGACCCATCTTAAGATCCTTCATGGAGGAGCGGAGGTTCTTGGCCAAAATCTCCAGGTAGGCCGTGCTATCCATCTTCCCATGGATGCGGACCAGATGGCCAGGCCCCTTGGCTGAGAAACAGCCCCACAGCATGATGCTGCCACCACCATGCTTGACTGTAGGGATGGTATTCTTGGGGTCGTATGCAGTGCCATCCAGTCTCCAAACGTCACGTGTGTGGTTGGCACCAAAGATCTCGATCTTGGTCTCATCAGACCAGAGAACCTTGAACCAGTCTGTCGTCTGTCTCAGAGTCCTCCAAGTGATCATGAGCAAACTGTAGACGAGCCTTGACATGACACTTTGAAAGTAAAGGTACCTTACGGGCTCATCTGGAACGGAGACCATTGCGGTGGAGTACGTTACTTATGGTATTGACTGAAACCAATGTCCCCACTGCCATGAGATCTTCCCGGAGCTCCTTCCCTGTTGTCCTTGGGTTAGCCTTGACTCTTCGGACAAGCATGGCCTCGGCACGGGTGGAAACTTTCAAAGGCTTTCCAGGCCGTGGAAGGCTAACAGTAGTTCCATAAGCCTTCCACTTCCGGATGATGCTCCCAACAGTGGAGACAGGTAGGCCCAACTCCTTGGAAAGGGTTTTGTACCCCTTGCCAGCCTTGTGACCCTCCACAATCTTGTCTCTGATGGCCTTGGAATGCTCCTTTGTCTTTCCCATGTTGACTAAGTATGAGTGCTGTTCACAAGTTTGGGGAGGGTCTTAATTAGTCAGAAAAGGCTGGAAAAAGAGATAATTAATCCAAACATGTGAAGCTCATTGTTCTTTGTGCCTGAAATACTTCTTAATACTTTAGGGGAACCAAACAGAATTCTTGTGGTTTGAGGGGTTAAATAATAAATGACCCTCTGAATAAACTTTTCACAATTTAAACAAAAAAATAAAAAAAGAAATAACATTCTTTTTTGCTGCAGTGCATTTCACACTTCCAGGCTGATCTACTGTCCAAATGTCACAATGCCAAGTTAATTCCAAATGTGTAAACCTGCTAAATCTGCAGGGGGTTGAATACTACTTGTAGGCACTGTATATACACCGTATATATATATATACACACACCCACACACACACACATACACATACATATACATATACATATATATATATATACACATATATATATATACACACACACACACACATACATGCAGTATATATATATATATATATATATATATATATACATACATACATACACATATATATTCAACTGTATACAGAGATAGAGGTGTATACACAGACCAAACGTAATCTTCTAGCACAATATGAACAGAGACTAAGTGAAAACCCCTCAAACTGCTCGTCTACTAATTTGTAATTCCAAATTACTTTTTTATATTTATCACATATTAGTTTTTATTACTATTATATCATTTATTGACAGTGATTTTTTTTTTTACACAACAGTGGGTTAAAGAAACATACTTTTCTTGCTGGTGTAAAATTTTTCATCTGGCCCATCTTTTGCCTTCTTGATGATAAGTTTTCCAGTTTCAACATCAACTTTCAGATGAGTCTTTTGTGATATGCCTAAAGAATCCACTTTTACCTATAAATACAGAATATTTTTGTAGATTTGTGAACTACTTAAAAAAATAGTCAAAAGAAAATGTTGATGGCACAAATTGGATAAAATAATGTCATGCAAAATAAAGCTATGCATTTTTTTCTAAACGGACTACTTGATAAGAGATCAGTGACACTTACCCAATTATTCACAGTTTTCTATGAACTTGTTATAAATATATAATTTTTCTAATCACGGATAAATGACGCTTTTATCCTGAATCTGCAGTTGTTTTTCTTTTATTCATGTGTCCCTCCTTCTCTGAGATATGGACCTCTCCACGGTGTATATAAATCTAGTCTTATTAGCTAACTGGGATGGTCTTCAAGAAGACTCGCATATAGAAGAGTAAGGCTGGACTCACACTTGCGAGAGACTCGCGTGAGTCTCGTATATCATCCCCCGGCATGGCCACACACTCTCCTGACAGGAGCAGATCGGCTGTATGTATTTCTATGCAGCTGAAACACTCCTGTCTGGAGAGTGTAAGGCCATGCCGGGTGATGCGCTACAAGACTCGCGCGAGTCTCTCGCAAGTGTGACTCCGGCCTTAAAGGGGTATTCCCATCTCCAAGATCCTATCCCAATATAGTCGGTGTAATAATAATACTGTATTAGCAAATACCTCCAATTAGAAATGTAGTATAATTCTCCTGATAGTCATGTCTCTTACCTCATGTGCAGGGCATTGCAGCTTAGATATCCATGGTTATGTCCACTCATAAAGTGACAGTTAGTTGCTCGTGGTCGTAAAAATGGATACCTAAGCTGCAGTGCCCTGCACATGAGGTAAAAGACATGGCTATATCAGGAGAACTATATCATATTATTACTTAGAGGTATTTGGTATTTGCTAAAATTATTATTTTTACACCAGCTACATATTGGGATAGTATCCTAGAGATGGGAATACCCCTTTAAGGACCATTAGAAAGAGTGGATTTACACAGGGACTAAAAAAAGAATTTCAGATTCAGGAGAACAGTCGCATTAACACTGGAAAAGTCATGGAATTATATGATGGATAAACATGTTAATGATCTACAAAGGAAGCAAAAATGGAAACAAAATTGTTTATAAGATCTCGATTTATTCAATATCAAGTATGAGCGTATTATACACAAATATTTACTTGCACTTACAGTATATCACACAAGTGAGTACACCCCTTACATTTTTGTAGTGCATCTAATGTACCTCAAATTGCATTCAGTGCATTCTATATTGTGTAATATATGATCTGTATCATATTTCATAAATGAATTAATTATACCAAGTTTTAAAAAAAAAAAAATTCTGGTTATCTGTTACAGGTTTTCACAAATGGGGAAAAAATAAATGTAATAAATGCCAGTATGTAACAAGGGGGGTGGGGTGGGCTATTGGTATCCCTCAAAAAAGAAGGAACACAATATTTATACTTTTATGACTTGTGACACCGATCTTATATATATTGCATGAGTGCACTGAATGTAATTTTAGTTATATTGGATGCATTGCAAGAAAATCCAAAAAACGCATCTCAGAGGATATGTATAATCAACAGTGTTGTTGTTTTTTCTGCTATCTTAAAGGAAAAATTACAAGCCGTGAAAGGGGCGGAATTTGCTAAAAAAAAATCCCACGGGAGATCTATTGGATTTTATTAATGGATACAACGTAATTGAAAGACTTAAACGTAGTGTTGTTTCTTTAGTTTATATACTAAGCTGCTTTGTCCAATTAATCACTATTATTCTTTTTTTTTTACAATGACACATATGTCAGCAGTTATTAGATTTCACATGATTGGTCCTTGAATGTTTTTAAGGAGACATTTAAGGTCCAGTCACACTAAACAACTTACCAGCGATCCCAACAACGATAGGGATCGCTGGTAAGTTGCTAGGAGGTTGCTGGTGAGATGTCACACTGCGACGCTCCAGCGATCCCACCAGCAACCTGACCTGGCAGGGATCGCTGGAGCGTCGCTACACGAGTTGCTGGTGAGCTCACCAGCAACCAGTAACCAGACCCCAGTGCCGCGTGGAAGATGCTGCGCTTGGTAACTAAGGTAAATATCGGGTAACCAACCCGATATTTACCTTGGTTACCAGCGCACGCAGCTACATGTGCAGAGAGCAGGGAGCAGCGCACACTGAGCGCTGGCTCCCTGCTCTCCTAGTTACAGCACACATCGGGTTAATTACCCGATGTGTGCTGCAGCTACATGTGCACAGAGCAGGGAGCAGCGCACAATGCTTAGCGCTGGCTCCCTGCTCTCCTAGCTACAGCACACATCGGGTTAATTAACCCGATGTGTCCTGCAGCTACTTGTGTACAGAGCAGGAGCCGGCACTGACAGTGAGAGCGGCGGAGGCTGGTAACAAAGGTAAATATCGGGTAACCAAGGACAGGGCTTCTTGGTTACCCGATGTTTACTGTGGTTACCAGCCTCCGCAGAAGATTGCTCCTGCTGCCTACACATTTAGTTGTCGCTGTCTCGCTGTCACACACAGCGATCTGTGCTTCACAGCGGGACAGCAACAACTAAAAAATGGCCCAGGACATTCAGCAACAACCAACGACCTCACAGCAGGGGCCAGGTTGTTGCTGGATGTCACACACAGCGACATCACTAGCAACATCGCTGCTACGTCACAAAAGTTGTTCGTTAGCAGCGATGTTGCTAGTGATGTTGCTTAGTGTGACGGGGCCTTTAGGATATCTCTATGATTAAGCACCAGAAAGGCATCAGAAGGTCTATATGGAACAATGAATATAATCTTTTAATCAAATGCACAAACAAAGAAAACCAGTTTTTAACTTTATCTTGAAAGCGCCAGCTCTCCTTCATTTTCTATTAACAGAGAGCAAAAGAGAAGGGTGTTTGATACTGCGCCAAAGGATCACAGGAACAGATGTTTAGATTAATGCATCTTTATTTCATCCAGGTCTACGCGTTTCCGGAGCCACTGCCCCCTTCCTCAGGACCGTCAGGAAAGACAAAACATCAAATCTGATTTGACAGATTAGATTTTTTGTCTTTCCTGACGGTCCTGAGGAAGGGGGCAGTGGCTCCGGAAACGCGTAGACCTGGATGAAATAAAGATGCATTAATCTAAACATCTGTTCCTGTGATCCTTTGGCGCAGTATCAAACACCCTTCTCTTTTGCTCTCTGTTATCTGCCAATTGGGTGGCTGCAGCCTTGGATCAGATTCTACATGCGAATACAGTTGTGTGACTCTCACAACGACATCTGGTGAGTAGTTTCACCCTCCTCCCACCCCTTATATACTGGGGTAAGACCCTATATGCGCTTTTCTCTCCACAAATTTCTTATCTTCATTTTCTATTGACAGTAGGTAATGTAGAGTGTTCTGAATTAAGAAAAAATCCCTTGGGTAAAATGTATCCATTTAAAGGAAAAGCATTATTGCTATTGATGAGTGAGCACTGAAATGCTCTGGTGCTCGATACTCGAATCGAGCAGGTCGCAAGCGCAGATGGGCTCAACTCAAATACTGAGTATAATGGAAGTCAATGGGAAACTCAAGCATTTTTGTGGATGACCCTAGAAGGAGAGCTGGGGAGGCTGGAAAATCACTGAAATGAATGGAAACAACATTAAAATGGAATGGGAACAACATAGGGAAGATGCCTGGACGAATCTCTGAATCCCAGGTCGCTGCTGGAAACAATTTTTTCAGAGTATTACTCCACTTTTACAAACAGACAATAAAACATACAAGATAGAAGATAAAATTGATTTTACAGGGAAAAAATGTTCCTGTATAATGACTTGTATATAAAGCAAAAGTAAAAAAAAGAAAAAAAACCCACCTCCTCCACCCCTTAATAGCCAGCCATCTCTCATCATAGTTCCCTGTCACCTATGACTACAGTAGATGACATAGTAGAGGGGAAAATAAAACTACACCCACCGGTAGTCACAAGTACACGTAATTTCAACATTTTACTAACTTATCTGGTCATAGGGTGTGTGACATGGTAAAACACATCTTGTTTAATTTATGAAGAGGGACTCCGATACACCCTGTATTAGACATTCTGTGAAAATTGGAAGGTAGTGTGACTCCTAGATTCCAAGACTCATAAAACCTATGCACTAAGTGTAAAATTAGATGGAGGGTCTACAATACACCCTAACACATAGAGGAGGGCCTCATAAAATATTTTTTTCCCATTTTTAAGGAATGGGACTCAAAGACTGGTAAATCCTATGCACATTTTATATGTAAGAGAATTGTAGCGGTAGGCCTCATAAACATCCTGAAAAAAGATTAAACACTTGTACATCACAGAGGAATCATGGAAGACACTGGTATGGTCAGCTAGGTACCCCTTCACCATCTTCCAAAATTTTTCCCTCCTTGTCACACTACCCCGCGCCTCAGGGTCTAGGCTCTGGGAGGGTCTAATGAAACTGTGCCAGACCTTTGGTAGTGATCCACTTTCTCTGTTGTACCTGGTGTGTCTCTCCCTCATTTGTTCTCCCCTCACACCAGTGTTGTCAGATGGGAATTTTTGTACTAATTGTTCAACTAGAACTTTCTGGTATTGCACCATTTTACTAGCCCTCTCTGCTACAGGAAGGAGAGATGGAAAGTTCCCCTTGCAGAATGGGTCGAGAAGGGTGAACAATCAATAGTCAATGTTGGCCAAAATGCATAGAATGTGAGGGTCATGGGAAAGGCAGCAGGCATAAAGTCAGCCATGTGTGCCAGACTACCAGAAGGCAAGACTTCCCTGTCTTGACCAGGAAAACAACTATCCATCTCTTCCTTCTCCCTCTCCTCTTCTTCAGCCCAGACACGCTGAACAGGCAGGATGAAGTCGGCAACCATCTCTTGTTCTTCCTCCTCCTCATTATAACCCAATAAGCGCTGAGAAGATGAAATGAGGCTGGGTTGGGTAGTATCACCCTGACTACTTTCTTCCTCAATCTCCACCTGGTCCACATGCCAAGTTTCCTCTTTAATTGTAAGTAGCAAGCGTTTGGGTAGATACATGGTAGGATGGTTACGCGGATTATGGCTTCAGTGCTGATTATGCCATCATTGCCACTCACCATCTTGGTTGATTCCTCATAGTTTTCTAGAACCTCACAGATGTCAGACATCCATAGCCACTTGTTGGTTCTTATGTGCGAAGGCTGACCAGATCAAGAAATGGAAATGTAAAAAGCTCCTTGGAGTGTCCGAGTGTGGGATCATCAGCACATCCACTTCCCTGTCCCTTACCGCATGCCTTGCGAATTTTAAAGTAGCTATATAATTTTACGCCTGCAAACCTTCTGGTATTAATAAGGAAAAGAAAATGTGTAGCCCTGAACAGGACTTTAACTTTTAGATTGTAGCAGCAGTATACAGTACATACTACCTATATGCTTCTAATCCAAAACTATCCCTCCTTCATTAGCTATCCCTACAATGAATGCAGGTAACAGCAGTTTTACTAAAAAAGGACAGTATGTAGCCCTGAAAAGGACTTTTGTTTTAATGGTGTAGCAGCGGTATACAGTTACTGCAATAGCAATTAAACACTGCTTATATGCCTGCTCTAATCTAAGGTCTCCCTCGTAGATCAACTGTCCCTGAACTGCTTCCAGAGGAGGGTGTCCTGAGCATCTCATCACCGGGTCTTATATACTGTAAGACCGGATGAGGCAGTACGGCCGGTCAATCACAGTAATGCCAGTAGCCAACATGGCTATAGCATTACCATGTATGGAAGCAATCCCCCCATGTTTATTGGCTGTCTAAGAGCTGAAAACAAGAGAGTGGAGTCTAGAGTATGACCCTTGAGCACCCATGATACTCAACCGAGTATAGAACATTGGCAAGTACGGTCGCTCATCACTGGTTATTGCATATAAACTATGCAGTGGGACACTGATGTAGCTGGCTTTGCTATGGGGAACTGTGTAACAGAGGCAGAAAGTATGAGTAAGTCAGGCAATCTCTGACTTTTAGATTGAAAAATATAAATAGCACACATAGAAACATTAAGAAATCCTGCCCTAGATTAAAATATTACCTCAAATATTATAGGGGGTATGAGCGATCTCCGGTGTTTCACTGCAGCCCCTTCCATTAAGACTGTTTTTACCTGAAATAAGAATTAATTGAAGAAATTACAAAAATTGCACATTCATTTGGACTTAGTACGATATAAACTTATCATTATCCTTTCAAAGACAACCTCAATCTGACTGTGCAGACATGCATAAGAAGGTAAGAAAGATAAAAAAACAAAACTAAAAAAATATCAGCAACAAACATAAAGGAACCTAAATTGTAGTGTTAGGGCGCGAACCGAATAACTATTACCGAATAACTATTCTCTAAAGATGGCTATCATTCTCCATAGCTTCTGCACAGAAGTAAGATACAAGGCAAGGCATACTCATTGTGTTGGTGGTATCTAGCTGAAACAGATTCTCAAATAATAGTGCTCAAATGATCCTGAGTCCCTACGCCAAATTCTGTACAGTGCAACATAAGATGCTGTACCATGGCATGAGCTCATTGTATACGCAATACAATGAGGATCCCCAATATGGCGTTGTGCATGAGGTCTAATGAAGGCTACATGTGCATACATACAGTCAAGTCAGCGGCTATGAGGTCCATGAAGGTATGGGGGCCAAACCAGATTGCCCCATCCCTCACTGTATAGACATCCCAAAAAGCAAATAGGAAAAGAAGAAGCAGCTATGAGTTATTTTTGGAAAGGACAAGTAGATTAACACTAGAAGTCCCAGAGAGGGGTCATTTAACATTTCTACCTTTGGAACCCAGAGACGGGTCGAATGACCTAAAGGATTTTAGCTAACATCCTATAATCACCGTCTTTTGTTCTGTAATTAAGGCCATTACTGTCGCACCACAGGAGGTTGTTGTTTTCCATTGAGTTTAGCCATTTAGTTTCTAGTTAGTTCTATTCAGTTTGGACTAAGGGTCATTTGACCCTCTTTTGGGACTTCAGGGGGGAGCTCGAAATTTCTGGGACTTCTAGTGTTAATGCCACCATGCCATCCTTTTACCAGGAAAGATGAACACTTCTACTTGTAAAATAGTACTAAGTTTTCATTGTGGCAATTAAGACTAGTTGTGGCCCCCATTTTGTCTTGCTATTGATGCACACTTTTCTTAACCCTTGGTCGGCCATTGTGCTGCACTGCAAAGAACAGAACACCTCCGATGAAATTATTTTTACTGGCAAAATCATATACAGTAGATTGGACTGTATGGCTGTAACATTAACGGGCGTAATAAATGAGATAGAAAACCGTGCAACTGAAACTGTGCCTAAATGGGAAGGGGACCCACACCACTGCATGCCTCAATTAAGCCACGGGCAACAGTACATGCCAGTGATATTGATGTATACAGACAATATATTATTTATCGTATAGGTCAGTATTCTTTATTGAATCTATTTTATGGAGGCATTATTTATGTGTACAAAATGCACAGGAGCAAAACATCGATCTTTATATGTAAAATATATGGCTGCGTTATTCTTGTCTCATAGGCCCATGTGCAAACTTGAAGTCCATTGTTGTGATGATAACACAATTGTAAAAAGAAGAGAGCCATATGTAGCGATATGTGATGGGGCGGTAGGGAGGCCCAAGAATCTTCTGCACCTGGGCCCATGTGCTTTTTGGTGCGCCTCTGCATCAACTCAACCAACAGCAGGCAGAGAACAAAAACCTGCAATGCCAAAGCTATAAGGTGATAATAAAAATTATTATATGAGAAAAATATGACAGCAGATCAAAGTAAAAGGGGACTGAAAAAGGTAATAAGTGAACATGACAGAGGCCATTACCCATGGGATATGGGCTAAAATTCTTCACGCATGCTGCCAGAAGCTGATGTTAGGCTATGCATCATGCATGTGTGCCGCCCCCCGCGACAGGCGACGGGCTGCTCGGATCCGGATCCGCAGTGGCTCGAGGGGTCTCCGGACCCGAGGAGGGGTTGCCCGGCCGCTCGAAGTGAAAAAGGCGGAAAAGATATTTACAAAAGGGGTGGAAAAATTGAGTAATGTTCATGATGCCACCCATGGGTCGTGGTAAGGCGGGATACCACCGCTGCTGCGTTTGGGAGAGAGCGCCCGGGAGCGATGGGATGGCAGCCTGTGATGTTAACCCCTCCGTGGGCAGGGGGAAGGTGTCCCAGGGCTCAGTGTTGGAAGGCTGGGGACCCGTCGGGAGTAAGGTGGTACAACGTACTCACACAGTCCAGAGATGCTGACACCAACAACGGGTAAACCAAAGTCCTTAATGCCCTGTAGCCTTTGTCTGAACATGCTGGGTCCGTGCCCTTTTGGTGTTGCCGGTTGGTCTGAAGCCTTGTCCCTTAGCACTGTGTTTACTCTTTGTGGATCCCTTTCGCCTGAAACTACTCGGGTCCCGCTCAGCCGCGTGGCTAGCGGAGTGAGCTTGCTCTCAGGGTTCACGCTTGGGATTTTCTGGACATTTTTGGGAAGTCCTATCCCCCTCGTTGCGCTAGTACCCTGATTTTGGAGCGGGTGGAGAACAGCTCGTGAAGACTCCGTCCTCATCGGGAAAATTACTGGGCTGCATAAAGCTTCTTCCCAGCCTAGAGCCCGCGTACCCCATCGTGCCCTGGCCCATGCCCGGTTGTAGCATAAGGCGGCCGAACTGCCCTCCGTGGCAGTACCGTGCCCCCTGCCACTACTCCCTGCGACCGGGGTTCCAGCTCCTTTCAGGCCAGACCAACGTCTGGCACCTGGGACGGGTACAGGAGCCCAGCTCCGCAGCGTGACTTTTTCCTGTCACGGCTCACTGACTACTCTCTGACTACTCCTTGACACTTCCGGCCCTCTTTCTACCATCCCTCCTTCTGGGCGGCCCTATTCCCCTCAGGCTGCCCAATGGGTGTCTGGTGGGTGTGGTGCAGAGTGTTCCCCAGGATTTGTGTATACCTGTTCTTAGCAACACCAAAGGGACAGGACTCGTAACCAAGGAGGAGCGGGTACCATGTAGAAGGGCAGATTGTGACAACCTGATAGGCCAGGGAATCACACATGCAGCCGCATATAACAGCTAAAAGAGCTCCAATAAGTATGAAAGACGCTTGTAATGAATATATATGCATACAGTAGTATGGTTAGTACAAGGCACAACATAATTGCAGCTGAACCGACAAACAGACAGAAATCCAAATATAGAACGGCTATCCTTAGGTATTCCAAATAAGTACAGATGTTTAAAGGAATCTGTGGGCAGGATTTTGTTATGTAATATGAGAGCAGCATGATATAGGGGCTGAGCGCCTGATTGCAGTGATGTGTCACTTACTAGACTGTGTGCTGCTATGTTTTATCAGCAGGAGATTATCACTACTGGACTAGGCGTCTCATGCCTTCCAGTCTAATCCTCTGTGTAACCCCACCCCTACCATTTATTAGCAGCTTTCTGTCCATACACAGTGTACACAAAAAGCTAGTGGTGTAGGCAGGTTATACAGGGTCCAGTATTCTGAGCACTGCTAAATCCGCAGCAGGGGAAACTGTGATTATATCAAAATGACAGCATGGAAACCAGCAAGTGACACATCGCTGCAATCAGTGTCTCAGCCTCTACATCGTGCTGCTCTTTTATTAAATAACAAACGTTTGGTGACCGATTAGCTTTAAGCCTTGGAAGCTAAGGCCATTCCATATACTATATGTACATATTGTGTGTATTTTACAGTGACAGGAACGTGTCGGCTAAGACGTGCACAGTAATGGTGAGAGGTATTGCAGAAGTCATTTCTGAATGGTTTGGTAACAGATTGTACATTTTAAGAACAGAGATGTTGCTTAGCAATCAGTGAGAGATTAAGCTCTGCAGAATGTACTGCAGGCCAAGGAGAAATGAATACTTCTTATCATCTCACTGCTGAATATGTCATCGCTGGCTATAGCTCCTTCAAGGTATCATTGCTGCTTCTTCTCCAGTTGTACAGTCATACCTTCTCCTCAAGGCTGGACACCATGGAGGTCAGCTGGTTGAGTTTACTCATCATGCTACTTGTGCTCGGATCACCAGGAAGCTGTGAAAGATCACACATAAGACTGGTTACTAACAGACCGTGGGTATACTGGTATTACAACATGGACACGGCTAAGTCCACCTCTAATATGGACCACCGTTGGGCTGTGCCAGGAGCGGGAGTTAATACAGCGCAGTAGACGGTATTACACTCTGATACGATATGTGCACAGTTTATATACTGGACTGTATTTTAAGACCAGAGGCCTCAGTGTGGTTCTCTGATCCAGGTGTACGTTCCTCGCCTCGCTGGAATAACTTATTGCCCTCACACAAAGGTCAGGGGATCAGAGACATGTTCAGGACCAGTTCTTCCTCACAGATCAGTACTAAGAAGCCAAAAAGGTGGAATAATTTTAATACAGGGCAGATTCTGGCTCTCTGCAATGGCACAGCACCTACTGCATCAACCAACACTCAATGGGAGGAATTCATCAAAAACTTATATGGCAGAAAACTGACAAAGGTATGTTTATCCACAACTGAAAAAAAAATCACTTTAGAAAAAAACACTTCAAAACACCTTTTTGGCATGGTTTTGGGGAATGTACATGGGTACTGACCACCACTGAACAAGGTGTGATAATCTTCTCGATGACATAGCTGCAAGGCCTTACAGAGAGGCCCGAGCGGCAACACAAAGTGATCTTAGCCGCCCGCTCACTGATGTATTAGCAGTGTGAGAACCACTACTGGCCAAGGGTTATTCAAAGCTCAAAGTTTTCAAATTTGAGTGAAACCACAAATTTCAGGAAATTTGGATTGATCTGCTCATCTCTAGTGTCTCCATTAATTTGTATGGTATTTCTAAAAATTACAGAAGTGAATATCCTGCCGATTTGCTATTCAAGAGAATCTGTCAGCAGGTTTTTGCTATGTAATCTGACAGCAGCGAGATGTAGGGACAGAGACAGCGATGTGTCACAATTTACTGGGTGCCGCAGTTATAGCAGAATCACAGTTTCTCTGCTGCACATCTATTAGAGCTCAGTTGTTGAGCTGTATATGATCCGCCCATACTGCAGCACTCAGTGTACATTGTATAGAGACAGAGAACTGCTAAACAGTGCTAGAGCGTGGATGGACTAGGCTAGAGGTTCCCAACTCCAGTCCTCAAGGCACACCAACAGTGCATGTTTTCAGGATTTCTTTAGCATTGCATGGGTGTTGGATTCAGCACCTTTGCAGGTGATTAAATTATCACCTGTGCAATACTAAGGAAATCCTGAAAACATGCACTGTCGGTGTGCCTTGAGGACTGGAGTTGGGAACCTCTGCACTAGGCGACACAAGGCCAGTTGTCCTGTAGTGATATTTCCTGCTTATAAAACACTGATTGTATTAAAAAAGCAAAGCATGTTCTCTGCTCCTACATTATGCTGTTCTTAGATTACATAGCAAAAACCTGGAGACAGATTTTCTTTAAAGATGTTGTCCACTACTTTAACAATGATTGCCTATCCTTAGAATAGGTCATCAATGTCTGACACCCGACACCCCTGCTGATCAGCTGTTCTCGGCGGCGGCAGTAGGCGGACGAAAATGCTCAGTTCTGGAGTTGCCCCATCAACTGATAGTAGCCGTGGCTGGGTACTGGACATCCATCTGCCATTCAAATTAATAGGAAGTGAATGTGCAGTACCCAGCCGGAGCCATAAAAAGACGGGGTAGCTCAAGAACTGAGCATTTCTGCCCACCTACTGCCTCTGCCGGTACCAAGACCAGCAGATCGGTGAGGGTGTGGGGTATCGGACCCTGGCTGATCAGCCACTGATGACCTATCCTAAGGATAGGCCATCAATGTTAAAGTAGTGGACAACCTCTTTAATGTCCCAGATGACAACACCTTTTAAGAATAACCAACTTTTCAATCCCCTGTTTTAAATCCTCATCAGTTTCACCGTACACTAATTTGCAAATCTATGGGCTGAAAACCAATCTGAGAGGTGGATCCCATTATATCCAGCCAAGTCAATCCTCTGAGAGCTGATCTGCCCAAACCAAAGGATGATACCTTATCATACATAATCTACAAGCAGAGGTGAGGGGTTTGTTCTTCTGTATTGAGCTCATAGAGGATTGTATCCATCACTCAACATTTTGCAAAATGTCTCATAGTTAAGGACTTGAAACATGACATACATAAGAACATCCATGCAGGTTGTGTCACACCCGCTTTATTGTTGGAGAAAAGTTACAATATGCCGTATCGGTGTGATGGCGCTGCGAACAGTGGTGATTTAACTTTTCATAAGTGAATGAAGTGGGTTGATAGGTTTCCACCATACACACTATGATAAACTTACAGGGGAGCGCTGCCTGAATCCGGGGGAGAATTGGGGTTCAAATGTGCTCTGCAGGGATTCCAGCGCCGGCAGCGTACGGGTGATTTCACTACGAGAACAATAAAAGTGTCAGATAATAGAGCGGTATAATGAAGACTGAGGTTCAGGTGTAAAATATTACTGAAGATGTGACATCATAGCTCGGAGACTTATTACATATAGGTGAGAGTATGTGACAAGGCCTCACCCATAACTGGCTATAGGTGATTAACTCAAAAGCCCTCTTGGTAGAAATATTCCTTCCATGGATGACAGGGAAAAGACGACTTATGGAGAAAAAAAATCATTTTGGTCTTTTCGTTGGGTGTGAGACATGAAGATGTTGGTAGATGAGACAAGAACACTGTATGAGATGCATCACACAATGACATGAAACATAGGAGGGGAAAGGGGCAAAAAGAGATTGAAGAAGGAGAAGAGATGCTGCACTTCCCCTTACCTCAGACAGCTGCCACCAAACTCGTCTGCCCGCTGCCCCCCCCTTTCCATACCTTTTCTTTGTGCTGTGATGCTTGGCTGTCTTCCCTCTGCACGCAGTACAGTAAGAGGGAGGGGACAGCGGGGAGGCAGACACCGAAGTAAAAAGGAAGATTTCATTTGCAAGAAAGATATTCTTACACGTAACAGATCTCCTCCTTATCCCATGGCCCTATATTATGTTGCAGAAGAAGACAGTGAACCAGTATTGGTGTGATGGACACTCCTGTGCAGCATCTCTACAATGGCAGGATGAGCCACTAAAGGGCGAGTCTGTCCCAGATGTGCACAGACAGCGAGGGGAGGAGGCCGAACACTCATATGTGCTAGAACTGAGAGGATAGCTGGCAGAAATCTCCAGTCTCATGTCCTCTGTCATTGTGGTGGATGTGCGGAATCTGCACCGATTCAATCAGGTTGACGTATAATTTAAATAGATCTTGGCAAGGAATAGAATATATACCCATCTACCATTACGGGCAATAGGAAGTCGCTTTTGGCTGCTTGACTTTCTGACTTACTCTACTGTCAGGTTTTTAGTGCAAAATCTATTACAAATATAGATTTCAGTTTTACCAAATTTATCAAAGTTTCCAAGCTTTTTAATAAATTTATTGCATCTTTACATCTAACAATTCTGCCTAGCGATGTTAGCCCCCCCCACCAGTAAAGTAAGAATTACTTTTTTTTGTTACTTTTTGAAAATCAAAATTCATAAATGTGGAGTGGACCAATTTGGGTAACAATTCACACCTTCCCACCCGCTTCTAAAAAGCAGTAAGGCTGTGTGCGCAGTTGCGTAATGGCATGCATTTACACTGTGTATTGCACGGTAATGTAAACGCATGCGTCCTGCGTCCCAAGGACAATCTATGAAGATTGTGCATAATCCATCCGCACGTTGCGATTGAGAGAATGGCCATCCCAGTCCCCAGACCTGAATATCATTGAACATCTGTGGGATGATTTGAAGCGGCTGTCCATGCTCGGCGACCATCAAACTTAACTGAACTGGAATTGTTTTGTAAACAGGAATGGTCAAATAAACCTTCATCCAGGATCTAGGAACTAATTAAAAGCTACAGGAAGCGACTAGAGGCTGTTATTTTTGCAAAAGGAGGATCTACAAAATATTAATGTCACTTTTATGTTGAGGTGCCCATACTTTTGCACCGGTTAAATTTTGTTTAAATGCGGATTGCACATTTTCTGTTAGTACAATAAACCTCATTTCAATCCAGAAATATTACTCAGTCCATCAGTTATTAGATTATATGAAACTGAAATAGCTGTTGCAAAAACCCAAATTGTTATAAAGAAAAAAGGTTAACATTAATAGGGGTGCCCAAACTTTTTCATGTGACTGTAACTGAAAGATTACACATGTTCTGTGTTTGGAGACATTCCTGTTCTTGGCATACAAATACTGATGAAATACTGATTAAAAATACTGATGTATGGATGAGGCCTATTTCACACGTCAGTAAAAAACACACACAATTTTCACGGACATGTTGAAGGTATGTATGGCCCTCCGTGTGGCATAATTTTGGCACACGTCTGTTCCCTGTGTGCTGTCCATGATAGCACACGGAGAGCAGAAACTTTTTACTCACCTGTTCCCAGCACTGCTGTCCGTGGTGCTGATGTCTCTGGCGCTGCAGTCACACTTGCTTCCGGGTCCGCGGTGCAGTAAATATGCAATAAGCATAATGAGCAGGCCCTGAAGCAAGTGACAGCAGCGCCAAAGACAGCAGCGCTGGAGACAGGTAAGTATAGAAAATAATTTTATTTCAAATACAAGTTTTCTCTGGTATGTGTCACACGGATCACATCACTGTGTGGTCTGTGTGACATCAGTGCTGCCGGAGAAAAACGGACTTGTCTCTGCACGGAACACATGGACATGCATGTGCGCAAAACGGACACACGGTCTGTGAGAGATAACTGATGTGTGCGCAGATCCATTGATTTTAATGGGTCTACATATGTCTGTGATTCCAGAACGTATAAAAACGGCGTCATGCATACCGGAATCACTGACGTGTTAAGGGAGCCTTACAGATATTTGGTTGGTGATCAGCAAATTCAGCCATCTAAAATTTCTATGACTACTATTATTAATTTTGTTGTGTAGTGGTGAAACAAGGTTTACATTGTTATATTAGAATATTATATCCTTTATATGTTGATGATTGTTCAACATACCCAGCTATTTTAGCATATGGAACTTTTTAGACATTGTTATAGTTTACATACAACTTTATAAATACTTAGCATGCTATTACTCTGTGTAGTAATATAGTGGTGATTTATAACATTGAAACTGTGTCATTTAAAGTGAACCTGTCAGGTGCAATATGCACCCAGAACCACGAGCAGTTCTGGGTGCATATTTCTAATCCCTGCCTAACCGTCCCTGTATCTAGTAGCATAGATAAAGAGATCTATAGAAAAAGTATTATCATAAGCTAATGAGGCCACGGACTAGTCACAAGGGCATTACCTTACTTGGCTAGTCAGCCCCCTTAGCATGTAAGTACACCCTTGTGGGCGTGCTAATATACTAATGAAAGCGTAGCGTCAGCGGCATGGTCGCTCTAACCTATACTGCCACCGCTGGTTTTCAGCTCAGTGCGCAAGATCAGAACGTCCCCGGACTTGGGGTCATGCGCACTACACCAGTTTGAAGCCAGGACGCGTATACCCGGCTTCTTAGTACGCATGGCTGGAAGTCCAGGACTTCTGATCATACGCACACAACCGAAAACCAGCGGTGGCAGTCGAGAGGCGAGCGTGACCATGCCTCTGACGCGGCACATTCATTAGCATGTTAGTACGCCCACAGGGTGCGCTTACATGCTATGGGGATGACTAGCCAAGAGAAGTAACGCCATTGCAACTAGTCACTGGCCTCATTAGCATATGATAAAAGATCTAAAAAACTTTTTCTAAAGATCTCTTTATCTATGCTACTATAGCCTGGGACGGTTAGGCAGGGAATAGAAATATGCATCCAAAACTGCTCGTGGTTCTGGGTGCATTTTGCACCTGACAGGTTCCCTTTAAACTATTTCTTTATTTACATTCAAATCCCTAGTAGTGGTATCTTTTAGATTAGATTATTACATTTTGATGCAATTTCTTTTCTCATAAGTAAAAAAAAAACGAAAGAGTGGATACAAAAAGATTGAAAAGTGCAATGCTATATTCATGCTGTTGGGTTCCAGTGCCTTTGATAGCAAGAAAAAATATTGTCTACAGTGCCATCAAAATCATCACAATGCCCCATGGGGAGAATATAATGCATATTTTTCATCTGTACGTAGTGGATATAAAAAGTGTACACACCTCTGTTAAAAAAACAGATTTTTGTCATGTGAAAGAATTCATACAAAGAAGAATCATTTATAACTTTTCCACCTTTTAATGTTTCACGAAGATTTCCTGTTCTGAATAATTTATTAAATCAACAGTATTACTTTGGCAGCAGTCCGGCATTAACCCTGTTTTCCTCTCCAGCATTGAAGTCCTGAGAGGTTTGTGACAGGTTTTGGATCTGAGTCTCATATTGCCTTGTGAGCATCTGATTATGAAACATAGTTCCTTTCTTCTGGTGCAACAAGGGTTAATGATAAAAAGCCTTGCTGATAGTTCCTGGTTAGTTCAATCAAAAGTGCCACTGATTTGTGACCACTCCCTTTTCCCTTAAATAGTCACATGTGCCATCACCTGATGCCAGTTATAGAATTGTATTCATTCTGAACTGACCACCGTGGAGAGAATAAGTATTTGGAAGTTGTTGGAGTTATGTTGCCTGCAGCCCTGGTGTTTGGCTGCAGAAGTTTGTTGTTTATCTTCTTTGTCTATGTTCCCCTAACTGTCTTCCCTTCTTCCTTCCACTAATTGGCTTCCTTCCTCTGTGTCCTGTTACTGTAGTGGTGAAGACTGGTGCCCTCACCAGCCTTGAACTAGCCTGGGTGAGTGGATGGACAGCTAGGGACTTGGCACATGACGTTGGTAGGTAGAAGAGCCCACTTAGGGATGTTAGGGAGCTCAGATTAATGTCAAGTGGTGACCCATCTCCCCTCTCCCTACCACAAGGACCTTCCTACCTCCTTTCCATCCCAGTTGTACCTCTGTGTTTCGCCGTGCACTGAACATTCCCTTGTCCGTGCATGATGTTATATTCGGTCCACAAAAATATTTGTTCAGGATCCATTATGGATACAGCTGTGGCTTTTGCACTTCAGATCCAGAGCGATCACGGGAAGTGAAGGATCTGTGTTTGCTGGTTGTGCAGCAGTTGCAGCAAATTGAGGGTCTGCTGGTTTTGGCTCCTGCCCAAAATTAGCATGAACCCAAGACTGCCCTCCCAGACAGGTTTTTTGGGGGGAGGGATAAATTCATGGTCTTTAGGGAAGCTTTAAAATTATATTTCAAGCTCCACCCTCATTCCTCAGAGAGTGAGTAACAGTGAGTAGGGATTGTAGTCTCTCTCCTTCATTGAGATCCCAAGTCTTGGGCCTTCTCTCTGCCGACCGACTCTCACAAGTTACGGTCGGTGTAAGAGTTTTTTGCGACTTTGGCCCTAGTCTATGATGACACTAATTACATCTACCTTGTTGAGTCTAAACTCCATAAGCTCCAGCAGACAGCAACACTGGCTGAGGACTACTGCTCTGACTTCCATAGGTGGACAACTGACACCTAGTGGAATGATCCTGCTCTTAAGGGTGCTTTACATGCTGCAACATTGCTAATGATATATTGTTGGGGTCACGTCGTTAGTGAAGCACATCCGGCACCGAAAGCAATATCGCAGCGTGTGACACCAATGAGCGACGATCAACGAGCGAAAAAACGTGAAAAATCGTTGCTCGTTGACACGTCGTTCATTTCCTTAATATCGTTGCTGCTGCAGGTACGATGTTGTTAGTCGTTCCTGCGGCAGCACACATTGCTATGTGTGACACCACTGGAACAATGAACATCTCCTTACCTGCGTCCACTGGCAATGAGGAAGGAAGGAGGTGGGCGGCATGTTCCGGCCGCTCATCTGCGCCCCTCCTCTGCTATTGGACGGCTGCCGTCTGACGTCGCTGTGACGCTGCACGAACCGCCCCCCTTAGAAAAGAGGCGGATCGCCGGCCAGAGTGACGTCGCAGGGAAGGTAAGTCCGTGTGACGGGTGTTAGCGATGTTGTGCCCGTGTCGCATAATGGACGGGGATGGGTACGCTCGCTAGCGATATCGGTACCGATATCGCACCGTGTAAAATACCCTTATGGAGTATTTTTTGTCAGGGTTTCTCAGGTAGGCTTAGGGACTCACAAGTAGGGTAGTCTCAGGGATAGACACACGACCACTCTACCCTGGTTGTTCTCCCTAGAGAGGAAGTTCCACCATTCTACGTTGACAAACTCATACAATTAGGAGGGGCCTCCAATCAGACTACGTTGTTTGCGGTTCACGGTGGGATAGGGGCATTTCTTAAGGGTCATTATATTGGAGTTTATCCATCTGTACCCAAAAAAGTAACATCTTCTAAAAAGATGCGGCCCCCAGGTCGTGTGGATGGAAGTGACCTGGGTGTGAAAATTTCCTCCATACATATGTCTCAGGTCACCATAACTGCTGATGTAGTTTTTGCCGCAAAAACTGAGACTATTTCTTTTAAACAGTGGAGCAGAAGCCAACTTGGTGGATTCTCATTTTTCTTGGACCCATGGTCTTTCCTGTAGTACACTGGCGAGATCCATTTCAATACAGGCTGTTGATGATGCTCCTCTCAGCCAGAAACGTTTTTCCTCAAGTTGTGCTTTATGTGAAATAGTGCATAGAAACTCTTCTTTGGGTGCAGCAAGGATTAAGGACTCTTTCCTTGCTGATAGTTCCTGGTTAGTTGAATCATAAGTGTTTGTGACCAGTCCCCTTCCCTTTAAATAGTCACTTGTTCTATCACCTGATGCCGGTTATAGAATTGTATTCATTCTGAACTGACCACGGTGGAGAGAAGAAGCATTTGGAAGTTGTTGGAGCCGTGTTGCTTGCAGCCCTGGTGTTTGATTGTAGCAGTGAAGTTTGTTATTTACAGTTAGGTCCAGAAATATTTGGACAGTGACACAATTTTCGCGAGTTGGGCTCTGCATGCCACCACATTGGATTTGAAATGAAACCTCTACAACAGAATTCAAGTGCAGATTGTAACGTTTAATTTGAAGGTTTGAACAAAAATATCTGATAGAAATTGTAGGAATTGTACACATTTCTTTACAAACACTCCACATTTTAGGAGGTCAAAAGTAATTGGACAAATAAACCAAACCCAAACAAAATATTTTTATTTTCAATATTTTGTTGCGAATCCTTTGGAGGCAATCACTGCCTTAAGTCTGGAACCCATGGACATCACCAAACGCTGGGTTTCCTCCTTCTTAATGCTTTGCCAGGCCTTTACAGCCGCAGCCTTCAGGTCTTGCTTGTTTGTGGGTCTTTCCGTCTTACGTCTGGATTTGAGCAAGTGAAATGCATGCTCAATTGGGTTAAGATCTGGTGATTGACTTGGCCATTGCAGAATGTTCCACTTGTTTGCACTCATGAACTCCTGGGTAGCTTTGGCTGTATGCTTGGGGTCATTGTCCATCTGTACTATGAAGCGCCGTCCGATCAACTTTGCGGCATTTGGCTGAATCTGGGCTGAAAGTATATCCCGGTACACTTCAGAATTCATCCGGCTACTCTTGTCTGCTGTTATGTCATCAATAAACACAAGTGACCCAGTGCCATTGAAAGCCATGCATGCCCATGCCATCACGTTGCCTCCACCATGTTTTACAGAGGATGTGGTGTGCCTTGGATCATGTGCCGTTCCCTTTCTTCTCCAAACTTTTTTCTTCCCATCATTCTGGTACAGGTTGATCTTTGTCTCATCTGTCCATAGAATACTTTTCCAGAACTGAGCTGGCTTCATGAGGTGTTTTTCAGCAAATTTAACTCTGGCCTGTCTATTTTTGGAATTGATGAATGGTTTGCATCTAGATGTGAACCCTTTGTATTTACTTTCATGGAGTCTTCTCATTACTGTTGACTTAGAGACAGATACACCTACTTCACTGAGAGTGTTCTGGACTTCAGTTGATGTTGTGAACGGGTTCTTCTTCACCAAAGAAAGTATGCGGCGATCATCCACCACTGTTGTCATCCGTGGACGCCCAGGCCTTTTTGCGTTCCCAAGCTCACCAGTCAATTCCTTTTTTCTCAGAATGTACCCGACTGTTGATTTTGCTACTCCAAGCATGTCTGCTATCTCTCTGATGGATTTTTTCTTTTTTTTCAGCCTCAGGATGTTCTGCTTCACCTCAATTGAGAGTTCCTTAGACCGCATGTTGTCTGGTCACAGCAACAGCTTCCAAATGCAAAACCACACACCTGTAATCAACCCCAGACCTTTTAACTACTTCATTGATTACAGGTTAACGAGGGAGACGCCTTCAGAGTTAATTGCAGACCTTAGAGTCCCTTGTCCAATTACTTTTGGTCCCTTGAAAAAGAGGAGGCTATGCATTACAGAGCTATGATTCCTAAACCCTTTCTCCGATTTGGATGTGAAAACTCTCATATTACAGCTGGGAGTGTGCACTTTCAGCCCATATTATATATATAATTGTATTTCTGAACATGTTTTTGTAAACAGCTAAAATAACAAAACTTGTGTCACTGTCCAAATATTTCTGGACCTAACTGTATCCTTTTTTTTGTCTTTGTTCCTCTGTCTGTTTTCCTGTCCCTGTGTCCTGTTACCATAGTTGTAAAGTCAAGTGCACTCACCAGGCTTTGCACTAGCTAGGATGAGTGGAAGGACAGCTAGGGACTAGGCACGTGATGGCAATGGAGTAAAAGAACCATTTAGGGACGTTAGGAAGGGAGCAGACATAGGTTAGTGTCAGGTGGTCACCCATCTCCCCTCCCCCTACCGTAAGGGCATTTCTACCCCTTTCCATCTATGTTGCAACCCTGTGTTGCGCTGTATGCCAGACATCCCCTTGTCTGTGTGTGACTTTGTCATCCATAGTCTCTACAATTCAATTGAAAAATAAAATGAAATAATTTTCAGAGGTAAAATAAAAAGAAAAAAGAAAATCATGTGGGTGCATAATTGGGGATGTGGTTTTGTTAATAATTAGCCAATCACATTTAAATTCATGTTAAATGGAAGTCAGTAGACAGCAGCCATCATTGTCAGTGATTCTGACTAACATCATATAAATATTTGCTGTTCCAATAAGATTTTCCTGTCATTTTCTTGGTTACATTTTATAGCAACTCCATGGTCTGTAAACAGCTTACAACATAGCAAAGGGATATCACTGTTGAAAGTAATCAGTCAGGAGAAGGGTACAAAAAAATTTAAGGCATTAGATATACCAGGGAACACTGTGAAGCCGGTCACCAAGAAGTGAAAAACTGACAGCACACTGAAAGCACACTGATGAAAAGTGAACTAAAATCGTCGGACTTTCCAGCATGAGAATCGGACCAATTTTACACTCACAAGTGTGATTCCAGCCTTAAGGGGAGGTCAGGAGTGTCAGTTCAGTTTTGAGAGTGAAGGAGAGAAGGTCAGGAGCCGGGCTCCTTGGACACAACTAGGTGGCAGATGGTGGTCTGGGCCTAGTAGGAGCTGGCCTTCCGGTCACAGGGGATCATGACAAGGGGCACGGAACTGTGGAGGAGGACAACCGGTGGCCTTGTACCATCACCGGGCTGGGACCAGGGCACGATGGGGTACGTGGACCCTAGATCAGGGAGTAGCTTCAGGCAACCTCAGAATTTACCCGAGGAGAACGGAGCTTTCAAGATCCGCTCTCCACCTGCTCCAAAATCAGGGTACTAGTGCAACGAGGGGGATAGGACTTTCCACAAAAACGATCTAGGAAATCCCAAGCGTGAACCGTGAGAGCAAGCTTCCACAGTTAGCCACACTGGGGAGCGGAACGTGACCAGTTTTATGCTACCAAGTCCACCAGAAGAGAGAACTTAGTGCCAGGAGTAAGGTCACAGATCACCAGGCAACACCATCGGGGACGGGACCCAAACTAGCTCCCCTCAGCGGCAGCGGTGTCCAGAACTTTGGTTTATCCAGTTGTCAGTGTCAGCTCTGAGGACTGAGTATGCAAGTGACCCCCTTCACTCCCCAGGGCACTCCCCAAACACCATCACCGAGTTCCCAGGGCATCCCCCCTATCCGTGGAGGGTCCTAACACCTGGCTGTCCCATTCCATCACCCCCGGGTACTCCTAACTGCAGCGGGGGTACTCCAAATTACCACATACCACGGGTGGCGTCACACACTTTAACACAGTCCCCTGTAAATACACCCTTCATTTAAGTGGTCGCACGACCCCCGGGTCCGGAGACCCCTCGAGCCATCGTGGATCCGGATCCGGATCCGAGCAGCCCGGCTGCTAACATGGGGGCGGCACACCTCAAAAAACCTGGCGTCATGAATAGTATTCGAGCAGGACCCACTTACCTGGGTGATGTGCACCTTGAAGACCGAAACCGCGAGTCAAAACCCCCGTTTACCACCAATTCTGCTATTTTTTGGTGCCAAAACGCCGTCTTCGCCACAAAAGCGTGCAAAGCCGAAACCCCGCCCATCGTCCTGAGAGTGAGCCCGGAACCGGAAGTTCCCAGAGGGCCACAGCGTCGAAGAGAGTGCTGAGTAAAAACCGAGGGGGCGTGACGGCATGTAGCAGCAGCGGAAGAGAAGCATGGACGCCAGGACTCTGCCATAACATTCCTGGACAATGCAGAGGAAAGATGGCGGATCTGGTCACCGGAACGTGCTGTTGCTGGGACCGCGACCTGGATTGAGGAAGAGACGGAGCAGTTGTGCAGGAAAATGCGGACGCAATTCCTGTTTATACTGGACCACTGGGGGGAAGAGATGAGGAGCCTGGTGATGCCGGTGCGAGCCTGTGAGATTGAGATCCCATGCGAAGAGAGGGTAAGCGGCTACCCAGTCCTTACTGATTGCCCTAATCCAGCCGATGCGGCTGAGGGATCCGGACCGCCACCGCTCCCGGTGAGCACTCCGCCGCCACCAACCCCGTCCTCGGCGGACGCCGAGCTGTCTGCTCCCGCCATGGCAGTGGAACCTTCAGCCCCTGTCTGCAAAGCTACAGCTACTAATTAAATGTAGGTAAAATTTTGACTTTGCAGAAAGTAAAAAAAATGCCTTAAAACATTCTCTCTCCCTCTCATTATTCTGGCATTTGGCAAATATAAATAATTTTGGTTCCTAACTGACCTAAAACAATAAAGGTTTATTCTGATTTCATGTCAAATAGTGAGAAAAACATGCAGATGTGTCTTTGTAGAGAGCGAAGGGAAATGTCTGGTTTCCACTGTACATATACTAAACATATGACTGAATACATTTGGACGTGAGCTCTCTCTCACTCATTGGCTGGGCTCATTAAATACTCATTTTAAAATCCGAATTACGCTTCATTTAGACGTCTCTCAATCATGCTTGTGTTCTGTCTGTGATTTTTCATGGATAAGACACATATGCATTAACCTCTATTATGCTGTTCGCATGTCCATGTTTTTTGTAGACCAGGTGACTGCAAAAAATTAACAGAGGCCCTTTCGTTTTAGATCCAAGTCAAAGAGCAAATTAACATATGCAGGGGTCCAAGAAAATCACAGACAGCACACGGATGACGTCCAAGTGCAACCCGTGTGCTGTCCTTTTTTAACATTAAAGTGGTTACGAAAAACTTTGCAATTTTCTTTTTTTTTTTCTTTACCAAATCAGAAAATCATTGATGAAAAACTTGGTAAAAACCAACACTCACCAAATACTGATCCTTTTTCTAATATACATGAAAATAATTGACATCTGAATGTGGCGGTGTAGTGGCTTTAGAGGAGTATAAAAAAAAATCGTTCTTTTTTCATCAGAAACAACACGTTTTCATCCATATTGTCATCAGTTTGTCCGTTTTTACATAGTATAACATCTGTATGGCTTTCTATTTCCAAATCAACAGTTTTTCAACATTGAAATGACCAGTGACAATTACCACTGTTATTATATGAAATATAATCATAAAAAATGGATCAGTGCAGATTATCCATTTAGGATCCATTATCTCTTAGCGCAACAATAGACTTGTTGAGTCTGATCCAAAAAAATGGAAGAGACTAGTCTAGCACAATAAGATCGTTTTGTGTGCTGCCCGATTGTACCGCGGACCGTAAACGTAAACTACACTTGGCTGAGCTTGGCCTTGAACAGACAATATGACGATGATTATCTGACTTTATCATAAGGTTAAGCGATCTATGTAAAAATGAATGAAGTTTGTCTTTTCAGATCTGGCGACTTTTCTTTTATTATTTTCCCTCTTTTAGGATCCATTGCATCAAAAGCTGCAGCTGAATGTTCTTCGTGAACATTGACCCTAAGTGGATTTTGTCATCAAACCTCTTCAAAAATGTGTTGATCCCAGCCCCACCTTGTAAAAGCTGATTTTACCAGGGCAAGCATTGGTCAGCCAGTCGTTTGTGTTGCAAAAAGCACTGGAAGGGAAATGTACAGTAGAATTACATGGTCATGTAACAAAGGATGGCTTGCGTCCTCCAGCTATCTGTCTTGGCTATTTGAGAAGAACTGCTCTTTAATGTCTGTATGCTCTAGTCTACAGCATATGAGAATGAGAATTGTTCCGTTACTTCTGGTAGATGTGTCGTCAGTTGTATTAATATTTATCCAGCAGGGGGCGCTGGCTGCTGTGAGCTTAGAGTTGAAAAGAAGGTCACAGAATTCTAAATGCAGTTCTGGATAAAAAAGGACATGATGTAATTCAAGATCAGTCTAAGATAAAAAGACCAACGTACAGTATTTGCAAAGTTACTCAATATTACCTTCAGGATCTATCTGGGGTTACCAGGTAATAGGGCATCTATGTTTCATCAATTCTCATACATCTATTTCCTAAATCCGGTCTTGCTTTGGACAGCAGGACCAGTAATTTTTTTAATACTATATATATACAGTATATATATATATCTATATATATATATACAGTTAGGTCCAGAAATATTTGGACAGTGACACAAGTTTTGTTATTTTAGCTGTTTACAAAAACATGTTCAGAAATACAATTATATATATAATATGGGCTGAAAGTGCACACTCCCAGCTCCAATATGAGAGTTTTCACATCCAAATCGGAGAAAGGGTTTAGGAATCATAGCTCTGTAATGCATAGCCTCCTCTTTTTCAAGGGACCAAAAGTAATTGGACAAGGGACTCTAAGGGCTGCAATTAACTCTGAAGGCGTCTCCCTCGTTAACCTGTAATCAATGAAGTAGTTAAAAGGTCTGGGGTTGATTACAGGTGTGTGGTTTTGCATTTGGAAGCTGTTGCTGTGACCAGACAACATGCGGTCTAAGGAACTCTCAATTGAGGTGAAGCAGAACATCCTGAGGCTGAAAAAAAAGAAAAAATCCATCAGAGAGATAGCAGACATGCTTGGAGTAGCAAAATCAACAGTCGGGTACATTCTGAGAAAAAAGGAATTGACTGGTGAGTTTGGGAACTCAAAAAGGCCTGGGCGTCCACGGATGACAACAGTGGTGGATGATCGCCGCATACTTTCTTTGGTGAAGAAGAACCCGTTCACAACATCAACTGAAGTCCAGAACACTCTCAGTGAAGTAGGTGTATCTGTCTCTAAGTCAACAGTAAAGAGAAGACTCCATGAAAGTAAATACAGAGGGTTCACATCTAGATGCAAACCATTCATCAATTCCAAAAATAGACAGGCCAGAGTTAAATTTGCTGAAAAACACCTCATGAAGCCAGCTCAGTTCTGGAAAAGTATTCTATGGACAGATGAGACCAAGATCAACCTGTACCAGAATGATGGGAAGAAAAAAGTTTGGAGAAGAAAGGGAACGGCACATGATCCAAGGCACACCACATCCTCTGTAAAACATGGTGGAGGCAACGTGATGGCATGGGCATGCATGGCTTTCAATGGCACTGGGTCACTTGTGTTTATTGATGACATAACAGCAGACAAGAGTAGCCGGATGAATTCTGAAGTGTACCGGGATATACTTTCAGCCCAGATTCAGCCAAATGCCACAAAGTTGATCGGACGGCGCTTCATAGTACAGATGGACAATGACCTCAAGCATACAGCCAAAGCTACCCAGGAGTTCATGAGTGCAAAAAAGTGGAACATTCTGCAATGGCCAAGTCAATCACCAGATCTTAACCCAATTGAGCATGCATTTCACTTACTTTTGACCTCCTAAAATGTGGAGTGTTTGTAAAGAAATGTGTACAATTCCTACAATTTCTATCAGATATTTTTGTTCAAACCTTCAAATTAAACGTTACAATCTGCACTTGAATTCTGTTGTAGAGGTTTCATTTCAAATCCAATGTGGTGGCATGCAGAGCCCAACTCGCGAAAATTGTGTCACTGTCCAAATATTTCTGGACCTAACTGTATATATACATACATACACACTATTATTATATATTATTTTCATAATGATTTTACTTGAAATAAATTCATGCATTTTGCAGTAGTTTAAGATAAACTGAGGCTCTTGGGTCATAGAAGTAAAAAAAAAATAATAATATTCAGCTGGGTCACAGAAGTATACTTTACAACTTTACAGCCCTTATTACAAAGTAATAATTACAAAGTAATTTTCCTCCTATTGAAGCCCCTAGATTCCCCTTTTATTTCAGCCATGAAATATGATGGCAATAAAAAGGAGCCCACAACCAATATATGAAACCCCCCAAGGAATTCCTTCACAGTATCATCCACATGCACAATATGATGACCCTACTGTGCCCCCTTTCAACTACCCTGGCAATCAATGGTGACCTCGACACAGTAAGATCCCCAACTGTGACCCCCTCACAGCCCTCCATGCAGCATAATAGCCCTTACTATCCTCCAAATAGCATAATGGCCCCCACACAGTCCTCCACACAGTATAATAGACCCCACACAAACCTTCACACTGTATAATGTATAATGGCCCTCAAAGAACTGTCTATAAAGTATAAAGGCTCCCTCATAGCCCTCCAAATAATATAATGGGCCCCACAAAGACTTCCATATAGTATAATGGGCCACACATAGTCCTCCATAGAGTATTGGGCCCCACATAGGCCTCCATGTCATCTAATGCGCCCCATAGTCCTCCATGTATTATAATGCACCTCATAGTCCTCCATATATTATACTGTACCCCCATAGTCCTCCATATAGTTTAATGCACCCCCAATGGTCCTCAATATATTATAATGAACACCCCATAGTCCTTCATATCATATAATGCTTCTCATAGTTCTTCATAAAGTTTAATGCACTCCTTAAAATCCACCATATAGTATAATACAGCCCACATATTCCTCCATATAGTATTATGCAGACCCTACATTCCCCCATATAGTAGTATGCAGCCCCCATATAGCATTATGCAGCCCCCATATAGTAGTATGCAGCCCCCATATAGTAGTATGCCACACCCATATAGTAGTATGCAGAAATTATAATCCCCCATATAGTATTATGCAGCATCCATATTCCTCCATATAGTATTATACACCCCTTATATCCCCCTTATAGTATTATGCAGCCCCCATATAGTACTTTGAACCCCTTATATTCCTCCATATAGTATCATGCACCTCTTATATTACTCCATATTGTATTATGCAAACCTTATATTTCTCCATATAGTATCATGCCCTCCTTATATTCCTCCATATAGTAGTATGCAGCCCCCATATAGTATTATGCACCCCCATGTACTAATATGCAGCCCCCATATACTTTTATGCAACCCCCATATAGTAGTATGCAGCTCCCGCAATCCTCTGACCACCGTGATTAAATACATAAATACTCACTTCTCTTCATTCCCCCCGCTTCTCCGGTCTCCTCAGCGTGTCCCCTGTTCTGCCGCTTTGCACATCTCAGCATAGCAGCGCACTGTTGTGATGTCTTCGCGCTCCGCTGTGCTGACACGTCAAAGCACCGCAGATACAGCGGGAGAATGATGAGAGTGAGCACTCCGCTTCTTCTCTTATCATTGTCTTCAATTGTATCGGCATCTGCGATGCCGATACAATTGAAAATGCGATCCATGATGGGGGGCCCACGGGGAGGAGGAGCCTAGTGCAAGTGCTGGCACCGGGCTCCCCTGACTCACCAGCCCCCAAAGCGGTCGCGTGGCCTTCCTCAATTAATTGTATGCCACTGACACTGTCATATCATCGGTGGCATCAAGTAATACTTGCTACTCAATTTCAGAATTTGTTCAATTTATTTTAAATATCCGTATATACTTTACACCTAAATACATCGCGCCAGCGGCCCTGCAGAAACGTTGACTTACTCACCACTGCCACTGGGTTATCTCCTCCCCTGCAACCCGTGGCCGCCCATATGCTTGTCTGTCTCCTTCTCCCCCTGGGGCATGTGCATGCAGCACAGGCTCTCCGAGAATGCACTTAGGGTGCGTGCATGCACACTGGCCCGACTCTTAAAGGGCCTGTGCCCCTTTTCCTGGAAATGCCTTTCAGCCTATGGTGCTTAAGCATTTAGTTAAACCCCTCCCACTAAAGGATAAGCCTGGGTCCCCCCTGTGATCCAGTTGGTCCACTACTCCTACGCGCCACCTCAGCAACACTGGCATTGAGCGTAACACAATGTAAAAAAAGCACATGTTGTACGGCCGGTTTTGAACGTCCATATAGTCATCTGTGTGTCCATCAGGGCTGTGGAGTCGGTAAACCAAACCTTCGACTCCGACTCCTCAATTTCTCTTGCACCGACTCCGACTCCTACATATATTGCTTACAATTAGGTGAAAAATGTATTGTAATACATGAACATGTGTATATGAACATCAGACATTTAATAATTTTTATGATACAATAATCAAGATATTTGGCTAGAACATAAAATATATTTACTGGAATACAACTTTAGAACACAAACTGTAATAAATTGTAAATATGTAATACACTATGTAATATACAGTAGATTACTTATATATCTTGTGTGTGTGTATATATATATATATATATATATAGTATATATATATTACATATTGTATTTACATATTTACAATTTATTAGTTTTTTGTGTTCTAAAGTTGTATTCCAATAAATATATTTTATGTTCTATCTAAATATCTTGATTATCGTATCATAAAAATAATTAAATGTCTAATGTTCACATAGTACTACAATACATTTTTCACTTAAATATAAGCATTATACTAAATGTTATTATTTAGTAAAATATTCAGCACATTCTGCATTGCACTACTGTCCCCAATTTATTATATATTTTAGGAGTTGGAGTCGGTGCATTTTATACCGACTCCGACTCCACCAAAATGAGCTCCGACTCCACGACTCCGACACCGACTCCACAGCCCTGGTGTCCATGTGTCATCTGTGTGCCATCCTTATGTCCGTGTGACTGTTACTGGAAAAAAATGTATCATACTGAAATTAATCTGTTTTTATGTGTAAAAGATGTGCAAAGCCAATGATAGATAGATAGTAGTACAGTGCCAGATTTGGTGCACATACAGTCCCTGACAGAAGTTCTGTCGCTTATCCATGTTTTGTAAATAAAAGCTTATAACCTGACTTTAAATTCATCCATTGGTTTTATAAATTACTCTTTTGAAAGCTGAAACCCTCCCAAATTTGGTTTAGGTTATGAAAATAAAGTTGCTGCAAAGCTGAAATATTGATCATTTAATGAACACAGAAAAGTCAGATTTTGGCAAGACAAAAGTTTTGTCGCCTTGTCATATAATGCAGCCAATTCTAGTTTACATCCTCACCTGTGCTCACTAAATGATAGGTTAATTAGTGGGTGTGTATAAAAAGAAACCCAGCACCCCAGACCTTCACTTGAACTGCAACTTGACCTCTGACAACATGCCAAAAATCCACCCTGCAACCAAAGCCTTGATTATCAAGAGGCTGAAGACCAGATCCACTGCAGAGGTGGCTGGCACCTTTAGTGTGTCTCAGCATCAAGTACAAAGAATTAAAAAAAGATTTGAAGAGACTGGAGATGTTTTTGATAAGCCCAGGTCCGGCAGACCTCGCAAGATAACTGCTCAGGAGGAACGTTTGTTGGTTGGTTGCAGGGTGGATTTTTGACATGTTGTCAGATGTCAAGTTGCAGTTCAAGTGAAGGTCTGGGGTGCTGGGTTTCTTTTTATACACACCCACTAATTAACTGATTATTTAGTGAGCACAGCTGAGGATGTAAACTAGAATTGGGTGCATTATATGACAAGGCGACAAAACCCACAGGGGTGTACTAACATGCTAATGGGGCCAACTGGCAAGGAAAGCAACACCCTTGGTATAAGTCTCTGCACTCATTAGCATACGATAAAAGATCTTTAGAAATACTTTTTCTAAAGATCTCTTTAGCTATGCTAGTATAGTTACAGGGACGGTTAGGCAGGGATTAGCAATATGTACCCAGAACTGCTTGTGACAGATTTACTTTAACCCCTTTAATAATGGGCTATTAATGTTTAATCCCAGAAGACACTCAAAAATTACAAGACCCAATGTACTGTACGCTCATATATACAGGGATTTTTTTTTACCTAGAAAGTAATCAATATAATTCCCATTCGTGTTACCTGTACAGCCCTGTGCAGAGTGTCATCAGGAGCTTTTTGAACTGAGGAAGGTTCTGACATCCATTGCGTACCATCTCACAATCGCTGGTGACATGAAGGCCAAAATACTGACGAATTGCTTGTAAGTGTTCCTCGGGTATGCTACAACAGAAAAAGAGTTTTATGAAAAATACATTTCTGATCATACTCTGTTGTGAAACAGAATGTTAGAGCTTGACGCGAAACGAACATTGAGGTGTTGGTTTTATTTTTATAGCTAAGGTCTTACTGATACCAATATGTATGTACTTTGTGTAATCCCTTCTCTTTTTTATTGTGCGTGTCTGTAAGGTTGGCCATACACATTAGATGGCTGTCAGCCGAAAAAAGCTTCAGTTCATTGTTCGGCCAATAGCGATCTCAGCCGGCTCTCACATACACAGGAGTATATGCTCAACTCAATGAGAAAGCTGCCAACTGACATGCTAGCTGATGTCTTATCTCAGGGAGAACAATGCAACCAAGTGTCTAAAATCGGACATGCACGATCTACATCTCTCCCGACCATCACATTAGACTATCAGTTGAATCTGTCGATATTGGCAGGTTCAGCCAACTTTAGTCCAATTCGTATCGGTCGCCCTAAGCATTGATTACCCTGAGAAGTTTTAGTCTTTACTAGTATGAGTTTCCGTCTCCAACACAGAGATATCATTTGCTCATGTGGCTGAAGTGGCCATGGGCCAAACAATCAGCTGAAGCTTCCTTTGGCCGACAGCCATCTAATGTGTATGGGAAGTCTTAGAGACAAACATAGTAACAAAGAGAAGGGATCACACAGAAAATACATACATAGTGGTTATTAGTAAGACGGGTGACCCCTCAGATGTTCGGGTTTGCTGGGTCTGGTCAGACTAAAAAAAAAAAAACAGTCAGAATCGGGACGGGACTTGAACTCGATCTTATGCACGAACCCCATATAAATCTATAGGGACCCAAAATTATGTGCTGTAAATGGTGTTAGTAAGAGCTAGGGGACTGCAAAATGGGGATTAAAGCAGGAGACTTATACTTACCGAGTCTCCCTGCGCTTGTCATGCAGCTTCTGGGCCCGGTAATTAATCTCATGCATATTCACTGCTTCTCCTTCCCACCCTTTGTGACAGCATCTGTGATTGGTTGCAGCGGGACTGGCGGCATGCCTTCGTCTGTGATTGGTTGCCCTCACAATAGCTGTCTCTGTCCCCGAAGTGGAGTGTAAAAATAAATAATTGCAAAAAATGCAGTGGGGACCCTCATATTTTGATGCCTAGTGCAGATAAAGTAGAGAGCTGGAGGCTGCTGACCCCAGCTATGTACACTATCTTCACAGTATATAAAAATATGAGGGATTATTTAAATAAATAATTTAAAAAACGCCTCTCACATGGAGATTTTCTTTAACTTTGCCAACTGTCATGGCAGCATCAGGTCCTGTTCATATTGCTGATTCTAACACTCCACCTTAGAGATTTTCTGGTGTCTCGGAGCTACACAGTCAGAATCAGATGTCGACCTACTGTGTGCTGATTCATAGGTTCCATTTAATCCCTCGGCTGTGTACCTTGGACTAAGGAGTTCTGTTACTCATTCTACAATTAAGGGGGCCATCTAGTTTTAAAGAAATATCAATTTCACTTTATTATGTAATTTTGAGATAATGGGGGGGGGTCCGATTTTTAGGATCTTTAGAATCTATAGCAGTTTATCTAACAGTGAAATAATTGTCTTGTCCTGCACTATACAGAAAACACAGTTCTATGAATGTACAAGGTGTAGTGCTTTATTTTCCCTGTGGTGGCGCTGCAGAGAAATTGAACTTGTACATTATAGCTGATTGCTGAGGGTTCCTGTAGGACAGGAGTCCGCAACCTGTAGCTCGGGCCTGTGATATGTGGCTCACGAGTGTCTTCAAGCTTGGTGCATAAGCACCAGGTCTAGAAAACAGCTATGAAGATCAGGTCTCCACATGGTGACTTTAGAGCAGATATGAATGGGGGTAAGGTAGGACCCCTGTGTCTTGGTATACAGACTCTGTGTGATTTTTGTGGAAAAGCTTTAGCAGTCAATATGCTAGTAATAGGGTTCTCTGGATGTCACTACTGTGAGGGGGTGGCAGCTGGATGTGACTCGCGACCCTCTCTGAGCTGAATGTGGCTCTCATGGTCAGAAAGGTTGGGGAACAGTAAGCGATCTGCTTATTGTCAAAGGACCAATATAACAAGTAGGGACTGTTCAAACTGGAGAACCCCTTTTAAGCTTCTCTAATTTTAATATAGAGAGCAACACAGCATTGGCGAGTAGAGATTAATAACATTTGTTTTGTCATTTGATATGTTCTTTTTAATTATAGTTTATAGATTATTTATTTAACGCATATAGTGCCATTAAATTAGCAGCGCTATCATCGTCACGTCTCCATTGGAGCTCACAATATAAGTTTCCTATCAGTATGTCTTTGGAGTGTGAGAAGAAACTGAAATATCTGGAGGAAACCTACGCAAACAACGGGAGAACAAACAAATTCTATATTCTTTTGGTTGTAATATGGAAAAGTGGAATAGCAGTCACTTTTCAGTCCCGGGGTGGAATGTTGCTTGAAGCAGCATTTTTAGTTTAATGTTTCTAGGAGACGTTCACTTGAGTTATATAGAAACTACCCTAGATAATGGATATACAAGATATAACAACCCTGTGTGCAATGCAAAAATAGTTTTAAGACCACATGCACACACTGAGTATTTGGTGAGTTTTTACCTCAGTATTTGTAAGGCCACATGCACAGGTTGAGTATTTGGTGAGTTTTTACCTCGGTATTTGTAAGCCAAACCATTAGTTTGCAAAAGGACTAGAGCTTTCTTCAATTTTTATGAATTTAGTAAGTGTTTTGGAAATGGCAGTAAAAAGATGAACAAAATTGCTGAAAAATGCTAAAGAAAGAACCCCGAGGGAAAAAAATCGAAAAGGCACCTAGTATATGAAAAAAATGAAAAAAATATGTTAAATGGAGTGCCTTTTTAGACAGGACATGTCTGTTAAGTGTTCATGCCCGTGATGAAGCTAAAAAGTGAAACTCAAAGTCAAGAAGATGACTTTTGCTGTTATTTAAAGTCTACTATTTTTGTAAGTACAATAAACTCAAGTTGCGTAGTGAAATTGTTCGCAGTTCTTCACTATTGTAAGATGCATCTTCTCTCTGTCTCTTAGTATTGGAGAACATGAGTTAATGTGTATCAGTGTGTCTCAAACGTGAATTGTGAACATACATTAGAAAATGTGTCAGACACGTCCATGTAATGACTGACAGTCTACTCTCCTGAGATACATGTCTTGTTGAGGAGAGCCTTTCCATCAAATACTTAAATAACCTCTTGACATAAGCGATTGTGGGAAGTATGTCCAATGAAATCAATTCGCCTTACATTAGCCAGTGTTCAGATATATCAAAGATGGACGCCGATGACATAATAGACCCGTCCATCATTGTCACCATGGATCTGCCCCAATGACATCATAGACCCGCCCATCAGCATCACCGCAGATCCGCCCCAATTATGTCATAGACCCGCCCATCAGCATCACCACAGATCTGCCCCAATGACATAACAGACCCCCCCATCAATGTCCCCATGGATCCGCCCCGATGACATCATAGACCCGCCCTTCAGCAGCACCACAGATCTTCCCCAATTATGTCATAGACCCACCCATCGGCATCACAGATCTACCCATTGGTTAACCCATGGACTGTCCCACTGACCAATGAGCATATCCGAACATGTCTACACTCCTAGCCTATATAAGATGCCGCATGACTAATAAAAGGTCTCTTAATACCATTCTCTGATCGAGGGAAGATTTTACTATCTGACTGTAGATGCCTGATGTTGGATTTTTCTATGTATGCACTTGATCTACTCCAATTAGGTCAGGAGCAGGCAACTCATGAACCTTTGTAAGAGTTCACCTTAATAGTCTCACACTGGTAACGCCCTCTTTTACTTATAATAAGCTCTGAAGACAGATTTTCAGGGAGATCAGTGTCCAGCCCATAACATCGTAACAGCTCATTTACATATAAGAAAAATGTGGATTTCCCCGTATCAAGACATCAGATTGCAGATATCAAGGTATCATTTTATTCAACTTTGTATGACTTGCATGCCATATAGACACATTCGGAGGGTCAATTGAACTGACAGATTCTCTTTAGTTTTTTTCTGACCAGCTTTTAAGGCGGGTGATTGAGCGGATCGGCCTGAAACAGATGTAGTGTGAACACGCCCTTAGTCATTTATTTATTTTGCCATTAATTTTCACAGTGCTGTGGAAATCAGTCAGCTGTCTGTGGGTGAGGAACCTCATTTTGTTTGCCTTTTTTTAATCTAAAATGGAGAAGGGACTTCTATTATAGAATGAATAGTAACTCAAACTTTTTAATCAATGCTGAAATTATTAGGATGCATTTTCCAATAAAAATTTCATGAAGCCGTCTACCTTCTCGTGTCCATGTCTTGCATTCTCTGTAGCAATGTGTCTGACAGCAGCGTGGAGTTAATTCCGGTTTCGACTTTTTCTGTAGTCACTGGACATTCTTTCATTTCAGTTGTTGCCAATGGAGAGACAAAGTTCCTTGGAGGTACATTGGGGGGCGCTGGCTCTGTGATCAATGATATACCAATTAGGACAATGGTTAGTATCAAGGAATTTGTATCATCAAACATTAAAATCCATGGATCTAAGGGCTTAAATGTCAAGCAAGGCAACTGCTATGGCCCAGTGTCCATCATAACATAAACCTGCAGTATTTTCTGATACTTCTCTACCTAAGTACATGAAAGCCGCCATGTTTGTATTCTCTCTACAAATATGGGTTTATGCATCAAATCTGAATCAAAACTACTTTAGATTAGCGTATATCTAGCACTTACAGTGACTAGTAAGGTAATACTGGGTTAGAGTCACTAACTCAGTAGCAAAATGTCTAAAAAATCCATTCATTTCTATGGGGCAATGTAAACTGGGGCAAAATGTAGTTTACACAATGGAAACCTGATGTAATGGAGATCTGATAGGATAGATTTCAACCTGATTTCATGACAGGTCATTTGTTCCTATTGTCTGACTGTGGCCTATTCCCCTTAGCCAGGTATATATCTATATGGTAGGAGCGATCGAAATTCTAATGTATATGGTTGACTTAAAAGTGTATTCCCTTTCTATCTCAGATGTTTATGGCATATCTCCCGCCTAGTCTATTGCAACCCACTGCTCTGTGGCCTCCCTTGTAACACTCTTGCACCCTTACAGTTTATTTTAAACTATGCTGCCAAATTAATCCACCTGTACCCCTGCTACTCCCCGAGCTCTCCTCTCTGCCAATCTCTTCACTGGCTCCCCATTACCCAAAGACTCCAGTTCAAAACCCTAACCATGACATAGAAAGCCATGCACAGCCTGTCTCCTCCATATATCTGTGACCTAGTCTCCCAGTACTTACCTGCATATAACCTCTGATCCTCACAAGATCTCCTTCTCTACTTCCCTTGCATCTCCTCTCCCCACAATCACATCCAAGATTTCTCCCGTGCCTCCCCCATACTCGGGAATGCTCTACCACAACATATCAGATCCTCACCTACCTTGAAAAGCTTCAAAAGGAACCTGAAGACCCATCTCTTCCGACAAGCCTACAACCTGCAGTAACCCTCAGTCCACCATGGTGCCACACGACCATGTCCACCCTCACCTACTGTATCCTCACCCGTCTCTTGTAGACTGTGAGCCCTCGCAGGTAGGGTCCTCTTTCCTCCTGTACCAGTCTGTGCCATGTATTGTTTATGATTATTGTACTTGTCCCTACTATGTATACTCCTTTTCACATGTAAAGCGCCAAGGAATAAATGACGCAATAATAATAATAATAATAATAATCCCAAGGGAATCTACAGTCTATCTAATACATGCAGGTTCCACATTCCCTGTCCTCCATAATGTACTGGCTACCAGTCAACACCAGCCCTCAATAAGAAATAAACAGGTTTTTGACAGTGAGTCTTTCTTCAATCATTTCTATAGGAGTTATGCTGAGTCTACTGTAGTGATTTAGAGCTCCAGTTAGCCAAATGGCATAATTTATATGTGCATTTGTATTAACGTATATGTATGTAATGTGGGCTAAAAACTTTTTTTACAATAGAATTTAATTTTTGTACCAGGCTCCTTCTTTCCCTGTACATTGACGATTTCTCAGTTACTCATCTTCAGCCTGCAGTTAGCAGTAGAGTTGAGCGATGTTCGAGTCGAATAGTTCGCCAATTTCATGTTCGAGTGATTTTGGGCGGTGTTCGAGTCGTTCGACGAACTCGAACGATTTGCTTAACGTTCGGCAGTTCGAGTTACGTTCGAGAACGGTTCGATTACCAAAAGCGTGGCTTTTCACAGTAAGGCTATGTGCGCACATTGCGTATCTGCATGCGTCCTGCGTCCCCAGCACAATCCCACTCTCTTTCCTACTCACTGATCACGGGCGCCTCGCTGCACGGCTGTCATAAATCTCTGGCGGCTTTTCCTCTTTTGAAAATGGCTGCCGCTTCATTATTCAATCTCGTATTCCCTGCCTTCCCCGCCCGCCGGTGCCCATGATTGGTTGCAGTCAGACACACCCTCATGATGAGTAACCGCTGTCTCACTGCAACCAATCACAGCCGCTGGCGGGTGGGTCTATATCATGCAGTAAAATAAATAAATAAATAATAATAAAAAAAAAAAAATGCGGTTCCCCCCAATTTTGATACCAGCCAGGATAAAGCCACACGGCTGGAGGCTGGTATGGTCAGGATGGGGAGCGCCACGTTATGGGGAGCCCACCACCCTAACAATATCACCCAGCAGCTTCCCGGAATTGCCGCATCCATTAGATGCGACAGACCCGGGACTCTACCCAGCTCATCCCGAATCGCCCTGGCGCGGTGGCAATCGAGTTAATAACGGGGTTAATCATGACAAGCGTCTCCCCGAGACACCTTCCATGATTAACCTGTAAGTGAAAGTAAAGAAACACACACAGCAAAAAATCCTTTATTTGGAATAAAAGACAATAAAACACCTCATTTACCTCTTTATTAATCCCCAAACAACAATCCAGGTCCGAAGTAATCCACACGACTCTGTCAGCTCTGCTACATGAAGATGACAGGGAGCGCTCTGTGTCCTCTCCACGCAGCACCTGAAGTGAGCCGTGCTGCCACCGGAGACTTCACTCTGTAATGCAGAGGTCAAGATAACCAAATCTTCCTATGTTTCTCATTAGAGGCAGTGGCTCAATGGTTAGAGCTATTGCCTAGGAAGCATTAGTTCACAAGTTCAAGTCCCGGCTGCCCCGGTAAAGAATTTAATTTATTTTTAATTTTAAATTATAAATATTATTTGTTTATAATTCTAATTTAATTTACTTTAATTATGCACTGAGAGGAGGAGCCGGACATCAGCTGTGAGCCGCGGGCAACACCTCTAAAATTGGAGCAGTTCACGGAATGAGGGTGCATTTCTCTCTCCTCTCTCTCATCTCTCTCTCTCTGTCTCTCTCTCTTTTTCTCTGTCTCGTTTTCTCTCTTTCTCTCTCTTACTTTCTCTTTCTCTCTCTTTCTCTCTCTCTCTCTTTTTCTCTCTCTCTCTCTCTTTTTCTCCCTCTCTCTCCTCTCTCTCTTCTCTCTCTCTCCTCTCTCTTCTCTCTCTTTTCTCTCTCTCAAACCTGGCGATGATCAGCTGATGTGGTCACCTGACGGAATCAGCTGACACTATAAGTCGAGCGGTGAGGCCGTTTTTTTACCGCCCAGCCGGCTAAACTATCAGCTGCTGCTGTCGGACAGGAGTCTGCACAGAAGTGTGTAGTTTTGTTTTTTTTTGCACTGATGCATCAGCTGAGTGTATATAAGCCATTTATACAATCAGCTGCTGTGTCATGTGATTCAGGCCCTTGAACCTGACACATCATCTGATCGCTTTGCCTTCCAGCAAACCAATCAGATGATATTGGATCCGAATTGGACGGTGCGAGACCCTTGACCCAGGATTACTGCGAAGGGGGGTTCTTTATTTCAATAAAGATGGAGTCATTAATTGTGTTGGGTTTTACTTCTAATAAAAATATTTTTCTGTGTGTTGTTTTTTTTTTTTTTATCTGTACTAAAAATTCATGGTGGCCATGTCTAATATTGGCGTAACACCATGAATTTCGGGCTTAGGGCCAGTTGATAATATACAGCTAGCCCTAACCCCATCATTACCCAGCGAGCCATCTGTCACCAGGGCAGCTGGAAGAGTTGGATACAGCACCAGAAGATGGCGCTTCTACGAAAGCGCCATTTTCTGGGGCGGCTGCGGACTGCAATTCGCAGCAGGGGTGCCCAGAAAGCTTGGGCACCCTGCGCTGTGGATTCCAATACCCAGCTGCCTAGTTGTACCTGGCTGGACACAAAAATTGGGCGAAGCCCACGTCATTTTTTTTTTAATTATTTCATAAAATTCATGAAATAATTAAAAAAAAAAAAAAAAGGGCTTCCCAATATTTTTGGTTCCCAGCTGGGTAAAAATAGGCAGCTGGGGGCAGCCCATAGCTGCCTGCTGTATCTTGCTGCTGTACCTGGCTAGCATACAAAAACATGGCGAAGCCCACGTAATTTTTTGGGGTGGCAAAAAACTCCTGCATACAGTCCTGGATGGAGTATGCTGAGCCTTGTAGTTCTGCAGCTGCTGTCTGCTGTCTGTCTGTATGCAGGAGAGCAGACAGCAGCTTCAGAACTACAAGGCTCAGCATGCTGCATTCAGGACTGTATGCTGGAGGGAGAGACAGGGGGAGCAGAACTACAAGACTCAGCATGCTCCATTCACTAGTGTATGCAGGAGAGCAGACAGCAGCTGCAGAACTTCAAGGCTCAGTAAACTCCATCCAGGACTGTATGCAGGAGTTTTTTGCCCCCCCAAAAAATGACGTGGGCTTCACCATATTTTTGTATGCTAGCCAGCTACAGTAGGCAGGTACGGCTGCCCCCAACTCCCAGCTGCCTATTTGTACCCGGCTGGGAACCAAAAATATAGGGAAGCCCTTTTTTTTTTAATTATTTCACGAATTTGATAAAATAATTAAAAAAAAAATGACGTGGGCTTCGCCCAATTTTGTATCCAGCCAGGTACAACTAGGCAGCTGGGAATTGGAATCCGCAGTACAGGTTGGCCCGAGCTTTCTGGGACCCTTTTCTGCGAATTGCAGTCCGCAGCCGCCCCAGAAAATGGCGCTTTCATAGAAGCGCCATCATCTGGCGCTGTATCCAACTCTTCCAGCAGCCCTGAAGCCGGGTGTCTTGCTCGGTAATAATGGGTTAATACTAGCTTTGTTTTACTAGCTAGTATTAAGCCAGAGATTCTTAATGTCAGGCAAGTTTGACCCGGCCATTAAGAATCTCCAATAAAGGGTTAAAAAAAAAAAGACACCACACAGAGAAAAAATACTTTAATAGAAATAAATACACAGACACATTAGAAACTCCATGTTTATTACTCCCTCTCAACCCTCCACTATCCTGGTCTTCTGTCTTCTTTCTCCTTCAACCCATGCAACTCTGCTACATCAGACAGCACTGCATGGGAGGAAGACGCTGCTGCTCCCGTGCAGTCTAATCACTCAGTGAGTGAGCAGAGGCTGCAGGCTGTAAGTGGTGATGTCACTCTGCTGCCACCGTTACTATAGCAACGGCAACCTCCGGACACGTGATTCCCAGAGCCGCTATTTACCGGCTGTGGCAGCCAGTTCCTGCATGTGGACTGACTCTGTAAAGAGCACCCACATGCAGGAACGGGGAAGCCAACCATGTGCCAGAGCATCTCACCGGTACACGGAGATGCTGGAACGAGCACCGCGTACCGGAGAGATGCACTGACAGGACCTAGCATGACGTCTAGCCATGTGACCAGTCTGTAGCCAATGAGATAATAGACACGTGATTGGTCACATGCTATTTTGACGTTCTATCATCAGTGCTGGTTACCGGGAGGACGCAGCGATTGTCGGAAGGAAAAGCGAAGGGAGACCGAGTGCAGGACGCGTCGCGGGGTCCTGTAAGTGTAATGGCAATGTTTATTAACTGTATGTGTACATGTATAATGTGTTTTTATGTGTTTGTGATTGCCTGCCATTGTTTTCAATGGGGTTCAAAGGAGTTCGTCGAACGTTTGTCGAACGTTCGTCGAACGGAGTCTCGAACACTAGGGGTGGCTCATTTCTAGTTAGCAGCTAGATTATTTCTTTTATGTCTTTTTCTAATCTCATCTGTGGTAATTTACGACCACAAATGACATCTAAGTTGAGCTGAAATTTGTGGTCATAAATCAGCTCCGAGGAATTCAGGAAAAGACTGAGAAATGAGATGACTGAATAAATTGATTTTTAGGTAATTCAATCTGCAACTTACAATATGCAGGGAGACAAAAGCTGCGAAATTTATAATGAAACACAACTGCAAAAAATAGTTTTAGTCCAAAGTTAATTTAAGTATAAAAAAGGGCCAAAGGTAACATATCCTTTAACACTTGTGTAGTTTGACAGTTGTGCTCTATGAGAAAACTGTTAAAAAGTAAATAAACATTTCCAACATTTTTTCTTACTTGTTTCTGAGCAAATGGTGAGGATCTCTGGACACAGACCCCACCAATCTGCTGGCAAGTAGTAGTTTTAATCAAAACTGCTGCACAAATTAAAGTAATCAGGGTCTCTGCCCCTATATCATGCTGCTATCAGTTGGGCTTAGCAAAAGCCTGCTAACAGATTCCCTTTTAGGTTCTTCACAGGAATCCAGGCAAAAGGGAATGAGAAAATAACATTTTTTTCCACTAAAATTTTGCTCTATCCCAAATTTGTTATTTTCACAAGAGGTACTATATATATGTTAACCTTTTTTCTTTATAACAATTTGGGTTTTTGCAACAGCTATTTCAGTTTCATATATCTAATAACTGATGGACTCAGTAATATTTCTGGATTGAAATGAGGTTTATTGTACTAACAGAAAATGAGCAATTCCCATTTAAACAAAATTTGACAGGTGCAAAAGTATGGGCACCTCAACATAAAAGTGACATTAATATTTTGTAGATCCTTCTTTTGCAAAAATAGCAGCCTCTAGTCGCTTCCTGTAGCTTTTAATGAGTTCATGGATCCTGGATGAAGGTATATTTGACCATTCCTGTTTACAAAAAATTCCAGTTCAGTTAAGTTTGATGATCGCCGAGCATGGACAGCACGCTTCAAATCATCCCACAGATGTTCAATGATATTCAGGTCTGGGGACTGGGATGGCCATTCCAGAACATTGTAATTGTTCCTCTGCATGAATGCCTGAGTAGATTTGGAGCGGTGTTTTGGATCATTGTCTTGCTGAAATATCTATCCCCTGCGTAACTTCAACTTCGTCACTGATTCTTGCACATTATTGTCAAGAATCTGCTGATAATGAGTTGAATCCATGCGACCCTCAACTTTAACAAGATTCCCGGTGCCGGCATTGGCCACACAGCCCCAAAGCATGATGGAACCTCCACCAAATTTTACTGTGGGTAGCAAGTGCTTTTCTTGGAATTCCGTGTTTTTTTGCCTCCATGCATAACGCCTTTTTGTATGACCAAACAACTCAATCTTTGTTTCATCAGTCCACAGGACCTTCTTCCAAATTGTAACTGGCTTGTCCAAATGTGCTTTTACATACCTCAGGCGACTCTGTTTGTGGCATGCTTGCAGAAACGGCTTCTTTCGCATCACTCTCTCATACAGCTTCTCCTTGTGCAAAGTGCACTGTATTGTTGACCGATGCACATTGACACCATCTGCAGCAAGATGATGTTGCAGGTCTTTGGAGGTGGTCTGTGGCTTGTCCTTGACTGTTCTCACCATTCTTCTTCTCTGCCATTCGCTAATGAGGCCGGATGTGCGTCACAAATTCCGTGACCCCACGACATCTCGTTAGTGATGTCGTTGCATGTAAAGCCCCCTTTAGTCGAGATGGTGTTTGCTGCTTCATGTTTACCATTGGTTCTTGTCAGTCTGCCTATTTAAATTTCGGTGCTTCATTCATGCCTTACCTGAGTATTTGTTGAGTATCCGGTTATGATTTAATGGATACCTTGGAACCTGATGGTGTGGAACTAAACTGAGACAAAATGGGTTTGATTCAAGTCTGTATTCACACAGGTGCAGAAATAGTGCAGCAATACACAGATTAACAAGTCCAGACAGTCCTCAGTAACACAGCCGAGATTACAGAGCAAAGTCTATAGGACTGTGTACACACTGGCAGCAGGCGCTGGCTTACGTGGTGCTGGTGCAGACCAAAGTGTAAGTGTAGGCAGACTTGAGACCATTCTTGGAGCACGTCCCTTTAAGCAGAGTAGAGATAAGTCGACCTGAGCAGAGGCGAGGAAATCACAGCGTATCCAGTTTCAGCTTCAATGCAGCGTTGCTGGGAACAGGTGTAGCAAGAGAGATCCGGAAACCAGGAGTAGAGCCGTTAACAGCCAGAAGTAGGAGCAACACCAATCAGAGGAGCCAGGTCCAGGGAGCAGCAAATTAAGCAAACAAATACTCAGGCGAGGCATGAATGAAGCACTGAAACTTAAATAGGCAGACTGACAGGAACCACATGGTAAACATGAAACAGCAAACACCATCTTGACTAAGGCAACAAACCCTGAAAGTTCAATGGAAAACCTGGAATCCTGACACCGGCACTTTTGGACTAAAGAAAGAGTGAGATTTGTTTTTGATTGTTGGATAGTGAGATGATGAGGGAAGTGAAGTAGGCTTTTTTGGCGAGATGAAGGACAGAGTTATATATTTTGTGCATAAACTTATAATATAATATTAAATCTTCTGGTGCAAGAGTTTCTCCACGAATGTTCAACACACCTAGAGCACCACTGTAGAAATTATTTTTGCAGTATGAGCCAGGGTTACCATTGCTTTTGCTACTGTGTTCCGAGTGTAAGGGTTGCAGCTTCATCAAGTGTGTCGCGGGCGGAGGAGGGGACGCTGCGCTCTCCCACTGCTCGGGTCCGGCTGCCGCTGCTGCTGCGGCCTGCTGTTGCTCGGTGACTCGAGCGATGGGCCGGATCCCGGGGACTCGAGCGGCGCTCCTCGCCCGTGAGTGAAAGGGGTTTGGTTTTTGGGATGGTTTATTGTCCGTGACGCCACCCTCGGTTGTGGTGATTGTAGGAACACCACCGCTGCTCTGTATGGGAATCCCGGGAGCGGTGACAGGGAGCAGCAAAGTTGTTAGTTCTCCCCTCCGTGGGTAGGGGGTGGTTGTCCCGGGGCCCAGTGATGAGTTGGAGGATGAGGGATGGCGGGGCCGGTGCAGGGCTTGGTGGGGTGCAGGGACGCGTGGGCAGCGCTGTGCCTCACGGCACAGTGGTACTCACTCAGCCTGAGACGGTGACACAGTTCTCGGTAAAATACACGGCTGGAAAGACGGTTCCCACGGACGGCTGCTGTTGCTTTTCCCCGGTAGTTGACGGTGACGGTCCCTTTTCCTGCACCTAAGTCTATGTTGGTAGTGATGGGTTCCCACCGGTAATCCGCTCCCCGGCTTGGATATGTGCTGGAGGAGCCCCTCTTTGCCCGCAGGCGCTGGCCCTGAGAAACTGGTGCCTTGGCGGTGGCGGTGTCTCTCTCTAACGGTCGGACTGTTACCTTCAATCAGGACTTTGTTGTTGGGAGACCCGGAGGTCCCCTTCACTGACGGATTTGGCAAATTCACGGCGACTCCTAGCCTTGCCGGGATCCGAAAGGCCCCTGCCAATGGTGCTGGCTTCTCTTCGTATACCGCTCCGGTACCGCCGGGCCACCACCCGTCCACGGTCCTTTCGGCAACCTCCAAGTAGCCTCTCCTGCAGACAGTCACCGCCGTCTGCTGACCTTGCTGTTCTCAGTCCGGGGCACACACCCGGACCAACTTCAGGCTTTCTCAACTGTCACTTTTACTGTCACTACTCTCACTGTCCTCCTTCTCCTTCCTCTCTTGCTCCTCTACCACTTCACTTTTCACTGTTTACTCCTTCACTTCCCTAGCTTATCTGCCTGGTTTTCCCGCCTCCAGGGCTGTGAGCTCCTCGGTGGGCGGAGCCAACCGCCTGGCCCACCCCCTGGTGTGGACATCAGCCCCTGGAGGAAGGCAACAAGGATTTGTGTTCTGACCTTGGTGTTCCTGCAGGGAATGTGGGGTGCGTTGGTGTTATGACCTGTGACCCCTGGCTTGCCCAGGGCGTCACATTCCCCCTTAGCAAAACGCAGACCGTCCTCGGGCTGCCCGTCCAACACCGGTTTTATTTTTCTGGAAAAGATAAAAACATAAACACAAGCATAATAACTTCATCCCACAGTGGAAGGCACTTTTTCTTAAACGTTACGGAACATTAAAACGATTGCTGCTGCCGCTCTCTCCCACCCAAGTAACCTGGCCCTGATGCTGCCTCTAAGAAACAGGCAGCACCCCTTGACCCCAGTCCTGAACCAGTTACCCGAGCGGGATCTGTCCTTCCCCTCCAGAGGGTAGCCACCGGTTCTGGTGGTGGCTGGGCCCCAGCCTGCTCTACTGCGGGCCCTCCCTCCAACCTGCCTCTCCGGAGGCGGTAACGGTGCTGCAACAAACATTTTTATTTACAAGCCACTTAACGTTTGTGGTTGCCCTGCAAGTTCACGGGCTTGTCCATAGAGAGTTCCCTATGCAAAACATGGTGGATGGTCCCCACGGGGACAACAATGCCGGCAACGGCCAGTTCCAATCACGGTTGAATCAAGTGAACTTCGGTTGATCACACATTTTCATCTTTTGCAAAACTTTAAAACTTTTAAAACGCACACAGACTTTCTGGTCCCAACGGGGACGGTGCAACGGTACTCCGCTGCCATCACTCGGAGTCCTCCATATTCATGCGGGCATGCACATCCGCTCTACACCCCTCTCGGGCATCGATCTCCCTGCGCAGCTGCTGTTGCCGTCGCTCCCAGCCGGGAGCACTTTCTGTTTGCTCCGGTTCAGCGTGTGCGGGGAACGGGCCCAGCCAGAGCCCCTCCGAGTCGGCTACGACCGGCACCTTCAGTAATGAGAGACCCCGCTGTGACATGGCCTGCTCTGCCTCCTGGCAGCTGCATCCCCGCCGTGCCTCCGGTGCATCTTTGCTGACGGCTTCAGCCTTCGGCTTCTTCCATGGAAGCGGATCAGAGCGGTCACGAGCTTCTGCTGCAGGTCGGTCCGCCGGGGCGGATTGGCAGGGTACCGCTACCGGTGGTGGTGGTAGCGGGCCTAGTGGCGGGGCAGCAGCAGCCAACACGGGTAGCGGGGGAGGCAGCAGGGCGAGCGGGTATGGACCGGGTCCCTCAGCCGCGATGATCGACCCACTAGGGGCACAGGGGCGTGGGTCACTTACCCTCCCTTCCAAGACTCCCTCCATCTCGCGTCTCCGTATGGCCGCCACCACTTCCGCCATGTCGGCCTCCCACTCCTCCAGGAGGAGCTGCATGCGGACCTGCAGATGGCTGCTTAGCTGGACGGTCCGGACTTCCACCCACGCTGCGGGGCCAGGCGCGGGGACCACGGTGTTGTCGGTCGGACTCAGCATCTTTAGCAGCGGCCCCTTCCAGGAACCAGTCAATGGCCGCAGGGTCCTGGCGTCCCTGCTTCTATAGCCGCGGCTACATGCGACCAGTCGCCATTTCGTCCCCCTTAGCCTCTTTCCGGCCCCTCCTCTATCGGGGCGGGGTTTTGGCCTTCGCGCCTCTGCTACTCGAGAAGACGCTCGAACGGGAACTCTTCGCGCCAAAGATGGCGGCTTCTGAAATTTTCCGGCCGGACACCTCCAGCGTTCACAAGGCGCACCTCTACCCAACGGCAGAGCGGTAAGATCCTGTTCGTGACACCAAGTTGTCGCGGGCGGAGGAGGGGACGCTGCACTCTCCCACTGCTCGGGTCCGGCTGCCGCTGCTGCTGCGGCCTGCTGCTGCTCGGTGGCTCGAGCGATGGGCCGGATCCCGGGGACTCGAGCGGCGCTCCTCGCCCGTGAGTGAAAGGGGGTTTGGTTGTTGGGATAGTTTATTGTCCGTGACGCCACCCACGGTTGTGGTGATTGTAGGGACACCACCGCTGCTCTGTATGGGAATCCCGGGAGCGGTGACAGGGAGCAGCAAGGTTGTTAGTTCTCCCCTCCGTGGGTAGGGGGTTGGTTGTCCCGGGGCCCAGGGATGGGGTTGGGATGGTGGACAGGCGGGTTATGGGGCCTGTGGAGGTGCAGGAACGCAGGGGTAGCGCTGTGCCGCACGGCACGGAGGTACTCACTCAGCCCAAGGATGATGACACAGTTCACGGTAAACAAACGGCTGGTTGGACGGGTCCCTCGGACGGCTACGGTGCTGATGTTCCCTGCAGTTAGCGGTGACGGTCACTTCCCTGCACCTAAGTACGGTTCTTTGGTAGCGATGGATTCCCACCGGTAACCCGCTCCCCAGCTTGGATATGAGCCAGAGGAGCCCCTCTCTTGCCCGCAGGCGCTGGCCCTGAGAAACTGGTGCCTTGGCGGTGGCGGTGTCTCTCTCTAATGGTCGGACTGTTGCCTTCAATCGGGACTTTGTTGTTGGGAGACCCGGAGGTCCCCTTCACTGACGGATTTGGCAAATTCACGGTGACTCCTAGCCTTGCCGGGATCCGAAAGGCCCCTGCCAATGGTGCTGGCTTCTCTTCGTATACCGCTCCGGTACCGCCGGGCCACCACCCGTCCACGGTCCTTTCGGCAACCTCCAAGTAGCCTCTCCTGCAGACAGTCACCGCCGTCTGCTGACCTTGCTGTTCTCAGTCCCCGCACACACCCGGACCAACTTCAGGCTTTCTCAACTGTCACTTTTACTGTCACTACTCTCACTGTCCTCCTTCTCCTTCCTCTCTTGCTCCTCTACCACTTCACTTTTCACTGTTTACTCCTTCACTTCCCTAGCTTATCTGCCTGGTTTTCCCGCCTCCAGGGCTGTGAACTCCTCAGTGGGCGGAGCCAACCGCCTGGCCCACCCCCTGGTGTGGACATCAGCCCCTGGAGGAAGGCAACAAGGATTTGTGTTCTGACCTTGGTGTTCGTGCAGGGAATGTGGGGTGCGTGTGGTGTTATGACCTGTGACCCCTGGCTTGCCCAGGGCGTCACAAGTGCACTTTCCAATGTTCTATTATAATGCATCAAAGCTAAATTAGGACAGGAGAGGGAGGAGATTGGGGCCAATGATAACTGTAGATTGCACATAAGCTGCTGATAATGGCAAGTAGATTTCTAAATGTGTGATAAGTTGCGGTGTCCTGAGTGGAGCAAAAAATTTAATAAGGATGGGAAGGTTGTGGTCAGAGAGTGGGAGACGGACGTTAGTAAAGTCATACACTGAGCAAAGTCAGAAGAATACTACTTGCACTACATTCCAATCTTCATCTGTGAAAGGCTGAGGAAAGAGTTTAATTGGGTTGTCCACTACTAGGACAACCCCGTTTTGATTCCACGTTTTCCCTAGGTGAAATATTAAAGACTATACTCACCTCCCATACCGATGCCCTTCTAGTGGTGTCCAGGATCACATTGCCAGGACTCACGTGGGGTTGTGACATCTCAAGGGCTCCATGTACAATTAGAGCCCGCTTCCTTCTCCCCGCCTTTGGACCGACCAAACAAGTTAAATTGAATTTTAAGGTTGATCCCCTGTGTTTTTCATGTTTCTTTTTCTTCAATACATTGCTACTTTTAGCATGTGCGGGGTAGATGTCTTATCAAGTGGCGCCCTCTTTTTCTTTCTTATATAGTGGTCAGAACCTGGGTCATTAGAAATCAGGGTTTCAGTCTGGCACAGGACTTACAGTTTGTACGGCAGAGTTAGTTCCATCTTCCAATTCCCCTTGGTAACTGAAATATACATATTATTTTCTTTCTCTTCTCCTTTCCTGGACTGAAATCAACACTAATTTAATTGCCACAAATAAAGTTTTGGGCATAATTTGGCAAAACCTGCGATTTTGAATTTGAAAAGAGTCACTCACCTCTAGTGTTCACTAAATAAGATAAATAATGTGACAGTTTTATCCTTCGGGTTGTTGTGGACACGGTGATACCAATTATGTGTACCTTCTTTTTACATAAAATTTGCGTTTTTAATGATGGAACTAGTATTTTTGATGGGGAGTTTTACATTTTTACACCTTTTAATGAACTTTTACTTTACTTTTTACCTAGTTCCACTATTGGGCTTGAATATTTCACACTTTGACTGCTGGTCTGGTGCATCACAATACTGTATTGTAGTGCATTAGACCTTCAATGTTAGGCCAATATAGCTGACAAACCACGGGGCTTTTCCTTAACCTTGGTTGGCCATAGCAGCTAGTTACACCCTGCAAATTTTATTGCAAAGATGCTGATATAGTTAGAAAGTAGCCCTCTCCCTCTGTGAACCATAGATGCTGCTTTTGCTATTGACATTGGCATTGATGGAAAAATGTGCCGCCCCCGCGTCAGCAGCCTGCCGCCGTTGCTCGCATCCGCGGTGGCTCGAGGGGTCTCCAGACCCGGGGGTCGGGGTCGCGCAGCCACTCGGAATTAAAAGGGGATTATTTACAGGGGATTGTATAGACAGTTCATGACGCCACCCGTGGTGCGTGGTAAGATGGAGTACCACCGCTGAAATGGGGTGTTCCCAGTGGTGATGGTGTGGGCAGCCAGATGTTTAACCCCTCCACAGGTAGGGGGAATGCCCCGGGACTCGATGTTGGTGATGGGACGGTCGGGGGGTCATTTGTGTACGCACTCAGTCTAATAACACTGACACAGACAATTGTGGTAAACCAAAGTTCTGGACACCGCTGCCACTTGGAGGGAGCACGCCTGGATCTCATGCCGGTTGGTGTTGCCTGTTAGTCTGTGACCTTTTCCTTGGCACCTTGTCCTCCAGTTGGTCCCTTTAGTATGAAACTAGTCGAGTCCCGCTCACCAGTATGGCTAACTGGGTGAGCTTGCTCTCAGGGTTCACGCTTGGGATTTTCTGGACCGTGTGAGTGGAAAGTCCTATCCCCCTCGTGATGTGACCTGATAGGCCAGGTCATCACATAAATATCTAGGATTGGCTGTTTACCGAAAATCTCCACCCTTAAGGCATCAAAAATCGCATGGACCTTGCCCAGATGGTTTCCCTAATTCTGGCTGAAGTTCATGTCTCCCAGGTAAGCTGCTGCGTATTGCTTGTGGGGAGCTAGGTTTTAGTTTATGGCTGTCCGGAAGCAGAAACACCCATATGGCATTGAAAAAGCTATCTTCTTCTTGACATCTTTGGAAAAGGGAATCTGCCAATACTCTTTTATGAGGTCCAAGTGATGTAATGGTGGCCCTAGCCTCTCAATTAGATTTTTTTCTACCTGCGTCTGTAGGGTCCTGATACAAACATCAGCTCTACTACCCCACTTCTTTGCTTGTTGGCACGGTATAAAAATTCCCCATTTACAGTAAAATATGGATACCTGGTGTTAGCCCACGACTCTTGAGGAACCCTGTCTAAAATGGTTAAATGCCCCATTAGGAGTCATTTTCCCTGAGTTGGGCAGTTACAATGCTTCCCCCGGAACCCCCAGCTCAGGAATGTTAGTTTCAGGGCGGTCTTCATTGCCAACCAGCATACAAAAGGGTAACCCATCAGACTTAGGCTGCAGCGGGGTTTCTTCAGACATGCCCTGGTTGTTGTCCAAGTAACCCGGCAATTCCTTTTTCTCCCACAAGTCCAAAACAAGGCAAAGTCCTGCCCTTTTATAACAGGGTATAATAAATCCTTGATTATGCTGACCTCATGGGACTTAGTGCCACAGTTTGTCTTTATGTCCACCCGGGGACATAGGATAGCCTTTACTATCCTCTTGGATACAGTGGACGCCAACCATCTTTCCAGGAATCAGCCAGTGAAGAAGTATGGTCCTTTTTAGGATCACCATACTCAAACTCCCTGAGTCCAACAGACCAGTCATTTGCACCACATTCACTGACATGGGACATGCCTGCAGCCCATTGCTGGGTAGGGAGACAACTTTGTATGAAGTGTATGTATAATATAAGCAGTTCTGACCTATATTGCAGACCATTGGGTCAGCGGTCATGGGGCAATGAGTGGCTTTCACGTTATTAGCTTTGACAATAACTCAGACACCCCTGGGGACCCTGGAAGCCTGTCATTTGCGGCTCTAGATCCTTTCTTTTGGGTGTCTGCCTCCCTCTGGGTACCAGAGTATGGAGACATAATGGCCTCTTGGTTACCCAAGGACCTCTCAACCACTTGGTACCTTTCTACTATTCCAACCAGGTCATCAGCATTCTAGGCATCTACTGGGCAAACCAGGACTGAACCGCCCTCAGAAGGGAGTGGTTGAACCTGTCCATGACGACCATCTCCACCATCTGTGCTGGGGAGGAAGATTCTGGTTGCAACCACTTCTGAACCAGATGTAATACATCAAACATTTGGGACCAGGGAGTCAGAGTTACTCCTAGCCATGCCAAGATCTCTGTTTTAAACTTGGCATACTCTTTTGAGTCCTGCAAAGCCAGGTCAGAATACACCTTCTGCACTTCCCTCATTAGATATGGCACCAGCACCTTCCTCCACTATTTCGGAGGTAATTTCTCTCATTCCACCACCCTTTCAAAAACCATCAGGAATGCCTCCACATCATCGCGGTGTCACCTTTTGCAAGGCTCTCTTTACTGTTATCCGCATGTGTGAATCATCACCTTGACTCGAGACTGGTACGGTCTCCCTTGAGCAAAGCGTCTCAACCAGGACTGTCATCTGCTGTTGCTGTTGCTCTTGCTGCAGCTGTATCTGTTGCATCAACAATTTATGGGTTTCCTGCTGGGCTTTCTGTTGCTGCTGCCATCCATGGCACCGTAGCTAACCTCCCTAGACGTGGACAGTAGAGAAAGCTTAATGAAAGGTTACAATGTGGGATAGTCCAGGTGGTGGATAAGCAGCCCCAATCCAGATAAAAGAAATTCAAGTTGTCTGCAGGCTCAGGATGCATCAGTGTCAGCGTGAACTATCCATCAACATTTGAATTAAAAGAAACGTTATGGCAGGAGACCCAGGAGGACCCCACTGCTGACACAGAGACATAAAAAAGATAGACTACAGTTTGCCAAAAAGTTTGTGAGTAAGCCAAAATAATCTGGGAAAATGACTTGAGGACAGATGAGACCAAGATAAAGCTTTTTGGTAAAGTGTTTACCGAAAACGGAATGAGACCTACAAAGAAAAGAACACAGTACCTACAGTTAAATATGTTGGCGGTTCAAAGATGTTTTGGGGTTGTCTTGCTGCCTCTGGCACTGGTGCCTTCAAGTATGAGAGACCTACAGCAGTTTGCAAAAGAAGAGTCCAAAATCCCAGTTGAGAGGTGTAAGAAGCTTGATGATGGTTATAAGAAGCGATTGATAGCATTTATTTATTCCAAATGGTGTGCAACAAAATATTAAGTTGAAGTTGCCAACAATTTTGTCTGGCCCATTCTTGGATTTTTACTGCTTTGTATTGTGTTGTTCTAATACACACAAAGGAAATAAACATCTGTATAACAACACAAGAGCAATTGCTATAATTTTCTGGGAGAGAGAGTTTATTTTCTGAAACAATTTTAAAGGGTGCCAACACTTTCGACCATGGCTGTATATGTAACAGTGAAAGGAACATTCTTTGATATCAGAGAAACAAAAGCCAACCAAATATTTTCATTGTTAAATTTGAGTTCAGAAGGTCAAAAACATTAAGAAATGTCTCATTTCAGAATGGAACCTGACAACTTTTGAAAATATGTAGACTATTGTTATCTGTAAAAATAGAAGTGATGCCTTCAATTTTAAAAAATCAGTATGTCTGATTAGCCGCATTTACAGTCATATGAAAAAGTTTGTTTTTTAGTTTATTGTACTAACAGAAAATGTGCAATCTGCATTTAAACAAAATTTTGACAGGTGCATAAGTATGGGCACCTCAACATAAAAGTGACATTAATATTTTATTCATCCTCCTTTTGCAAAAATCACAGCCTCTAGTCGCTTCGTGTAGCTTTTAATGAGTTCCTGGATCCTGGATGAAGATATATTTGACCATTCCTGTTTACAAAACAATTCCAGTTCAGTTAAGTTTGATGGTCGCCGAGCATGGACAGCACGCTTCAAATCATCCCACAGATGTTCAATGATATTCAGGTCTGGGGACTGGGATGGCTGTTGCAAAAACCCAAATTGTTATAAAGAAAAAAGGTTAACATATATAGGTAGGGGTGCCCACACTTTTACATATGACTGTATGTATATATATATATATATATATATATATATATATATATATACACATACATATATATATATATATATATATAAATATACACACGCACATATATATATATATATATATATATATATATACACACACACATACACACATATACATATGCACACATATATACACACACACACACATATTATATATTTATCTATATATATATATATATATATATATATATATTTATATCTATATATTTATCTATATCTATATCACTTCATCAGAAGAAGCAACATATAATTATAGGGGTGCCCAAACTTTTTCATATGACTGTATAAAGTAAACTTTTGTAGAATGACAGGAAATGGATGGCTCAACGCATTGCATTATGAAAAAAAAAAAAATTGAAGAAAAGCTGACTGGACAGTAAGTTGAATATAAAAGAATGAATTACTGAATCTCTATAAGGGGAAATATAAAGAACTGTTGTGGCTTTTAGTCAATAGATAATACTGTATTCTTACTAGTGTACGGGCACTGCTATGTATTAAGTTCTATAAACATTGTGCCCATTCTGTGTGGCTTCTGAGTCACATCCAAGACACTAATTCATTATTTATTATGTTTGTACATTTTCTTTGCCCTGCAGTCATAATGTAGCTGCTAGTATTCCCAGCAGTATTGCTTTAGCTGTGCTCTTTGCATCTACAAGCTGTTACATTGATTTTTTCTGCCAGCACGTCTTTTGCTTAGAGAAAAAAAATCTGAGAATGGCCACCCCAATTACAAAAAAGCTAGACAATCTCTATGCAAACCAGTACGGCCTTAGTCACACCTCTGTATGGAAATACAGTTTTATTAATCTACATAATGCACTGGATTTTTTAACAAGTTCAAGACTGGGCCATTTACCTCCATATTTTCATGTTTATTTGTACATGCAGTTTACAGAGCTGTAAAAATACTTCTCATTTGAATGTTTAAATATTTTTGCATCTTTTTGTCATGATATATGGGGTTTAAATTTTATGTTATGGTCACACTTTTTTTTTTTAAAGGGAAGGTGTCATGCCCCAATAAAAATTTTCAATAACTGAAAAAATGTAAAGTATTAATGATTTAATGTTTTGTTTAAATATTATTATTTTTTATTGAGCAAAATATAAAAACAAATTAAAAAAAGTTTGATATATTCCACTGTTAAACACTAGGGGGAGCAGCTGCTGAAATCCTACAGAAATCCTACTGTAGAAACAGCTCACAATTACAGCTGCAGTAAAGTGGGCAGAATCTGCTCTCCTGTGTGTGATATCACACCTCCCCCTACCAATCTGGGTGTTTCCAACTGATAAGAGAGAATGAAGTGTAGGGACAAAGTGCAGAGCCATTTTGTTGGTGACCACAAATGTCTAAAGTCTCACCAAGGACAGCTGCATAGTGATCCCCACATAACGCTCTGCACGCCACAGTCCAGCAATGCTCTGCCGCATGCACGCCTAGCCGCAATGTTCTGCCACATGCACGCCCACAATGCTCTGCCACACGGACACACGCAGTGTGTGTGTACACTGTGTATATATTGTGTGTGTGACAGCGCCCAGCATGAGGGCAGCGGAGCTAGTATGTGTATATACTATACATACTGTGTGTATATACTATATACTGTGTGTATATAACATATGAACATTGTGTATATTCTGTGCGACCGAGCAGCATGAGGGAGGCGGAGCCAGCGTGTGTATATAATATATACCGTGTATTGAGTGTATATACTATATACTGTGTGTATATACTATATACCGTGTGTACACTGTGTATATACTGTGTGTGTGACCGAGCAGCATGAAGGAAGCAGAGCCAGCATGTGTATTTACTACATACCATGTACTGTGTGCATATACTATACACTGTGTGTATATACTATATACCGTGTGTACACTGTATATATATATATATATATATATTGTGTGTGTGTGACCAAGCAGCATGAGGGAGGCGGAGCCAGCAAGTGTATATACTATATACCGTCTATACCGTGTATTGTGTGTATATACTATATACTGTGTTTATATACTATATACCGTGTGAACACTGTGTATATACTGTGTTTGTGACCGAGCAGCATGACGGTGCCATGCTCTGCATGCACGACCACCCGAAATGCTCTGCCACACGCCCGCAATTCTCTGCCACACGCACGCACACACACACAAAATGCTCTGCCAGGCACGCACACACACAAAATGCTCTGCCAGGCACGCACACACACAAAATGCTCTGCCAGGCAGGCACGCACACACACAAAATGCTCTGCCAGGCACGCACACACACAAAATGCTCTGCCAGGCACGCACACACACAAAATGCTCTGCTAGGCACGCGCACACACAAAATGCTCTGCCAGGCACGCACACACACACACAAAATGCTCTGCCACAATCAAACATACAAAATGCTCTGCCACACGCACACACAAGCACAAGTACGCCCGCTGCGGCCGGGGAGGGAGGGGGGCCATACACTACTCACACAGGCCGACAGGTGACAGGCCATGGGGGGAGAGCTGGGGGTATTATCGGAGATGGTAGCATCAGCGGCGGGGGGGACGGGCGCCGGTACACAACCCACATACCCCGGGCGCCGGTACACATATCCCGGTGACAGGGGGAAAAGTTCAGCACACAGCATGACCGCTGTGAGCTGCAGAAAGATGGCGCTGATCTCCTCCCTCTGCTGTGATCTGGACAGCCCAGGGGGCTTGTCCATTTCACAGCAGGGAGTTCTCCTATAATAAGCCTAGGGGTCAGATTCCGATTATCAGAGTGAATGCACAGAGGGCTGCATTAAAGGAGGTGAGTAACTGTCGTTACACACACAGCAAATCCAGCATGGCAGCCCCCAGTGACTCCAGTAAAACTAGAATTAAATAAAAACTAAATAAGCAGTGATTTTAATTTTGTATTAAAAATACTTGATATCATAATCACTATTTTAATATAAAAATAAAAAACCGCGACACTTTCCCTTTAAGAATATAACCTGGGAAAGTAACAGAAATGTGTGTCTGTCTTTCACATTTTTTTTAATAACAACAAGGAACCACTAAATGCATTTAAAATGTGTTCACCCTTTTCTAACAATTATATTTGTATATCTGACACATAATTGTTTTTTATTTTTGGGGAACGGGGCAAGTAATAGTGATTCGGCTTGGCAGTGGTTTGTCTTTTTTTAATTATTTATTTTTTATCTACTATATATTTTTTTATCATTTAGTTTACATATTGTACCCCACATAAACTCATAAAAGTCCTTTGGGGGGTCTTTCAAGATATAAATATTTTTTTAATCTGATTTTCCCTGTAACTGGGGTCTCCTAGGACCCAGTAGTTCCCTCCCTACAGTCAGTGATCACATGAGCACTCGGTCCTGAGGAGGAGGAAGCGTTGTTAGCACTTTCTATTACTGCATACACAGCACTTGTTCCACGCTGTGTGTGCAGCGATGGCAGTAGGAAAGACAGAGAAGGTAATGAAATGGTAAAAAACGGTAAAGGTAATAAACAATGACGCTAAGCACACAGCTAAAATAACAAAGGAGTGGCTTCAGAACAACTCTGTGACCATTCTTGACTGGCCCAGCCAGAGCCCTGACCTAAACCCAATTGAGAATCTCTGGAGAGACCTGAAAATGGCTGTTCACCATCCAACCTGACAGAACTGGAGAGGTTATGCAAAGAAGAATGGCAGAGGATCCTCAAATCCAGGTGTGAAAAACTTATTGCATCATTCCCAAGACTCATGGCTGTACTAGCTCAAAAGGGTGCTTCTACTCAAGACTGATCAAAGGGTCTGAATACTTATGAACATGTGATATTTCAGCTTTTCTTGTTTAATATATTTGAAAAAATTCCTACATTTCTGTTTTTTTTTTCTGTCAAGATGGGGTGCAGAGTGTACATTAATGAGAAAATAATGAACTTTTTTGAATTTACCAAATGGCTGTAATGAAACAAAGTGAAAAATTTAAAAGGGGTCTGAATACTTTTCGTACCCACTGTATTTGCCTCTATCCATATACAGTATGTCATATCTATGCTTTTTTATTTCCTCCTGTTATAATGGCAATAATGTTTAGTATTTTATTCAGTATGAATGGCTAGCCAAGAACCCTCCTCTGTCTATACAGTGACTGTGAATAACAAAAGGGCTGCTTAGCTATTGAAATGAGCAGACAGCCAGTCCCCTTCACACACCGCTTTGGTCATCATGACACAACACAAGAAACAGTGTAAGGGTGCCCTTCATCAAACAAAATCAAATAAAGACCTGCCCCAACCTGGGTCCAAAGGTTGTGGCTGAAGCTCGGGACACCATTCTGATTTGTTTAATAAGGAAAGAATCATTATTATATAGAAAAAAACAGGATTCCCAAAAAGAAAGGATGCTGTGTAAAATGTAAAGAAAAAAATAATGCAATGATTTGTAAATCTGCTATAGCCATATTTCATTCACTACAGAACATAGGACACAGATCAAAAGTTAAATATTACACATTTTTAAATTTCATTAAAAAAAAAATTAAAAGGAACCTCTCAGCAGGTTTTTGGTATGGGAGCTGAAGCTAGCATGCTGTAGGGGTTAAAAAGACAAAAATCAACTATGCCTCTCTTATCATGCTCCATGCTGTTGTTGTATCACTGCTGTAGATGGTGAAGTGGTGAGCAAAAGTGGACCCACTGGACCACAGGGGGTCGTTGGACCTACCCTTTTCATGAGAGGAGCTTGACTAAGCGCCCACCGCGAGGCGGAAGCCAGGTGCTACTCCCAGGGCAGGGACTGGGACTGTGGCAGCTGACCCCTAGGGTAAGGGCGGACACAGGAGCTGGCAGGCTGGGGCACGTGACACGGTCGGGATGGACGGGCAGTCACTGGTATGGCAAGAACCACACAGTAGCTGGGGCTGGAGGCACAGCCGTGTAGAACAGGCACAGTTTCTGGTGTAATAAAGCCTATGGAGGTAGCTGAGGCTGCTGCTGGCACAGCCAGGGGGAACTGGCACAGTCTGTGGCGTGGCATGAGCCAGAGGGGTAGCTGAGGCTGGAGGCATGGTCAGGGTGGACTGGCACAGTCTCTGGTGGAGCATAAGCCACAGGGATAACAGAGGCTGGAGACATGACTGGGGCGGACAGATACCGTCTCTGGTTTGGTGTAAGCCACTGGGGTAGCTGAGGCTAGAGGCACCGCCAGGGTGGACAGGTACAGTCTTTGGTATGGCGTGAGCCACCGAGGTAACTAAGGTTGAAAGGTGCAGCCAAGTTGGACAGGCACTGTCCCTGGTATGGTGTGAGCCACCGGGGTAGGTTGAGGGAAATAGTACACTGTAAAAGGCACAGCGGATAAGGGAACCTGACAACCAGCTGGATAGGGTACAGGAACTCTAGCTAACTAACCATGTTGATCAGGCACCTCCCCTAGTGGGAGATAGCCTTATGTTCCCAGTGTCTCTCAGCGCTAAGCTGAGAGGCACTTCCTGGGAGTGACGTGCTGGCCCTGGCCCTTTAAGAAAAGAGTAGGATGTATGCCCCAGGAACACTCTCGGAGGACCTGCACCGCGCACACAGGTCTCACGAGGTGGAAACAGGGAGCGCAAACGTGGAGGAGGAAGAAGACGCTATGACACAAGTGCGAGCTGGCCGCGGCAGTGAGTGATGCACGTTCCTTCGGGAGGAGAGGAGCAGGGAGCACAAAGAGGCCAGTGCTACAGTTGTTTAGGTAAGCTGAAAGCTTTATCACTTAGTGATTATCATTGCTAGGTCTAGCTAGCAGTTATACAGCAATCCAGCACACCCCCTCCTTTTTTAAAAAAAATTTTTTATAGGCCGATCGATTTTTTTAAAAAAAAGTAGTAATTATTTTTTCATAAGCGCATGAAGGTTTTAATAAGGATATTTAACCTGTATATATATAAAAATTTGGAATACATTGTTTTATGTTATTTAATCTAAATTTGATAAACAGTTCGGCTTTGTATATACTTTGGTGCACGTCTTATAGTTATTTTTACATTTTTGCTTATATATCGTCCCTCTTGTTGAAGCATCATTATTATTATTAATTTTAACATTGATATGCATATTTTTATGAATTATTCAGAAATAAAACTTATTGAAATCACTGTTTTTTTGTGGACAATCCTTGCTCCTCAAATGTTGTTTTTAATCACAGTATCATAGTATTGCAGTGGGTGAGCAGACCCCCTGCAAAAGGGAGCATAGTTAACCCGGAAATGTTATTAATAAAAATGTTTTATTTGTATGTGCATGTGTATTGTGTTAGGGTCCCCCTAGTGGCCGGGTGGGACGGCTGTCACCACAGTGGGGAGGAGGAGCCGGCAGAGACAAGGGGAGGAGAGAGCAAGGGTGTGAGGAAAAGATTAGATCAAGGGAGCAGTCGTCTCGGGGACAGGAGCGGAGCAGCAGAGCCGGGGCAGAGTGTGGGAGCTGGAAATCAGGGAAGCCGGTGAGAAAAGGAGCGGGCGGAACCTCATAGTGTGAAGCAGTCCGGTGTGGGTCCGGGCTGTGGGTAGCCAGAAGTGGGAGCCGGGCGAAGTGGAGTAGCCAGGCACATCCCCACTGGAGGGGACGCAAGGACAGGCTTCCCCCAGCTAAGAAAGCGTATCATCACCTTTATTGCTTTGTTTGGGACTTTGTGAAGAATAAAAGAATGTTTGTTCATTGCATCGAACCCTGCCTGAAGAGTGTTTGTGCGCCGGATAACATCTGCATCACCACCACACTCTGCCCCACCAAGTCATCTCCTGTCCCCATAGTGGCGGTGGAACCAGGGGTACGCCTGATTGCAAGGGCCACGACTACCAGGCCAGAGGCACCCCTGGCACCCCGTTACATGTGGCGTAGTCGGCAGGATGCGAGTCCCCTGCCAGGGATCCAGGAGGCTGGAGATCGGGTCGTGCCTGAAGCACAGGATCCGGACCGTGATACAGGATTTCCAGTCCCGTGGTGGGAAGAGAACCTAGTACCCGTAGCGTTGGACCGGGTACAAGATGGCGGCAAGGAGGCCGTTATCTGTGAGGAAGAAAAGGCGCGGAAAGTTGGCGCCGAAAGAAGAGCCTGGGGCTGGCCGGTGCCGAAGAGAAAGCATGGAGTACTCCGCCCAAAGAGGGGAGGCGCCAGCTCCAGGGCATGGAAGAAGAAGAAAAAGAAGTACCTCAGCGGAGGAGTCAAGATGATGCGTGGGGCTGGGGGTGGAGTCTGTTTAAAAGCGGGAAACGAGGACCCGTCTCCACTCTACCCAGTCTCAGCATTGACACCGCCGCCGTTACCAGCAAGATTGTCAGGGGCAGCGACGCCTTCATCACCGAGAGGAGCTGCAGCAGCTGCGCCTGTGGAGCCACCCTACGCCCCTGCGTCCTTCCAGAGGATCCGTCGGCAGCCGGGACAATCCCTGGGGGCATACATCCAGGCCCAAGCGGAGGAATGGAAGAGGGCCTGGCCCCCAGAGTAAGTCACCACTGCTGATCTGTTGTTTAAGTCCGGCGCTGTTTAGCCGGCAGAAGTTCTTTTAAAGTTTCACGGGACGAGCTCCCTGCTGTGTGTTTGTACGGGCAGTCGCCCCATCTAAGACCGGGAGCGCTGTTGCCAAGCCTCCGGGCGCCCATCTAAGACCGGGAGCGCTGTTGAGCCTCCGGGCGCTAGTTGAAAGAAGGACCGGGAGCGCTGCAGAAACCGCCGGGCGCGGGACTGGTGGCCGTCCAGAGGAGGAGAACTGGGCACACTGGTGGCCGTCCAGAGGAGGAGAGCTGCGCACACTGGTGGCCGTCCAGAGGAGGAGTGCTGCGCGGGACTGGTGGCCGTCCAGAGGAGGAGAACTGGGCACACTGAAGGCCGTCCAGAGGAGGAGAGCTGCGCACACTGGTGGCCGTCCAGAGGAGGAGAGCTGCGCACACTGGTGGCCGTCCAGAGGAGGAGAACTGGGCACACTGGAGCCCTCTGTGTGGGTGCTGCGCCTATTGTGGACGGTATTGCAGACTTTACGTGCTTCTGTGTGTTTTAAGTAAGAGCCGTGCCGGGAGGCTCGGGTTTTAAGAGGGGAGGTATGCAGTGGGTGAGCAGACCCCCTGCAAAAGGGAGCATAGTTAACCCGGAAATGTTATTAATAAAAATGTTTTATTTGTATGTGCATGTGTATTGTGTTAGGGTCCCCCTAGTGGCCGGGTGGGACGGCTGTCACCACAGTGGGGAGGAGGAGCCGGCAGAGACAAGGGGAGGAGAGAGCAAGGGTGTGAGGAAAAGATTAGATCAAGGGAGCAGTCGTCTCGGGGACAGGAGCGGAGCAGCAGAGCCGGGGCAGAGTGTGGGAGCTGGAAATCAGGGAAGCCGGTGAGAAAAGGAGCGGGCGGAACCTCATAGTGTGAAGCAGTCCGGTGTGGGTCCGGGCTGTGGGTAGCCAGAAGTGGGAGCCGGGCGAAGTGGAGTAGCCAGGCACATCCCCACTGGAGGGGACGCAAGGACAGGCTTCCCCCAGCTAAGAAAGCGTATCATCACCTTTATTGCTTTGTTTGGGACTTTGTGAAGAATAAAAGAATGTTTGTTCATTGCATCGAACCCTGCCTGAAGAGTGTTTGTGCGCCGGATAACATCTGCATCACCACCACACTCTGCCCCACCAAGTCATCTCCTGTCCCCATAGTGGCGGTGGAACCAGGGGTACGCCTGATTGCAAGGGCCACGACTACCAGGCCAGAGGCACCCCTGGCACCCCGTTACAGTATCATAGTATCATAGTTTTTAAGGTTGAAGGGAGACTATAAGTCCATCTAGTTCAACCCAACTCAAAAAAATTCCTTCCTGACTCCACATCCGGCAATCAGACTAGTTCCCTGGATCAACACCCTGTCATAAAATCTAATATACATAACTGGTAATATTACACTTTTCAAGAAAGGCGTCCAGGCTCTGCTTAAATGTTAGTAGTGAATCACTCATTACAACATCATGCGGCAGAGAGTTCCATAGTCTCACTGCTCGTACAGTAAAGAATCCTCGTCTGTGATTATGATTAAACCTTCTTTCCTCAAGACGTAGCGGATGCCCCCGTGTTCCAGTCGCAGGCGTAAATAGATCTTTGGAAAGGTCTCTGTACTGTCCCCTCATATATTTATACATTGTGATTAGATCCCCCTAAGCCTTCGTTTTTCCAGACTAAATAACCCCAAATTTAATAACCTGTCTTGGTATTGCAGCCCACCCATTCCTCTAATAATCTTGGTCGCTCTTCTCTGCACCCTCTCCAGTTCAGCTATGTCCTTCTTATATATCGGTGACCAGAATTGTACACAGTATTCTAAGTGCGGTCGCACTAGTGACTTGTACAGAGGTAGAACTATATTTTTTTCATGAACACTTATATACCTCTTTTAATACATCCCATTATTTTATTAGCCCTGGCAGCAGCTGCCTGACACTGTCCACTAAAGTGAAGTTTACCATCCACCCATACACCCAAGTCTTTTTCTGTGTCTGTTTTACCCAGTGTTCTACAATTAAGTACATAATCATACATTTTATTTCCTCTACCCAAGTGCATGACCTTACATTTATCTACATTAAACTTCAATTGCCACTTCTCAGCCCAATCCTCCAATTTACATAAATCTCCCTGTAATATAAAATTATCCTCCTCTGTATTGATTACCCTGCAGAGTTTAGTATCATCTGCAAATATTGAAATTCTACTCCGCATGCCCCCAATTCATGCAATTCACGCATCATTCACATGTGATTTGCACACTTAGTCACGTGCCGATGAGCTGCTCTTCCTAATTCTCATTGTTTAGTGAAAAACTGAGAGTAGCAGGAGGAAAAACTAGTTGTCACATAACTGTTAGTATGAAAATCGCGTATGAGTGAAGTGACTTTGTGATGACTGCTGGAATTACCAAGCAGTGCTTAATTAATTTAGAGGAGTTGTCTAAGTTTGAGATGAAAGTTCACAGTTACTCCAGGTGACTGCAGGCTTCTGAATTCTCACTCTACATTTTTAGGATTTTCCCTTGCCAGTGGCAAGAGTGGAGAGTCTTGTGAGCACAAGTATGCGAATTCTATACATCTGATCATATTTCAACTAGACTTGTCTGGCCTCGCTTAATTAATTTTCATGAAGTGAAGTTTTGTGACTTCCCACTCTAATGACCGTCATCAGAGAATCCTGACAGTGTGCACTGCGTGCTGGAAAAATTCAGAAGTTTGCAGTCACATAAAGTGATTGTAGACTCAATACAACCTTGGACAACACCTTTAGTACTCCTAGTCCTAGCATAAATATAGAGATAAGTAAGCCTTAATTTGTCAGACAACACTATTAACATAGCCATGTATCACGTAATCTTACAAGTTATGGATTGTTACATATAAAACAGCATCAGCAATAATAACAGCACAAGAATACATCACCAGAACCACCATCAGTATAGAAATACATCCAAATAACCCCCGTCAATACAGAAGCACAGCATCAAAACCCTCATCAGTCCACTAATTCATTACAAGAATTATAATCAGTATATGGTACAGCAATTGTAATACAAGTTCAGCCCCATATACCTTTGTATCACATGAACCTACAACTTCCAGTCCTTAACAATGGTAAGGAGATACTGGGAGTTGTTGTTATCAGTCAGCAGATGGCAGACCTTACAGAATACATAGTGGTGATGAGACATAGTCATTATAGCATAAAGATAAACTGTCCTGAATGAAACGCAGACCTTTCCAATAAAAAACATTTGGCACATTATGAAACGGAAAATCCGCCAAAGAGTACCCAGGACTGTTGAGCAGCTAGATGCTACACAATGGTAGACATAGCCCTGTCCCAACTATTTTGCAATGTCTTTCTGCCATAACTTTCTTAATGTTTTAATTTGTTTTAATTGAAATGGATAAATCTCCAACTTTCATCCTCTGATCTGTGTTCTATGGTTTTTGTGAATAAAATAAGACATTTCCAAATCATTCTCTTTACATTTTACACAGCATATCAACATTTTGAAATTGGGGTTGAAAAATCCACAAACATTTTCACATATTGTCTGGGTGTATAGGCTGGGGGTCATGACAGAGTATTGTGGCTAAAATGTAAAGGCATTTTTAATCCTTTCCTCTTAGGAACCAATCGCTTAATTTTTGCTCTGTTCGTGCTGAGAGGTGGAGTGTAGACCTCCTTAAACCGGCTGTGGTCCAAAGGAGACTCCAAGTCCCCCCCCCCTTCTGTCCCCCCTCCTTTTCTTCTTTCTTTTTATTTTCTGATCTGTCTTTCCGCTCATTTGAATTCTTCTTTGCTTCTTCTTAACATTCATTTCTCTTTTGTTTGTATTCATCTAAATTTAGTGCTTCAGAAATCAACATTCTTATTTTCATTGACTCATTACCTATTGTAAGTCCACATGGAGAATTGTGTGTACACGATCTCTTATTGCGATTGTCTTTATTTCCTCGATATGTGGAAGTATTCATGCACAAACTGAAAATATGCCACTATGGTACAGAGTTACTTATACTTGATTTTGTATATATTCTCTTTTTCAATAAAAATTTTTGAAAAAAAATGTAAAGGGATTTTCCAATAAAGTTAATTTTAATTAACGGATCTTAGAATAAAAATAAGTTCCATAAATGGATGTAATTAAAATTTTTTTTTCCTGTGCTCAAATATTTTTATAAATGTGCCCCCACTGTGGGCTGTGTAATGGCTGTACCTGAAAGTGCAGAGATTGAGACAGAAACTGGGCCCATGCTGTAGAGGAGCCTGACGATTCCAGCACCTACTTCAACTGGACATGTGTCCGAGGACACAAATTCAGCTAAAGCATATTACAGCATAGAGACCCATCGGGTCACTTCGCCAAATACATGCTGCCAGCCAATCAGAGACCAGCAACTAATGTCATGTAAGCTGATAGGTCCTGTGCCAGCTGTAGAAGAGGATACCGTGCAACGTAAGAGCAGTGGAAGGTGAGTAGAATGTTTTGGGGTTTTTTATGCAGAGGCAGAACAGGAAACATATATACCAGAATGGATTCAAATTGAAAAAGGAGTGGTGTTGTGAATACATTTGGACTAGGTTCCAGTTTGGGGCTCCCTCTTGTGGTCAGTGCTGGTAATTAAGTTTGCTTGTTGAATAGAAACCAGACAGCTGGGGAGGATTGGCAATCAGGTTCTTCTGACTGGGCCTATGTAACTGAGTAGTATTCTCTTGTTCCTGGCTGGTGCTCAATGTTGTCTACTGTGTGCTATGGACATTTTGAAGCCAGCCCTTCCTTCTGTGTCTTCCAGAACTCCTTTCAGATAAGTTGGTTCTAGTACCTCTGCTGGTGGTTTCCACCTTTTTGTTGTTTTTCTGTTTTGGTACATTAAGGCTTATTCCTATTTTGCCTGTGTGGAGTTCTGGGTGGAGTTGGATCATTCCCTGCTGGGAATGCCTGTGTACCTTGCTCCATATTCTGCTATGTATTTTATTTTGTCATGCTTGGTACTAATTTCAGTCCCTCCACTATATTAGTGTTTTGTTTGGATCCCAGTAACACCAGAGTCCTGATATAGTGTGGGGGGGGCAGAGTATTTTTCCATATCAGGCATGTTGGTTGTTTTTCTAGGGTATTGCATGCTGCAGACAGTGCTCTTTTCTGTCCTTTCCTATTTAGATAGCTTGGGCCTCATCTTTGCTGAATCTGTTTTCTAGCTGTGTATTGTTTTCCTACATCACCGTAATCTTTATATGTGGGGAGCTATCTATATCTTTGGTGACTGCTCCGAGGCAGATTAGCCTTTCCTGTATTTCTCTCTGTAGGAATAATTAGTTCTCTGGCTGTGCTGAGGTGACCAGGTCATCGTAGGCGTGTCCCACGGTTACTTCTAGTTGTGTGTTAGTGGTAGGTCTGCAGTTCACTGAGATTCCAACCACTCTGGTACATTCTTGGTTTCCTAGTTTTTTTTTTTTTCTGATCCTCCTCTGTCAATGAATCATAACAGAGTGGCACTCACCGCAGCATGCAACAAATGTCTTTATTTCATGAAAAAGCACTGTGGGCCGGGAAGTGGATGCATGCCGCTAGGAGGATGATTGCTGTTTCGCACTGAGGTGCTTCAACAGGTTCTCAAGGGACATATATACCAGGATGGTGGACAGATATACCTGGAAGGGGCCTGGGATCAGAAACATGTATTCCAGAATGTGAGACATATATACCTAGATGGAGGACAGATTTTCCCGGATGTGGGACAGATATACCAGGATGGAGGCATATATACCTGGATGGGGGGCAGATTTACCAGGATGAAGACAAATATAATAGGACGGGGGATAGATATACTAGGATAGAGGACAGATACACTCCATGACAGACGTTCTGTCACTTATCCATGTTATGTAAATAAAAGCTTATAACCTGACTTTAAATTCTGTAAATTCATCCATTGGTTTCGTAAATTATTCTTTTGAAAGTTGAAACCCTCACAAATTTGGTTTAGGTTATGAAAATAAAGTTGCTGCAAAGCAGAAATATTGATCATTTAATGAATACAGAAAGGTCAGATTTTGGCAAGACAAAAGTTTTGTCGCCCACAGAAAGTAATGTGAAATTCAATCAAATAATTAACTTCTAATACAAAGATATATTGAATAACATTGGTGAATGACATTGTGGTGCTATTACAACCATATTTAATATTTTGTGTGACTTCCATGAGCTTGAAGGACTGCATCCATGCGGTTCAACAATGATTCATACAATTTTTATGATGAAGTCATCAGGAATAGCAAAGAATGCAGTCTTTCATGCCTCCGAGAGTTCATCTAGATTCTTTGGTTTTGTCTTCCAAGCTTCCTCTTTCATCCTACCCCAAACATGCTCAATGATGTTCATGTCTGGTGACTGCGCTGGCCAGTCCTTGAGCACCTTGATCTTCTTTGCCAGGAGGAACTTTGTTGTAGAGATGGATATATGAGATGGAGCACCATCCTGCTGCAGAATTTGACTCCTTTTATGATTGGGAATGTAAGAGGTAGCTAATACTTCTTGATATTTTAGGCTATTGATATTGCCTTCCACCTTGTAAATGTTTTGCACACCCCCATACTGAATGTAACCCCAGACCATGATCTTTCCAGCACCAAACTTAACTTCTTTCTGGATCCACATGGTCTCCAGTAGGTCTCCTGCAGTATTTGCGGCGGCTTTGGTGTAATTCAACTGAAGATTCATCAGAGAAATCCACCTTCTGCCACTTTTCCAGCGTCCATCTGTTTAGCAGGCTGTGGGACTTGGCAAATGCCACACGGTTTTTTAATTGCCTTTTGTTTAGTGCTGGCTTCTGGGCAATGATTCGACCATGGAGGCCATTTTGAGCCAGAATCCTACAAACTGTTCTAGTTGACACAGGGATTTGAGGTGACCAGGCCTGTTAGGGGCTGGCTTTGGATTTTCTAACCAACAAACATTCCTCCTGAGCAGTTGTCTTGCGAGGTCTGCCAGACCTGGGCTTGTCAAAAACATCTCCAGTCTCTTCAAATCTTTTTTTAATTCTTTGTACTTGATGTTGAGACACATTAAAGGTGCCAGCCACCTCTGCAGTGGATCTGGTGTTCAGCCTCTTGATAATCAAGGCTTTGGTAGCAGGGTGGATTTTGGCATGTTGTCAGAGGTCAAGTTGCAGTTCAAGTGAAGGTCTGGGGTGCTGGGGTTTTTTTATACACACCCACTAATTAACCGGTCATTTAGTGAGCACAGGTGAGGATGTAAACTATGATTGGGTGCATTATATGACAAGGCGACAAAACTTTTGTCTTGCCAAAATCTGACCTTTCTGTGTTCATTACATGATCAATATTTCAGCTTTGCAGCAACTTTATTTTCATAACCAAACCAAATTTGGGAGAGTTTCAGCTCTCAAAAGAGTAATTTATTAAACCAATGGATGAATTTAAAGTCAGATTATAAGCTTTTATTTACATAACATGGATAAGTGACAGAACTTCTGTCAGGGAGTGTATATCAGGATGGGGGCATATATACTTGGAAGGGGCCCAGGATGGGAGTCATAGACAGTAAATTAGGAAGCAGGACATGTATTCCAGTATTTGGGACATATAGATCAGGATGGAGGACATATATACCAGAATGGGGGGATATATGCCTAAAGAAGAGCCTAAGATAGGGGACATTAGTTCAGGATGGGGGACATTACGACATAATGGGGGAAGGGCAACACATATGTCTTTATAGGATTTAGAAGGCTACAAGGTCCCATACATCTGAGAAACATGCCAGTGTGTGTGTGTGTGTGTGTGTGTGTGTGTGTGTGTGATTTTTTTGATCTCTCCATACCATTATAGCCACTTTTAGTCACAAACAAAAGTATAAGAAAAAAAAGCCTTTCATATGAACCATAGAAAATATGATCTAAAATACCTACAAGACGTATAGTACTTGCAGAGAGAGGACCATAGAGAATGCGACGTGTGTGAGCATAAAAACGATTATCCTGGACGCAGCATGACCTCTGCTGCGGGTCTACCGCAGCTGCTCGTGCCCACAATCAGGGTTCGGGAAGCTTCAGACTTTCTCTCTGTTCTTCCTCCGGAGAACACTCGCGGCTATAAATTGACATGCTTTGGCTCAGGAAGCCGCACCGTAGGTCAGTTTACGCTGCGGGAAAAATAAGCACAGTGGGCATGAGATTTCTAGAAATCCCATCCACTGTCTTTATACTGTACAACACAGCATTTTGGACGCAGCGAAAACACGCTGAGTCCAAAACGCTAGGAACCCTTGTCGTGAGCACGCAGCCTTATTCTGCACTACAGTAAGTTAAGGTGTTCTTTGACCAGGTAGCATAGTAACTCAACACCCATCTTTAGACAGCCCAGACGTGGCATTGTTACTCAGATTTATGGTTGAGACATCACGTGCTCCATAGTTTGAAGAGTCCAGTCCTCCAGTTGGTTATAAGGTCTATTTGACGCTAAGTTTGGTGACATATTCAAGACTAATACGAAGGCCATAGGAATACACACATCCACGCACACATATTGTAGCATAAGGGTTGGACAGGTTTTTGTATTTTCTGTAATGTCTTACCCTGGTCTTCATCTGGTTCTTCCGGTCCCTCTTCTTCTTGAAGTACGGGGTTCTGTAGATTAGTGACCAGTCCTACATTTTCCTTTTTGTAAAAGTCAATCAGCTCCTGTAGATTTGTGAAAAAGCGCATGGGAACTCCTTCAGATGCCTGCATAGAAATATTCATGTTAGTTCTTTTTTTTAATCTAAAGAGAAAAGTTAAAGAAAATAATACTGTGGAGAAGAAGGGGAGCATAATGCCTGAACTGATATTATTGTATTATAGAACATGTAGCAAATAATGTAACAGGTGAAAGGACATGGGCAGCATAGTGGCACAGTGGCTAGCATTGCAATCTTGCAGGGCTGGGGACCTGTTTTCAAGTCCTACTAAGGACGTCTTCAAGGAGTTTGAAGACGTTCTCCCTATGATTCCACCTATAGTCCAAAGACATACTGATATGAAATTTAGATTGTGAGTTCCAATGGGGACAGTGATGATCAGATTTGTAAAGCGCTGTGGAATTAATAGCGCTAAGTGAAAGAAAGAAATAAGCAAAAAAAATATAGTGTCTTAAAAAAAAATATTCATACCCCATGTATTTTTCCCCATTACATCTAAAAACAAATGTATTTTATTCAGATTTTATATGATATACCAACATAACGTAGCAAGTATTTGTGAGGTGTAAAGGAAATGATAAAATGTGTAAGCCTCTAGATGTGCAATGCTGGTAAAAACATAGTCAAGAGAATTGCAGCGAAAGTAATGACTCAGAAGGGGCTGAATACAAATGCACATCACAAATTTCAGATTTATATTTTTAAAACATTTAGGAAACCATGTATCATTTCCTTTACACTTCACAAATACTTGTTAATTAGTGTTGGTATGTCACATAAAATCACCAAAAAATACATTTGTTTGTGGGTATAACGTGAAAAGTTAATGGGGTATCAATACTTTTTCAAAGCACTATATCTGTTATCTGCAGTGGGGAAAATAAGAATGGAGAGATCTGTAATTTTTATTGTTGGTATACTTCAACTGTGACAGACAGGATCCCCCGAAAAATCCAGAAAGTCACATTGTATGATTTTTAAATAATGAATTTACCTTTAATTAAGTATTTAATACATAGAAAAACAGAACTTAATATTTGGAACAGAAACCTTTGTGTTTGCAATTACAGAGGTCAGACGTTCCTGTAGCTCTTGACCCAGTTGGCACACTATGCAGCAGGGATATTGGCCCACTCCTCCATACAGATCTTCTCCAGATTTTTCAGGTTTCAGGCTGTCACTGGGCAACATTGAGTTTCAGCTCCATCCAAAGAGTTTCTATTGTCTTGAGGTCTGGAGACTGGCTAGGCCACTCCAGGATCTTGATATGCTTCTTATGGAGCCACTCCTTAGGTGTCTTGGCTGTGTGTTTAGGATTATTGCCATGCTGGAAGGCCAGGCCACGACCCATCTTCATCCTTTCTTCAATATGGTGCAGTTATCCTGTCCCTTTTGCAGAAAAGCACCCTCAAAGTATGAAGTTTCCACCCCTATATTTTATGATTGGGATGGTGCTCATGGGGTTGTACTCATCCTTCTTCTTCCTCCAAATAAAGTAAGTGGAGTTGATATCAAAAAGTTCTATTTTGGTTTCATCTGACCACATGACCTTCTCCCATGGCTCCCCTGGATCATCTAGATCAGGGGTCTCAAACACGCGGGCCGCATGCGGCCCCTCAGGGTAGTTCGTGCGGCCCCCAGGCCGTTCCCCTGTTCACTATCACGGCAGGTGCAGGGGCCGCAGCCACTGTCTGCACTTTATGTCAGATGAATGTGTTGCCGGCGCTGCGCTCTCGTGCCGGCAATACAATCATCTCACATAAATCAATGACAGTGACACTGCACCTGCCGCGATAGTGAACAGGGGCACGGGCCTGGGGGCCGCACGAAGCAGAGATGAGGGAGCGCGGGACAGGTGAGAAGAATGGTGTGTGGTGTGTGTGTGTGTGTGTGTGGTGTGTGTGTGTGTGTGTTGGACGTTAACCCCTTAGCGATCTATGACATACTGGGTACGTTATGGCTCCCTGGTACTTAAGGACCCATGACTTACCCAGTACATCATGGCGAAATTGCAGCAATCGTCATGGCTACAATCGCCGCAAATACCTTAGATTCGGGGAGGAGGGGACCTCAGGAGGGGTGGTGTCTCCTCCCTGGACCTACGGAGGCTGTGATTGGCTGACGAACGCCGCTCAGCCAATCACAGCCACTAATGTTTCAGCCATTGAAAATCGCTGAAACATTGAAATCCAGCCAAGATCAGGCAGCTGTAGCACCAATCATTGGCTGGAGCTGGGTGACCTGTGTTTCACCCGCCCCCAGCTCTGATTGAAGAGATCAGCCTTGTGACGAATCTCTCCAATCACTGTGGATCTGGGGCCGGAGACCACTCCCCCTCATCTTCACTCCAGCGTCCGTGAAAGGTGAAAGGAGCTGCTGACCCATTACTACAGGATGGGGACAAAGTGCGCATATTACTATGGGATGGGGATAAGGCTGGGGACATTACTATAGGATTGGGACATTACAAGGATAGGCACAATACTATTGGATGGGGACATTATTACTATAGTATGGGCACATGACTATAGAATGGGGACAAGGCTGGGGACATTACTATAGGATGGGGACAGTACTATAATTTGGGACAAGGATGGGGACATTACGACAGGATGGGGACAAGGTGGGCACATTACTGTAGGATAGGGATTTTACTACAAGGGGACAAGGATGGGAAACATTACTATAGAATAGGGATAATGCTGGGGACATTACTATAGGGTGGGGACAAGGTTGGTACATTACTAAAGGATGGGCACATTACTATAGAATGGGGACAGTACTATAGGATGGGGACATTGCTACAAGGGGACAAGGATGGGGAACATTACTATAAGATGGGGGACAAGGATGGACACATTACTATATATTGGGGACATTACTATAGGATGGGGACAAGGATGAACACATTACTACAAAATGGGGACAAGGATGGGGAACATTACTTTAGGATGGGGACAGGGATGAGCACATTACTGTGGGATGGGGACTAGGATGGGGTACAATACTACAAGGGGACAAGGATGAGCACATTACTGTGGGATGGGGACTAGGATGGGGTACAATACTACAAGGGGACAAGGATGAGCACATTACTGTGGGATGGGGCACAATACTACAAGGGGACAAGGATGGGCACTTACAATAATATAGGGAATATTACTAAAAGATGTTGGTCAAAATTTCTATATAGTGCTAATTGTAACACTATTAGTTACAAGAAAGGAATAAAATGTAAAAAAAAAAATGTTTATATTTAAACAGAATGTGCACGTTTGCTATAATGAACAAGTGAAAATGTTCAAAATCAGTGATCCCAAGGTGTGTAAAAAAATAATTATATTATACTGTATATGGTACCAATAAAAATGTCACTTTGTCCTGCAAAGAATGCGGTCCCCCAAATTATTTTTTTTCCTCTGTGCGGCCCATACACCCAGCCGAGTTTGAGACCCCTGATCTAGATGGTCACTCACAAACTTTAATTGGGCCTGGACATGTGCTGGCATGAGCAAGGGGACCTTGTTTGCCCTGCAGGATATTAATCCATGACGGCATAGTGTGTTACTAATGGTAATCTTTGAGGCTGACCAGGTCATTGACCTAGTCCTCCCATGTAGTTCTGGGCTGATTCCTGACCTTTCTCAGAATTATCCTTCCTCACGAGGCGAGATTTTGCGTGGAGCCCCAGACCGAGTAAGATTGACAGACTTCTTGTGTTTCTTCCATTTTCTAATAATTGCACCAACAGTTGTTGCCTTCTCCCCAAGCTGCTTGCCTATTCAACTGTAGCCCTTCCCAGTCCTGTGCAAGTATACAATTTTGTCGTTGGTGTCCTTAGACAGCACTTAGGTCTTGGCCATGGTGGAGAGGTTGGAGTGGGATTGATTGAGTGGACAAGAGCATTTTATACAGGTAATGAGTTCATACAGGTGCAATTAATACAGATAATGAGTGCAGAGTAGCAGCTTCTTAGAGAAAAAAATAACAGATCTCTGAGAGCCAGAATTCTTGCTGGTTGGTAGGTGAATAAATACTTATTTCATGCAATAAAATGCAAACTCATTATTTTAAAATCATACAATGTGATTTTCTGGATTTTGTTTTTATACTGTCGGTCACAGTTGAAGTGTACCTACGATAAAAATTACAGACCTCTCCATTCTCTGTTAGTGGGAAAACTTGTAAAATTGGCAGTGTATTCAATACTTATTTTCCCTACTGTACATATCTATTTGCAATTTAAACTGTATGCTATTTAGGCCAAGTTTACATGAAGGCAGAAAACAATTTTCTCATAAATTCTATGAGGACAAACCAGCGCTTCAGTATACTGTATAAGCCCAGGTTCTTACATAGGGAGGCCCCCAATAGAAAACATGGCCGGCAGAAGATAATGCTATTTAAAGATGATCTTGCAGCCAACTCACCCTCCTCGCCCCCCCAATGCTGATGTAGATACTGTCACTATTGTTCTGGGCCATTTGGGGATGTCATAGCTTTGCAAAAATTCATCTTTAGTAGAACTTTTCCCTTTAAATATTTAATCTGGTTCCACACCACCTATCATGTTGGAGAGTGGCTGTTAAATCTTACCAACTAATATCCTACTATTTTTGTTACTTTATAGGATGTGATAGGACAGATGTCAGCCAACTCATAGGGGAGTAAGCAAATGCCATAGAGATGGATCATGCAGCTACCAAGGGAACTTTGGAGATGTGTGGTCCATTTCTGGTTGATTATAAGACTCATTAGGAACCATTACACTGACCAGGGAGTAACAGTTCACACAGAACACGGCGACAAGGCTTTCTTTTTTATCTACATCCAGTATGTATTTAAAGTAACGTCTCCCCTGTTTCCCTGCTGCACATAAGTGTCTCCCAGCTCAAATGCATGAATTCTTACACAGTAAATAGTAAAACAGCAGAGATTCACCACTTTAGCAACTCCTTCTTAAAAGGAATCTGTAAGCAGGTTGCTATGTAATCTAAAGGCAGCATGCTGCAAGGGTTAAAACATAGAATCCAGGCATGCCTGTCTTGTCACAGTCCTATCTATTGTTTATTTGCTATGCTTGTTTAAAAAGAGGGCCCTTATCATTGTTTGGACTACAAAGTCATGTGCATGGCAGTCTGACATGACCCATACTCTAATTGTCACCTCACTGTGACAGTGCAATCTCTATAGAGAGCCTGGTATGGGGGGGACGGCTCTCTCAGCTCTGCTACATGGCTAAATCTAAAAACTGTGATTGTGTCAGAACAGCTGCAGCCAGTAACCTAAGTGATACATCATTGGAATCAGGATCTCTTCGTCTCCATCATGCTGCTCTCAGATGAGGTAGCAAAAATCTGCTGAAAAATTGTCTTTAAAGGTCCAGAAGACATTTTTTAAAGGGACAGACCTATATTTACTAAATTTGATAATATTTTTTTTTCCCGTTTTCCTTCTATTCGAGAAAGATTTTATATTTTGCTCTCTTTTTACATTTTGAAATCTTCCAGAATGTGTTAGGTCCTCTTTAAGAGAGATATGTGTTATGTTGGCTATGAGAATTACAATTGTTGTGATACGCCACATTCTGTAGAGTACAAATGTTTTGCATTTCAAAGTCTTCTTGATTACGATTGTATTTGATTTAACACTGCAGTATTTTAACATAACTCCATGGATTACAATTATTGATTCCTTCAAGCTTCATGGATTAGAATAGCTGATTTTTTTATAATTCCGTGGTTACAATTATTTCAATCTACTGGGCTTTATGGATTAAACTTGTTTCTCTCTATTAGGCCCAAGATATTTTTCTATTAGGCCCAAGATTCCTGCAAAATTGGAGGATCATAATTTTTTTTTCCATTATTCTAGAGGACTACTAGGCCTCTAACTATTCCATGTGGGTGCTTATCCTACTCCTCAAAAAGGACCTTTCACCGGGTCACAAGTGTTCAGCTTTTGCTTTTATTTTATTCCCACTGCTCCCCTAATATTGTTGTTTTTTTTTTTTTGTTTTAATTTCAAATTTGAAGAAAAGCCACAAAAACAGGAATTCAACGTCCCCAAAAATTTAAGAATTAAAGGGGTATTCATGTCAACAAGATCCTATCCCAATATGTAATAGGTGTAGTAATGATGATAATAATAATAATACTAATAATACTAATATCAAATACCTCCAATTAGTAATATAGTATAGTTCTGATATAGCCATGTCTCTTACCTCATGTGCAGGGCACTGCAGCTCAGGTATCCATGGTTACAATCATGAGCAACTAACTATCACTATATGAGTGGACTTAACCATGGATACCTAAGGTGCAATGCCCTGCACATGAGGTAAGAGACATGGCTATATCAGAAGAACTATACTACATTTCTAATTGGAGATATTTGCTAATACAGTGGAACCTTGGATTACGAACATAATTGGTTCCAGGAGTTTGCCCTTAAACCAAGTTACTCTTATATAATATTATTATTATTATTATTACACCTACTACATATCGGGATAAGATCTTGGAGATTGGAATACCTATTTAACCCCTTCATGAACTAGGACGTAACGGGCCGTCCTAAATCATGAAGGGGATGATCACCGCTGGCTGCTGCGGTGAGCCAGTGGTAATCCCTGTACATGTCTGCTGATATGTAGAGCAGACATGTGTGCCTCACAGGCGCAGGAGGATCCGCGATCCACCCTTCCTGTCAACCCGTTAAATCACGCTGTCAAAATGTGAATAAAGTGCCGCAGCAAGGAACACGCCTTTCTCGATGCCATCGGAGAACCCGTGACACGATCACGGGGAGCCGATGGTTGTCATGGTAGCACAGGGTCATGTGATGACTCCTGTCACTATCATGACATAGTACCTTTTACAGCCGGCAGAGCACTGGTTCTCACAAGAATGCAACATTTCCCCTGATCAAAGTGATGCTGCTCTGACCAGGAGAAATGAATAAGCAATCAGACTGCTAATGCTTATACGGTAGTCCCCTAGAGTGACTATTAAAATAAAAAAAAAGCAAAAGGTTTTAAAAAATAAACCTAAAGGTTAAAATCACCCCGCCATTCGCCCTATTGAAAATTAAAGAGTTAAGAAAATAAAAATACACACATTGGCATTACTGCGTTCAGAAACACCCGATCTATATAAAAATTAATTAATCAGATTTATTTTATATGGCATAGCAGCCAAAAAATCCAAACGTCAAAATTACATTTTTGGTCATTGCAAATTTTGAGCAAAATGCAATAACAGGCGATCAAAACATAGCATCTGTAGAAAAATAGTACCGTTAAAAAGAACACCTCGAGACGCCAAAACTAAGTCATAACTGAGCCCCATATCCCGAAACGTGAGAACGCTATGGGTCGCGGAAAATGGTGCAAAAAGCGCGCCATGTTTTTGGGCAAAAGTCAGATTTTTTTTAACCCCTTAGATAAAAATAAACCTATACATGTTGGGTCTCTATGAACTCGTACCGACCTGAGGCATCATACCAACACATCAGTTTTACCAATATAATGCACGCGGGGAATAAAATACCCCAAAAACAATCATGTAATCGCACTTTTTTGCAATTTTTCTGCACTAGGAATTTTTTTTGCAGCTTTCCAATATATTATAGAGTGCAACTTATGGTTTAATTTAAAATTGTCTGTACATGTCCCCTCTGAATTGTAAAGCGCTGCGGAATATGTTGGCGCTATAGAAATAAAACTTTATTATTATAAAGTATAACTTGTGCCGCAAACAACAAGCCCTCGTATGGCAAGCTTGACAGAAAAAATAAAAAAGTTACGGTTCTCGGTAGAAGGGGAGCAAAAAAAAAAAGAAAAATGAAAAACGGAAAATGCCTTGCGGGTGAAGGGGTTAAGGGGGGTTTCTGTGACCTGTTAGTACATTGGTTTCTGTTGCCCTTTCTTGCTTTGCTAATTCTTCATTACTTTTTTTTCAAATCTGCTATATGGACCTTTTTATTTGCTGATAATTTACATTTTGTACCTGGGGGGTGTCGTTCAGAGGATAATTATGCAGAACAGCCTAAAGGCACGCCCCAGAGAATCATTTAAGCCTTGCTCCCTTTGATAGACCATTAAAATTAGCACTAGATATAAAAGCCCAAATCTCTGGAACTGTATGATAATTTTTTTTTAAAAAATTAAAAACTGGAATAATTAGGGGAGCAACAGGAATAAAATAAGTGGAAAACAACCTACTTTTCATCTAGGTTCTCTTTAAGCTCTGTGAGTCTAATGGCCTGCTTTGCCCACTCCACTCCACTGTCTGTCCAAAGTCTTCTGTCTGCTCCTTGTTACTGAAGTGTTTAATAAAATTTGTAAAGTTCATAAAGACGACTAAATCTTTCATTTACAGGTCCGAATCCTTATTTTACTGAAACACAATTATCCAAGCCTAAACAACATGATGATCTTATGTGAGCCGCTTGTTGAGTGCCAGACGTTTTGGTCATCTTTCAGTGTTAGTTCTGTACAAATTGACAAACCTCACATCATATATAATGATGATATATACATCATCATTATAATGAAATTAGTATCTCATGACAATGGGTATTGTCAAGTCATTAAACAGGAAAACTTTAACACACCCCCTTCTTTAGCCCATGAAATTGCCAGACTGCACACCAATATGGATTTAAATGGCCACGGTAGCCTTTTATTATAACAAACAACATAAACATAAAACATGTATACTACAGAATCTGGAAATTGGTCCTCGAGCCCCCTAACCTGTCAATGGGTAGTCCACTCTAACCGTATTGAGGCTGATCTTTTACCTGTAGCTGTTCAAGCACCAGCTCAGAGGCACCAGTAAGGCTAGGTTCACACTTCCGTTGTTTTGCATCAGTCACAATCCGTCGCCTTGAGGAATTACGGTATCCTGCAAAATATTTTGCAGGAATCCAGTTTTTCCCCATAGACTTCTATTAGTGACAGATTGCGACTGATGATGCTGTGTTGCATCCGCTGCGTCACGGTAAGTCATTTTTTAACTGACCGCCGGGCGGGAGCAATGCAGCCTGTAACGTTTTTTGAGCAGCGCAATCCGTAGGATTTTGCTGCGCATGCTCTCTCTGGCTCCCTGCACCCTTAACCAGGATACACATTGGGTAACCAAGCAATGCGCTTTGGTTAGTTACCCGATATTTACACTGGTTACGTGTGCAGGGAGCCAGCGCTAAGCGGTGTACGCTGGTATCCAAGATAAATATTGGGTAACCAAGCATAAAGTGGTTTGGTTTTAGTTACCCGATATTTACCCTGGATACGTGTGCAAGGAGGCCGACACTTCCCCACTCCACATGTGTGTACACACACACACACACACACACTCACATTCACTTGTCCCCAGCCCTGCAGTCCCCGCAGCACTGACGTCCTCAGCGCCACGGCCCCGCTTGGCTCCGCCCCCCTCGCGCTCCGCCCCCCCCACACAACGGAATCCGACAATGATTTCTGTTCTTTGTCATCCGTTGTACAACGCATCAGTCACATGCTTCAAGCAACGCATGTGACTGATGCAAAACAACGGAAATGTGAACCTAGCCTTAAAGGGAACCTGTCAGGTGCAATATGCACCCATAAGCACTATCATTTCTGGGTCCATATTGCTAATCCTTGCCTTAGGGGTACTTTACACGCTGCGACAATGGTACCGATATCGCTAGCGAGCGTACCCGCCCCCCGTCAGTTGTGCGACACGGGCAAATCGCTGCCCGTGGCACACATCGCTAACACCCGTCACACGGACTTACCTTCCCTGTGACCTCGCTGTTGCCTATGATCCGCCTCCTTTCTAAGGGGGCAGTTCGTGCAGCGTCACAGCGACGTCACACGGCAGCCGTCCAATAGCAGAGGTGGGGCGGAGATGAGCGGCTGGAACATGCCGCCCACCTCCTTCCTTCCTTCTTTTACGGTAGACGGAGGTAAGGAGATGTTCTTCGCTCCTGCGGTGTCACACACAGCAATGTGTGCTGCCGCAGGAACGAGGAGCAACATCGCTACTCACCAGACAACGATATTTGGTGTTTGGATGACCTCTCCAACACCAACGATTTTAACCACTTTTGCGATCGTTGTAGGTCGCTCGTACTTGTCACATGCTGCGATGTCGCTAACGATGCCGGATGAGCGTCACAAACACCGTGACCCCGACGATAATCGTTAGCGATGTCGCAGCGTGTAAAGCACCCATAACTGTCCCTGGATTAGGAATGTGCACCTAGAACTGCTTGTGGTTCTGTGTGCATATTGCACATGACAGGTTCCCGTTAAGCAACCTGGATTCATTTTAACACACGTCCCCATCCGGCGGCCCATCCGGAATTCCTCTACTCGCCAGCATATAAGTCCACATGAGGGGCCCAGAACCTTGAGGGTTCCCTCCCCTTCGCCATTAGCCACAATAATACCAACCTCAAGGACCCTCCTCCCCTCACCTATGCTATGATAAAAGAAGAAAAAACAAACATCCCCTTAACATCTCCCTTTTTATTTTGTTTTTTTTTTAAATATACTATATTCCGGAAACCTTAAAAATTAGGGAGAGTGGGTGGGAGATTGTTTCCTCACCGTGCCTAAAATGGCTGCCTTGCCTATTAGACATTCCCTTTATAGCCCCCCCATTAGCCCCACCCCTCCTCTAACTACACCCCAATGCTTTTTCAAATCCCCTTCTTCCACACCCTATAACGTAACCCCTTCCTAAACACCAAATCCCTCTATTCCAGTAATTCCCACCTTAACCCTGTCATATTGGCCTTCCTTTAATGGCAGGGGGCCAGTATGGCCTCACTTAACAAGTGATTTCTTTTCCTGGTTTGTTTGGAATGTGATATTTCCTATGCTGGCACCTCATTTTTTAAACATTATGCAGGACATTTTTCTATAGCTCATAGAAAATGACAAAATATGTCTGTCATAGTGTACTGCCCCGGGACTCGGCCGGCTGCCGAGCCGCTCAGATCCGTGCTTGTCGGTGGGTTGCTCGAGCTCCTCACGGACCCGGGGGTCACGTCGCCCTGAAAGGGAGTTGCTGGCGCTACGCGAGGGGTGGTGTTCGGTGGAGAGGTCCACGGCCGGGGCTGTAGTTGTTCGGGTATTAAGTTCGTGATGCCACCCACGGGTTGTGGTGAATGGATGAACACCACCGCTGCCGTTGACTAGGCTCTCGGGGACGGTGTTGCGCAGCTTGGTGTTGACCCCCCCAACGTGGGTAGGGGGGATGATGGTCCCGGGGGCCCGAGGGAGGTGCTGAGGTGGGAAAATGGATGATGCGTGCTGGCGTGTCGGTGCGGTGCGGCGCGTGGCCCGAAGGCACTGTTGTACTCACTATTACAAACACGCTGGAGTCTCTGGTAAACCAAACAAGATGGTGGATGGTGCCCGCAGCCGGCTGCGCTTTTCCCCCTTTCAGGTTGGTGGTTTCCGCCTTTCTCCTGCAACTCACTTTTGTAGAAAATGATGACTCCTATGCCTGAGCAACGGTAGTCCGCTCCCCAGCCTGATGTATGTCAGTAGAGCCCGTGTGCCCGCAGACACTGGCCCGTGGGGTCTCGATGCCTGGGTGGTGGCTTTCTACCCCTATCGTTGGGCTGTTGTCTTCAGTCGGGTCTTAGGAGGGAAAGGGCCTAAAGTCCAGTCCTCAATCAGTTGATTCGACTCGGTCCAGTTGTTTCTGGGCCTCGTACTGGGTCTGAGTACCCCTCCTGGTGCTCCGGTTTCCAATTGGTTCCCCGGTTCGGTACTGTTGGGCCACTACCCGGTCCCGATCCCTTACGGTTCCACCGGCTGTAATCCCAGCTCCTGCAGGCGGCCACCACCGTCTGCCTCCTTGCCACGGTACCAGGGCTACAACCCCGGCACCAGTCAGTGTTGATGCTGCAAGACTGACACCTCAGGCCTGCTACACTTGAACTTGACTCTCCACTTCACTGTCCAGACTCAACTTGAACTGACTACTAAAACACTGTGCTCCCCACGGGGAACTGACTGTTTGTTTCCTGTCTCAGGCCCTCTGGACTCCTAGGTGGGCGTGGCCAACCACATGGCCCCGCCCCCTGGGTTGCCCATTGAACCCTGAGAGAGGTGACAAGGGTTTTGTAGGTTGGCTGCTGTCACCTTATTAAGGGGGGGGACACAAGGTGTTTGTGTATGGGCCTACCTGTTACAACCTGGCTAGTCCAGGGCGTCACAATAGCATGAGTGATCCAAGGAACATGATCAGGTTTTCCCAGTGTTTCCACTCTGGACTGCTGTATGTTGTAGAGGTGACATTGATTATCTCTAAATTTTAACACAATATATAACTGATTATAGAAAAGAACTTCCTTCTAGTTTTAAGTTGCATCATGTAAAGCTCAGACTTCACTTCCCCTTTTTATTTCAGGATGTGAGGAGTAGTGGTTACATAAGGTGCTTTTTTATTTTTCCACTAGTAGATATTTGAGCATGTGGATGAGTTCTACAAAAAAACATTTGTTCCAGACTATGGCGCAATACTTAAGAGTGGCACCCCAAAATGCTAAATACTTCCATACCAATAATCAGAATAGAAGGGATGAGGTCCAAACAGAAAATTGAATTTTTACTTTCAATGTTGCAATCTCAACTGAAAAAACCCCTCAAATTGTATATTTTCTGATGCTTAGAAAACATTTTAACCTTCATGCCTCTGGGCTTTCAGCTTTACTGTATTTCAATATTTTGAAAGATTGGGAGATTGACACCCGCTTGTGCCAGACACCTCTGACAGTGACTTACCTGCAGCTAACCTGCAACAAAGGGATTTCCTGCCTGACATTGATCACTCTTGACATTAGAGCACATGTGAGGTTGGCCTGGGGTTATAGTCGCGGTCAAGGCAGTTCTCAAACACCCTGGTCAGCCCCACAGGAAGGGGGGTATTGTTTTTGATGTGGTGTTGGATCTGGTTGGGTGCGTGGGTTTCTTCCCTGCAGATCATGCCTTTCAAGACGCTGCATGTTGCTTGGTGAACCAGGTCCCAACCACAGTGAAGACAAACACAGAGGTTCTTTTTCAACAGTTCAGCACATTGGACTTTACATGTCATATAGCTTTCACATATCTTAAGCACAGTCTCTTCATATAACAGTTACTTTTCCATACAACGGTTTACCTTCAATTTCCTTTCTCCAGAGAATCTCCAAGGGCTCAGCGAACCATGGTGAGGATCGAGGCCTAAGCCCTCAGACTCACCACATAGAAAACCTATCTTCTGTGGTCGAGAGGGGTGGGAGGGGGACGCCATAACTCCAGCGAATAGCTCCTTGCTTGCAGACGCTGCAAAAAGTTCCGTACAAGGGGTGGATTACTGCTGCTCGCAAGTTGCTGCTTACACCTGCCAGGAAGGGTCAGGGGCCTGGCCCACAGTCTGTCTACCAGCTCTTTATTTTGCATGGGGCTACTTCTCTGTTTCTAGCTTCTCCTTGTTCCATCTGAAGTTACAGTCTCTCGGAGGACTGTCGCTATCTCACAGTTGATCTTCTGCTTCGGAGTCAACGAATCGCCCATTAACTGCAGCCTTTTAGGTATTAAATGACCTGCATGTCTGAACTGCACACAAGTCAAACCCTATCTGAATTATAGAATGGAGTCAGTCCTTTCCTTAGGGACAAGCTCCTCAACTTGTGGGCTAGTCCCTCACATAACTATCTCTGCCCCGGCAGTCATCCTGTTGCCAGGCAGATCCTATCTTATAAAACAGGGGAGAGGAACCTTTTTGGCTCAGAGAGCCATGAACGCCACATATTTTAAAATGTAATTCCGTGAGAGCCATACTCACCAGGCGGGAGCAGCGGTGGTGGAGCGGCTGAGAATGTCCCAGGAGGCAGGGTAGGTGATTCTGCGGGCACAGAGGCAGGGGTGTCGCGACTCAGGAGGGTCAGTGTACGGAGGGTCAGCGATACTGCTGCAGGCTCATAGGGTGTCATGGCGGCCGGCGCTATTGATCTGCTTGCAGGCTGTGGGCTGCTTTGAATCTCCCGCAGTTAATAATATTGACTTCAAGAAAATGGCCATGGCGCGTACGCAGATCTACGCTATGGACTACAAGAAAATAGCAGTCCTATTTGCGCACACACCGCCTCCGCAGCCATTTTCTTGAAGTTGATCTTGAAAACTACGAGAGATTCATAGAAGCCCACAGGTCAATGGCGCCCGCTGCCCTGACACCCCACGAGCCCGCAGTATCACCGACCCTGCACCACTGCTGCCACCCCGGTAAGCCATATGCGGTTTGTAAGACGCACCACCATTTTTCTCCCAGTTTTGGAGGAAAAAAAAAGTGCATCTTACAAACCGGAAGATTTGTCTGCGAGCTAGATGCAGCCATCAAAAGAGCCACATCTGGCTTGCGAGCCATAGGTTCCTGACCCCTGTTATAAAACATCCTACTTACCAGACCTACAGTACAGACCAAACATTTGGACACACCTCATTCAAAGAGTTTTCTTTATTTTCATGACTCTGAAAATTGTAGATTCATATTGAAGGCATCAAAACTATGAACTAACACATGTGTTCCTTGTGTTAGCCCAAACAAGTCTCTTCTGCTTGTTGTCTGTCCTTCTAGAGATGAGGAAACAAAAGGCGCAAATAGGGTCTTACCCGGCAATAACCGTTTAGAAAAACACGAATGAGAACACTCACCTGATGAGGTTGTGCCAGTCACAACCCCTTGAAAAGCCTGTGAGTGTCAGCGTGGTTCCAAGCAGCGGCCCCGAGATGATCGTGACAAAGATTTTTATATATGTATATACATATATGAGAAACGGGTTTATGCCGCGCTCAAGAATCACTGTATCCAAGGAATTTACTTTAAAACTCTTTTTTTATTTCAGTTCCAACGCGTTTCAGAGACATATACCGTCTCCTTCTTCAGGGAAAAGAGAAAATGTGACATTTTCTCTTTTCCCTGAAGAAGGAGACGGTATATGTCTCTGAAACGCGTTGGAACTGAAATAAAAAAAGAGTTTTAAAGTAAATTCCTTGGATACAGTGATTCTTGAGCGCGGCATAAACCCGTTTCTCATATATGTATATACATATATAAAAATCTTTGTTGTCTGTCCTTAGCAGTGGTTTCCTAGCAGCTATTTTACCATGAAGGGCTGCTGCACAAAGTCTCCTCTTAACAGTTGTTCTTGAGATGTGTCTGCTGCTAGAACTCTGAGTGGCATTGACCTGGTCTCTAACCTGAGCTGCTGTTAACCTGCGATTTCTGAAGCTGGTGACTCAGATAAACTTATCCTCCGCAGCATAGGTGACTCTTGGTCTTCCTTTCCTGGGGCGGTCCTCATGTGAGCCAGTTTCTTTGTAGCGTTTGATGTTTTTTTCCACTGCACTTGGTGACACTTTGAAAGTTTTCCCAATTTTTCGGACTGACTGACCTTCATTTCTTAAAATAATGATGGCCACTCGTTTTTCTTTACTTAGCTGCTTTTTTCTTGCCATAATACATATTCTAACAGTCTATTCAGTAGGACTATCAGCTGTGTATCCACCAGACTTCTGCACAACACAACTGATGGTTCCAACCCCATTTATAAGGCAAGAAATCCCACTTATTAAACCTGACAGGGCACACCTGTAAAGTGAAAACCATTTCCGGTGACTACCTCTTGAAGCTCATCAAGAGAATGCCAAGAAGGTGCAAAGCAGTAATCAAAGCAAAAGGCGGCTACTTTGAAGAACCTAGAATATAAGACATATTTTCAGTTGTTTCACACTTTTTTGTTAAGTATTTCATTCCACATGTGTTAATTCATAGTTTTGATGTCTTCAATGTAAATCTAAAACTCTTTGAATGAGAGGGTGTGTCCAAACTTTTGGTCTGTACTGTACATCTTACAGTACACATTCCTAAATAACTGTCCTATGCCAAGTTACCATGAAATATATTCTTATAACACTCTATCCAGGGGCACTCAAATATCCATATAAAAAAACAGTTTTAGGCTATGTACACACACAGTCTTTTTGGTGAGTGTTTGAAGCGGAAACTCTAGCTTTGAGATATGGAGGAGGAGTTTAAGAGTTTCTTCTCAATTTTTTTCTCCATAAACTCCTAGAAAAACTCAGGGTGCACATAGCCAGTAGTAATTTTTCACCCATTCATTACAATTGGGAAAACACATGCCTATAGTGCACACTGTGCTGTTTGTGCTTTTTTTTTTTTCCACGTGCAAAAAGAAGCAACATATGGCTATGTGCACATTACCTCTATTTCAGGTGAATTCCATGCAGAAAAGTGATATAAAAAAGCACACTATAAAATAAACAAAATGCACCGCAATGTCAAAATGACATTTCTGTGTTCCTGTTTTGTCATCTGTCACTTATTTTAATCGCTTTAAGGTTTGGAAACCTTGATGCAATTAAAAAAAGTGATTTGTCCCTTCTTGAAAATTAAAAAGGCTGGCACGCTGCAAGAACAACGGCAAAACGACCGCCTGCATTTTCTTGAAACACCTTCACCTGAGAAAATCTAACGTGTGCTCAAGTGTCCAAAAGACACCATGTCCAAAAAAACACACGAATGTAACTTCTGAATCAATGGAAGCAGAAAAAAACAGCCAATCACAAAAAAAAGTACAAAAAAAATCAAATAAGCCAAAGTTTGTTTTTTTAAAATTCTAAAGGGTGCTTTACACGCTGCGACATCGCTACCGGTATATCGTCGTGGTCACGTCATTAGTGACGCACATCCGGCGCTGGTAGAGACATCGCAGCGTGTGACACCAAGGAGCGACGATCAACGATGGCAAAATCGTTCAAAAACGGTGATCGTTGACACGTCGCTCCTTTCCTTAATAATGCTGCTGCCACCGGTACGATGTTGTTCGTCACTCCTGCTGCATCACACATTGCTATCTGTGACACCGCAGGAACAACGAACATCTCCTTACCTGCATCCACCGTCAATGCGGAAGGAAGGAGGTGGGCGTGATGTTACGTCCCGCTCATCTCCGCCCCTGCGCTTCTATTGGCCAGCCGCTTAGTGACGCCGCAGGGACGTCGCTATGACGCTGAACGCACCTCCCCCTTGAGGGAGGGATTGTTCGGCGGTCACAGCGACGTCGCTGACAAGGTATGTGTGTGTAAAGCTGCCGTAGCGATAATGTTTGCTACGGCAGCGATCACCAAATGTCGCACGAACGCCGGGGGCGGGTGCTATCGCGCTCTACATTGCTAGCAATCGCTAGCGATGTCGCAGCGTGTAAAGCACCCTTAACTCTAAACTAAAATATTCAGTCCGCTCTATGAAACTGTTAAGAAAGGAGGTTACTTCTCACTTACTATGAAGTTAAAAATGTACAAAAAATTGACCAAATTGTTACCAAAAGTGAAACCTTAATTCCTCAGAAAGGTAACGCACTGACATCAGCCAACCTGACCATGTCTGTTGGGAGATAGGTCTGCACACACAAATAAGCCGGAGTGAAATGGGTATTTGAAAAAGAGCCAAAATTGTATCCAGAAAACGTGTCCGATTTTCATCCAAGTTGTCATCTGTATTTATGCTTCAATAGTATAAAATGTACATGATTAAAAAAAAATCAGATGTTATATGCATGATTTGTGCAGGATGGAGTTTTTTTGCGCACCATAGACTTGGATGGGTGAGATTCATCCAAAATGGAGAAGAGAATAGTGCATGCTGCAATTTGTTTCACACGGACAGATAGTCATCTGAACAGCCCTATTGAATTACATTACTCAATTAACTGTCCAATTTCTACCTGGATGGCACACGTCTATATAATACACTAATCTGAACATGCCCTTAACATCAGAAAACATGAGAGACTCTGAGGTCTCCTGTTTGAACAAGGCAATAGTAGTAAGGGGGCCATATGTCTCGTCAAAAAGAAATCTGACAGGTGCCCCGCCCCTATCAAAGTGTATTAAACACACCCCCTCCCCTCTCCTGACAGGCCCTATATTTTATAGGCTTTTGATTAGGGATTTGATAGTGCAATCCTGATAGTGTAAATGCTTAGGATCCCACTATTTTATTCACTGATTATGAGAAATCTGATTTAGTGTAATTGTTTGGAATCATACCATTTTATTCAGTGTGGTTTTGTTGCAGAAGTCATTCTGCTAGTGTAATTTGATTGGGCATATTATGTATATGGCCAAATTTATTTTATAGGCGTTGGATACAGAATTCATTCTGATAGTGTAATTTGGTTGGGCATATTATGTATATGGCCAATTATACTATTACGCGTCTTATGCTGTAAAGCATTTCTTATAGCAGCAATTCTGATAGTGTAATATGGTTGGGCATATTATGTATATGGCCAATTATACTATTACGCGTCTTATGCTGTAAAGCATTTCTTATAGCACCCATGTAGAAAGTTTGTGTTTTATACGGTTTGTATAAAAATGAAAGACAGACACACTATCAAAATTTAAAAAGTTTATTGCTCAGAATTTAATTACATTCAGTTGCACATCAATTCAGTAGGAATGCAAAACGTCATATACATTACACTTGTAAAACAGTACAATATAAAATTATAATCACTGGCATAATACACTATTTAATAATATACATATGTTACGTCTCTTACATAATTATTTAGAGCATAACAATTCATCAGTCCAGCTGTTACATTGTGAGCCACATTGATTGCAGTATTGGGAAAGTCCTTTTTTTAGGCATCAAACTTGCTTGTGTCAAACCTAATGGAGAATGTAAAGATTGAATTGGACGGCGGGGTGTCGATAGAGTCTGAGGTTTAGATATACCACTAGCTTCATTGATGGGCATTTTTAAGCTGTCTAAAAGCGCTCTAGTAGTGGGATTTCCCACTATGGTAGACGGTATATTTAACTCGGCCATTGCCTGCATAAACGTATTCCATCCCTGGGGTAAATTTCTGTTAGTCAAGGCATGGCTCTGTGTTGTATTACGTACTAAATCCAGCATGTTCGATCCCGGTATTACAGAACCTTTGAAAATAAACTCGTTTTTATCATTTCACGATGTAATATTTTTGTTCTGCAGCAGTCTGTTTAGTAAAAATTCTGCATTCTTTTTATATCGCTGGTTTACATGACTTACAATTTCAATGGCTGTTTTGTTTTCATTAGGGTCTGAATTTGACAATTGCTGATGATCAGACTCAGGAGTGTTAATGATCTTTAAAGTTGATAGCTCCATCGCATCGTGTTTAGCATGAACCAAGTATCTCTGTAGTACATCGCTATATTTTTTAATTTTCACATCGTCTGGTATGTCACGACGCTGTAAAATTTCGCTAATTTCATCATCAAGGCGGCGAATAACATTCTGTCGTATGTTGCCGCTAACTGGAGGGTTTAGTTTGATTAGTTCTTGTTTGGGGACTAGATACATTTTCTCTGTATGTTGCATTATTTGCCCGTGAGTAGACTTGTTATTATCGGGATTGCAAAGCCTAAAAGAGGACCTATAAACCCGCCGGTCTGCTTTAGTAGACGTTTCTTTTTCTTTATGGGCTGTGATTTATCACTCAGGGTTCTTATAGCTTTACGCCACTTCTTTAGTATATTTTTTTGCCGCTTTTTCAGAGGAATTCTGCGCGAAATCTGAACTGGATATTTTTGTCATTCCCCCTACACAAACAAGTATTGAGAAATCGCTTTTTGTAGAAGTACAACCTATTGCGGCTCTGTCGGACAATGCCCCCCTGGAATTTTTCATATCGGGGAGCGGTGAATATTATTATGATCTGAACAATACCCTACTGTACATAAATTGCCGTATCGTGAAACAAGATAATACGGCTATCGGCGATGGTGCGCGTGTTGCGTTTATAAATTACCCCCTGACAACATTGTTTAATCAGGTCGATATCACTCTTGGAGATCGCCTCATCTCGCAGTCGGATAACCTCTTCAGCTATAGAGCGTACATTGAAACTCTTTTAAATTACAGCACGCAAACACTATCGACTCAGTTTACCGCTGGATTGTTCTACAAAGACACTGCAGGTCATCATAATGATCAGGCCTTGGATGGTCTAAATGCTGGATTTGTCAAAAGAGCGCGTATAACCAGGAACTCTAAGACTGTAGATCTATTAGGGCCAATTTTTGGAGATGTATTTAAACAACCAAAGCTCGTACTGAATGGGCTTGACCTCAAGATCAAGTTGTCGAGGAATAAGGACACTTTTTGTTTGATGTCTGGTGATGCAGAGCCGTATAAAGTGCAGATCTTACAAGCGTCACTCTATGTGAAGAGAGTGCAAGTCTCTCCAGCTGTACGTATAGGTCACAGTCAGGCCATACTAGCCGCAACAGCCAAATACACTATTGATAGGGCCTGCATGAAAGTATACAGTATTCCAGCCGGCACGCGAATTACAAACCACGAGAACCTCTTCTTGGGACAAATTCCAAAAACTGTTATATTGGGCTTTGTAGATAATGAAGCCTTTAGCGGATCGTACAATAAAAACCCATTGTGCTTTCACCATTATGATATAAGCCTTGCATCGCTTTACCTGGACGGCCAACCATTTCCCGCCCGCCCTTTCCAACCTAATTTCAATGATGACTTAGCCGTCCGCGAATTTATGTCTTTGGCTCATGTTTCTGGCCGTTTAAAATCTGATCATGCTCTGGCGATAGATCGTGAAGAATTTATGGCCGGGTTCACATTGTTTGCATTTGATTTATCAACAGATCAAGAACCTGGTGGTCATTTCTCACTCGTTAAATCGGGTAACCTACGTGCTGAAGTGCGGTTTGCGCTACCTACCCCGCATACTGTAAATATGATAGTATATGCCCTCAACACAACTATACTTGAAATCAACCATAGAAGAGAAGTACTATTTGATTACATCTAATTATGGATAACTTCCAGCTCACAAACCTGTTGAAGTCTGATTATTATACAGAACGCATATTTGCTGGAGTGTTTCCGTGTGATTTGCTACCGGCATATAGAGTGACCCAGAGACCCGCTGCCTACATCGTGAATACAGACAGTTCCGGACAAAGTGGGCAACATTGGATATTGATTGTACTTTGCGATGATAAGAAGGCAATATTCTTTGACAGTTACGGATGTTCACCAACAAGTGTTTTATTTCCTGATGAGTTTGTAACCTTCTTAAATAGAAACAGTGAACTATATTGTTTTCAATCCATTCAGATTCAGGACACATTTAGCAAAGTATGCGGACATTACTGTGTTTACGTTTTGTACCATGTAGCACGGGGAGTGTCATTCAATAAAATATTACAATGCTTTAGTAATGATTTAAAAGAAAATGACAATATGGTGTCTGATTTTGTCGCGTCTCTTTTACCAGAGCATTCGATCAATTCAGGCTGTCTTTATAAGCAGCTTTGTATGCCCCTATGCCAAGTAGTCAGAAGTGATCATTGATCGTGTCTTAATAAACCCATTTAATCAACATATAGATATTTCTCTGTTTCAAATTGACATCAGATGTATCTCATCTGTCTAGGACCAGCTTTGAAAGCTAGAGTCTCATTGTATTAGTAAGGGTGTGTGAAGTATTTGATCTATGCATTGAAGGGTAGTTGTAAATGATGGTTTTGATCAGATATGAGGTCCTCTTTGATGAGGAGCTAGAGTCTCATTGTATTAGTAAAGGTGTGTGAAGTATTTGATCTCTACATTGAAGGGTAAAGCTGGGTTTACACACTGAGACTTTCTAGCGATCCAACCTGCGATCTCAACCTAGCCGGGATCGCTACAAAGTCTCTGGTGAGCTGTCAAACAGGCAGACCTGGCCAACGACCTAACAGCGATCCGGACCTGCAGAGCTGGTCGTTGGGGACGTGTCAAAAAAGCAGGTGAACTTCACCCGACTTCATTTAATGCCGCGCGGCTCTGTGTGCCGTGTAAATAAATAAATAATTAAAAAATCCGGCGTGCGGTCCCCCCCTATTTTAATACCAGCCAGATAAAGCCATACGGCTGCAGGCTGGTATTCTCAGGATGGGGAGCCCCACATTATGGGGAGCCCCCCAGCCTAACAATATCAGCCAGCAGACTCCCAGAATTGCCGAATACATTAGATGCGACAGATCTGGGACTGTACCCGGCTCTTCCCGATTTGCCCTGGTGCGTTGGCAAATCGGGGTAATAAGGAGTTATTGGCAGCCCATAGCTGCCAATAAGTCCTAGATTAATCATGTCAGGCGTCTATGAGACACCCTCCATGATTAATCTGTAAATTACAGTAAATAAACACACACACACCCGAAAAAATCCTTTATTAGAAATTAAAAACACAAACACATTCCCTCATTACCAATTTATTACCCACAACAAAGCCCTCCTTGTCCGGCGTACGCCACGGTCCTCCAGTGTCGCATCCAGCTCTGCTGCATGCAGGTGACAGGAGCAGCAGAAGACACAGCCGCTCCTGTCACCTGCACGCAGCTAATGAAGAGAGCCGTGTGATCGGCTGAGCTGTCACTGAGGTTACCTGGATCCAGCGGTGGATCCAGCGGTGGCCGCGGGTAACCTCAGTGACAGCTCAGCCGATCGCGCTACTCACCTCATTTGCTGTGTGGAGCTGACCGGAGCGGCGGTGAGTAGCGCGATCAGCTGAGCTGTCACTGAGGTTACCCGCGGCCACCGCTGGATCCACCGCTGGATCCAGGTAACCTCAGTGACAGCTCAGCCGATCACACGGCTCTCTTCATTAGCTGCGTGCAGGTGACAGGAGCGGCTGTGTCTTCTGCTGCTCCTGTCACCTGCATGCAGCAGAGCTGGATGCGACGCTGGAGGACCGTGGAATACGCCGGACAAGGAGAGCTTTGTTGTGGGTAATAAATTGGTAATGAGGGAATTTGTTAGTGTTTTTTATTTCTAATAAAGGATTTTTCGGGTGTGTGTTTTTTAACTGTAATTTACAGATTAATCATGGAAGGTTTCTCGGGGAGACGCCTGACATGATTAATCTAGGACTTATTGGCAGCTATGAGCTGCCAATAACTCCTTATTACCCCGATTTGCCAACGCACCAGGGCAAATCGGGAAGAGCCGGGTACAGTCCCAGAACTGTCGCATCTAATGTATGCGGCAATTCTGGGCGGCTGCTGGCTGATATTGTTAGGCTGGGGGGCTCCCCATAACGTGGAGCTCCCCATCCTGAGAATACCAGCCTTTAGCCGTATGGCTTTATCTGGCTGGTATTAAAATTGGGGGGGACCTCACGCCGGATTTTTTAATTATTTATTTATTTATTTTACTGCACAGTATAGACACGCCCACCGGCTGCTGTGATTGGGTGCAGTGACACAGCTGTCACTCAGCGTGTGGGCGTGTCTCACTGCAACCAATCATATTTGCCGGTGGGCGGGGAAAAGCAGGGAATACAAGATTGTTTAATGAGCGGCCGGCTTTTTCAAAAAAGGAAAAGCCGCTGGAGCAGTGTGAACGCCGTGCAGCGCCGGTGATCGGGGATCGGTGAGTATGAGAGAGGGGGGGACACTTCAGTCACTCGGGGGATTAGCGGTCACCGGTGAATCCTTCACCGGTGACCGCTAATCAGGACGCTACACAGACAGAGCCGCGGAGTCGCTGTAAAGTCCCCTTTACACACTGAAACTTGCTAGCGATGCATGCTGCACAGCGGGAAACAAAGGACCTAGGAATGGTCCTGAACGATTTGTAGCGATCACAACTTCACAGCAGGGGCCAGGTCGCTGATAAGTTTCACACACTGCAATGTCGCTGGGGAGGTCGCTGTAACGTCACAAAACCGGTGACGTTACAGCGATGTCGTTTGCGATGTTGCAGTGTGTAAACCCAGCTTAATTGTAAACATGGTTGTGATCAGATGCGAGACCCTCTTTGTATCTATATGTACAGGTTTGACACACTCATTGTAATGGTAAGAAACTTGTCCTGTTGATAAGTCTGTGGGAAGCATTTGATCTCTGCATTGAAGGGTAATTGTAAACATGGTTGTGATCAGATATGAGGGCCTCTTTGTATCTATACATACAGGTTTGAAACACTCATTGTAATGGTAAGAAACTTGTCCTGTTGATAAGTCTGTGGGAAGCATTTGATCTCTGCATTGAAGGGTAATTGTAATACTGGTTGTGATCAGATATGAGGGCCTCTTTGTATCTTTAAGCTGGGTTTACACACTGCAACATCGCAAAGGACATCGCTGTAACGTCACCGGTTTTGTGACGTAACAGCGACCTCCCTAAGTCTCTGTTGAGTCGCTGGTGAGCTGTCAAACAGGCAAACCTGGCCAACAACGCATCAGCGATCCGGACCTGCAGAGCGACCTAGCTGGTTGTTGGGGACGTTGATAAGCAGCTTTTTGAAAGGGAAGTTGCTAACAAAGTCGCTGCAAAGTCTTTCACACACTGAAACTTTGTAGCGATGCATGCTGCACAGCGGGAAACAAAGGACCTAGGAATGGTCCTGAACGATTTGTAGCGATCAGCAACTTCACAGCAGGGGCCAGGTCGCTGATGTGTTTCACACACTGCAACATCGCAAACGACATCGCTATTGCGTCACAAAACCGGTGACGTTACAGCGATGTCGTTTGAGATGTTGCAGTGTGTAAACCCAGCTATACATACAGGTTTGAAACACTCATTGTAATGGTAAGAAACTTGTCCTCTTGGTAAGGCTGTAATGTGCAACTGAATGTAATTAAATTCTGAGCAATAAACTTTTTAAATTTTGATAGTGTGTCTGTCTTTCATTTTATACAAACAGTATAAAACACAAACTGCTGCAACAAAACCACACTGAATAAAATGGTATGATTCCAAACAATTACACTAAATCAGATTTCTCATAATCAGTGAATAAAATAGTGGGATCCTAAGCATTTACACTATCAGGATTGCACTATCAAATCCCTAATCAAAAGCCTATAAAATATAGGGCCTGTCAGGAGAGGGGAGGGGGTGTGTTTAATACACTTGGATAGGGGCGGGGCACCTGTCAGATTTCTTTTTGACCAGACATATGGCCCCCTTACTACTGGCAATGATTGAGCATGCCAAGAAACAGTCCATTCATTGTGGATCTGACAGTGACAGCTGAACACTCAAGGAATCTGTTCTTGGGATCTGGCAACTTATGATCTATGCTGTGGTTGTTATGGTGGAACAATCCTGTACATGACTAAATAATTAAAGCACCACTCCAGCGTGTTTTTTATTTCCCTGCTGGAGTGGTTCTTGAAATGTAAGTCTCATGCCCCCTGTATTATACTCACCAGCCACCATCTTCATCTTTTTCCTTTGTCTTTCTAGTCAGTCTCCTGCGGTTTGTGACCTGCCGGCTGCTCCAGGGTTTCATGGAGCGCATCGGAGGTCACAACTCAATACAAGTCTATGAGAGCCTTCTTCTATCTCTCATGGAGATGCATTGAGAGCTTATGACGTAACTTCTGACTTCTTGCCAGTCAGAAGTTTTGGGCACAAAATGGCACCGTGGGACTGGAGCAACGGCGAAAAAGGATGAAAACCCCAGAAGGTGAAGTATAAGACTAGGGACAAGGGACATACATTTAGGGTGTGAAAATCGGACGAGTGTGTGACGCCCTGGCCTTTCAGGTCGTCACAGGGTATTGTGCAATCTGCCCTTCTGCATGCTATCCAATCCTCCTTGGTTACGGATACCTAGCCTGTGGTGTTGCTAAGAACAAGCTAATCAAAATCCTAGAAACACTCTGCACCACACCCACCAGACACACCAGTGGACAGCCTGAAGGGAATAGGGCTGGACACTTGGGGGCTTGGTAAGGGGAGGTCAGGAGTGTTAGGAGACAGTTGGAGTAGTGAAGTGTTGAGTGGTGACTCTCAAGTGGAGAGGTCAGGGAGCTGGGCTCCTCAGTTACTAGGTGGCAGACGTTGGTTTGGGCCTTGTAGGAGCTGGAACCCTGGTCGCAGGGGATCGCATCAAGGAGCGCGGAACTCCCGCGCAGGGCATCCGGCGGCCTTGAGCCATCTCTGGGCAGGGGCCAGGGCATGACTGGGTACGTGGACCCTGGGCCGGGAAGTAGCTTCACGAGTCCTGGTAATTTACCCGACGAGGACGAAGACTTCACGATTCGTCCTCCACCTGCTCCAAAATCGGGTACTAGCGCAACGAGGGGGATAGGACTTCCCACTATATAGTCCAGAAAATCCCAAGCGTGAACCCTGAGAGCAAGCTCACTCCATTAGCCATACGAGTGAGCGGTACCCGTTCAGTTTCAAGCTGAAAGAGACCAACTACAGACAGAGGTGCAAAGGTCAAGGTCACAGGCTAACAGGCAACACCTTCGGGCATGGGATCCTGGCGTGCTCCCTCCTTGCTACAGCGGTGCTAAGAATTCTGGTTTACAAGTTGTCGGTGTCAGCGTTATTGGACTGAGTGAGTACGCAGTGACCCTTTCCTCCCCAACGGAGCTCCCGTCTCACTATCACCAAGCCCCAGGGCATCTTCCACCTACTCACGGAGTGGTTAAACATCTGGCTGCCATTCCATCACCACCGGGCGCTCCCAATAGCAGCGGTGGTATCCCACCTTACCGCACGCCATGGGTGGCGTCACAAACTCTAACTACAAAATCCCCTGTAAATACCCCCCCCCTTTTAGTTCGAGTGTCCGCGCGACCCCTCTCGGGTCCGGAGACCCCTCGAGCCACCGCAGATCCGGATCTGAGCAGCAGCCTGGCTGCTGGCGCTGAGACGGTACAAGTGCAATGCGAGAAAATCTCACATTGCACTCGGACCTATGTTAGTCAATGAGGGAGATCAGTTAGTGGATGCGACAAAAGCGGCAGCATGCTGCGATTTTCTGCGAGAGCCGTATCCCTCACACCCATTCAAGTGAATGGGTGCGAGGGATACATCGGACTGCACTCAGATGTTATCCCAGTGCAGTGCGATATACACACAGGCTGACAATGGAGGAGATGGGGGGATTAACCCCTTCCTCTCCTCTGCAGCGCCCGCCCTCAGCTTCACAGCTGTGACCTGATTGCAGGATCAGTTCACAGTCGCATGACACTCGGCTCACGCTCGCAGCAGAGCCTGAGCCGGGGGTCATTAGCATATCCCATCCGATGCTGTCGCATCGGATGCCATACGCTCGTCTGAGTCCAGCCTTAAAGGACAACTCCAGCGATGAAAAAGAAGTGATGCTTTAAGGTGATGTGGTCCTAATGGCCAAAGATGTAATAGTCATTAATAGGCAAATTAATTCAAGACAATCTTTCAACATTGCATAGATATGTACAAGGTGCAAATAGCCTCTTCATAGAGAACAGGGTCTCTTGTGCCACCTACTGGAGGTAGCAATCCTAGAAATCAATATTGACCATTTAACCAATTAATGACAGAGCCAATTTTGACCTTAACCCCCTTCATCCCTGGATGATTTTCCATTTTTCATTTTTGTTCTTTCCTCCCCTTCTTCCAAGAGCCATAACTTTTTATTTTTCCGTCAATATAAGCCATATGAGGGTTTATGTTTTGTGGGACGAATTGTACTTTTGAATAACACCATTCATTTTACTATATAGTATACTGGAAAACAGGAAAGAAATTTCAAATGTGGATAAATTGTGAAAAAAAGTGACATTCCACAATGATTTTTGTTTTTTTTATTCACCATGTTCACTATATGGTAAAACTGATATATCAGTGTGCTTCCTCAGGGCAGTATGAGTTTGTAGATACCAAACATGTCTACTTTTACTTTTCATCTAAGGGGTCAAAAAACTTCAAAAGTTTGTCCAAGCAAAGAATTGTGCTTTTGTCGCCATTTTCTGAAACCTGTAGTGTTGTCATTTTTCAGGATCTGGGGCTCAGTGATGACTTATTTTTTTTAATTATACCATTTTTGTGTAGATGCGCTGTTTTGACCGCCTGCATTTTAATGCAATGTTGCTGTGCCCAAAAAAACATAATATTTTCTTTTGGAATTTATTTATCGCCATGTCATATACCGACCAGATTAATTGATTTTATATTTTGATAGATCGGTCATTTCTGAACATGGCGATACCAAATATGTGTATTGTTTTATGAATTGTGTTATTTATTTTCAATAGGGAAAAACAGGGATGATTTGAACTTTGAGTTTTTTTAATTTTGTCTTTTTTTTTAAACTTTCTTTTTCCCATTTTTATACTGATTTTTCTAGTTGCCCTAGGGGACTTTATGACTATACAGTTTGATTGCTTCTCCTGTCGGTTCTCACAGGAAGAGACTCATGACAGCATCAGTGGTCATCATCTGACCCCGCGCTGTCATGGTAACACACTGACACCCTGTGATCGCGTCATGGGACCACCAATGGTGGTGGGGAACAGTGCGGTCCCCACCCACCGTAGCTCTTTAGATCACTCTGTCTGAATTTGACAGCACGATCTAAGGGGTTACCAGGCGTGGGTGGATGTCCAATCAGATTACATCAGCAGAGATATGTGGGGATTACCGTGGGCTCGCCACGGGTCAAGACCAATGATGTACTAGTAAGTCATTGGTCATGAAAAGGTTAATGACCAGGCCAAATTCGAGAAATATGACCAGTGTAATTTTATGATGTAATAACTCTGGAACGCATCAACGGATCCCAGTGATTCTGAGACTGTTATTTTGTGGCATATTGTACTTAATGATAGTAAATTTAGGATGATATTTTTTTCCAATTATTTGTGAAAAAAATTCAAAAACATTCCCAAATTTTGAAATTCTTAATTCTTAATTTTTCTGACCTTAAACCCAGAGACGCCATCAGAGCATGACAACCATGCCCGATGAGCAGAAGCACAGAGGGGTCCCAGACATGCTGGCAGCCCACGCCCCTCCTCTTTCGTTCTTCTGCCCACCGGCTCCCAGTAGCAGGGTGTGGGGACCTGAGCGGTATGGTGAAGAAGGGGGGTGGGATGAGAGGGAACAGTATAGAGACTAGGCAGTATAGGGGGACACAGTGTAGAGGACAGTGTGAAAAGAGGGCCTAGTATGGAAAGGAGAGGGTAGTGTGGAGTGCATGTACCATTAGAGGGACAATGTGTACATCATATTTTGTGCAGGGAACACAGTGAGGGGCAATTATTTATTCAGGAGTGCAGTGAATGGCAGATATTTTTATTCAGGGATATTATTCTGACACTCTTATTTTTCAGGCATCGTGTTGGGATGTACTGCAGAAAAGTGGAGAAGATGGAAATCTGCAGAGACAAGCTGTGGCCATGAAAAGTCACCAAGGCATCTCTTTATCTGGACAAGATAAAGAAAAGAAAAAGAACAACTCCGATCAGAAACGACTTAATCTATAAGGCAACTGGATGTAAATGTTTATTTGTGGCACTGAATAATTTTAATCAGTACTGTGGTTCCTGTATGGTCTGATTATGACTGATAACTACAACTCCCAGTATCTTCTTACCAATGTTAAGGACAATATATATACAGGGCTGACCTGACATTACAATTGATGTACCATGTACCGATTCTTATGATGTTTCCAGTACTGATGAGGGTTTTGATGCTGTTTCTGTACTGATAGGGAAATACAAAAAAAATCCATGGCTCCGAAAAATCCTCTCCATTTAGAAAACTTTATTTGTCCCTGTATACAAAAAAAAATGCAGTAGTGACATTTCTGCTGACACAGGGCCTTTATCAGCCGACGGAGAGGATTTTTCGCTGCCTTGGATTTTCTTCTATTTTCCTCACAAAGTTGCAGCTAATGGAGAGCTGTACCAAGGAGCACGAATAGTGACGTGGTGCATGGGACATTATTGATTCCGTACAGATAGGTGTTATTTGGATGTATTGCTGGTAGTTTTGGTGATACATTTCTGCACTGATGAGGGTTTTGATGCTTTGTTTCTGTACCTATGGTGGCTCTGGTGAGGCATTTCTGCATTGATGAGGGTTTTGATGCTTTGTTTCTGTACTTATGGTGGCTCTGGTGATACATTTCTGTACTGATGAGGGTTTTGTTGCTTTGTTTCTGTATTTATGGTGGCTCTGGTGAGGCATTTCTCTACTGATGAGGTTTTTGATGCTTTGTTTCTGTACCTATGGTGGTTTTGGTGTTGTATTTCTGTACTGATGAGGTTTATGATGCTGTGTTTCTGTACTGATGCATTTCTGTACCTCTGGTGGCTTTTGGTTGATGTATTCCTGTGCTGTTAGAAGCCCTGATCCTGTACAAATGTAACAGTTCAGAACTTGTAAGATTACACTATATAGGGCTATGTTAATAAAGCATTGTGCCTTCTGCCAATTTAAGGGTTACTATGTTTTTTTAATGTTACAAGCATTAAAGGGGTCTGCACACACTGCATGTGGTCAGTATTCTCTGGGGCCGATGGTGAGAGTGGAAGGTATCAAAACCATACGTATGCTACTTACATACATGCGGTCACGTGCCAACTAGACATGCGTGGCCTTGATCAATAAAAATGAATTGAGTAAAGCAGGATACGCCTGGTCAGAATGAGACCAGAAGTATACAAATTACATACTTGTGCTCATATGACCGTCCACTCTCACCATTGACACTGGATAATCCTAAAAATGTGCATTGCAAGTGCTGTGAGAATTCAGAAGCCTGCAGTCACCTTATGTGACTGCAGATGTTCATCTCAAACCTGGAGAATCCCTTTAATTATAAAATTAAGCCCTGTAGCATGCCCAATCCTAACAGTGTGTAATATACTGATTGACAGGATTTGGCTCTGCTTGCTGGTTCCAGCAGTCATCACATGGCCACTCTACTCATATGTGATTTTCATACTTACGGTCATCTGACAATTAGTTTTCTTCTTACCGCGCTCTTTTTCACTGAACATTGAAAGAATTAGGAAGAGCAGCTCATCATCACATGACTCTAAGTATGAAAATCTCATATGAACGATTTGTCACATGACGACTACTCAGACCATGGGTGGGGGGAGGGAGTGGAGACGTAGAGATTTTCCAGAGTGGACAGTGGGACTGTGGAAGGTGTGAGGAGTGGAGGCGGAGCTGGGAGGAAGCGGGGCTGGGGTGGAGCCTGGGCAGAGTCTCAAGGGGGCCCAAAAGGTTTGCCAGTATGGGGACCTGAAATTCCTGGTGGCAGCCCTGATTAAACCAGAGAGTTATGACACACAAAATAGTTAATAAGTAACATTTCCCACATGTCTACTTTACATCAGCGCAATTTTTGAAAAACATTTTTTTTTTAGGAAGTTAGAAGGGTTAAAAGTTTATCAGCAATGTCTAATTTTCCAACAAAATTTACAACACCATTTTTTTTAGGGACCACATCACATTGGAAGTCACTTTGAGAGGCCGAGGTGACAGAAAATACCCAAATACCCATTCTAAAAACTGAAGCCCTCACACTGCTCAAATCCACATCCAAGTTTATTAACCGTTCAGGTGCTTCACAGGACTTAATGCAAAGTGTAATGTAAAAAAAAAATTGCACTTTACCTATAAATGTTGCTTTAGCGTCAATTTATTCACTTTTACAAGAAGTAACACAACAAAATGGACCACAAAATTTGTAACCCAGTTTCTTCTGAGAAAACTGACACCCCACATGTGGTCAGAAATCTCTGTTTGGACAAATGGCCGGTTTTGCAGGGGAAAGAGTACCATTTGAGTTTTGGAAAACAAATTTGACTGATATAAATTGCACCATGTCACATTTGCCAGGCCCTTAAGGTACCTAAGCAGCAGAATCTGCCCTCAAGAGACCCCATTTTGGAAGCTAGACGCATTAAGGATTTTATTCCAGGGAATAGGGAGCATTTTAAATCCATAGGTACTTCAGAGTTTGATAACATTAGGTCATCATATTGACATTTTTCATTTTATTCACAAAAATGTTTTGGCACCAAATTTCTCACTTTTACAAAAGGTACCACCAAAAAGTGGACCCCACAGTTTGTTACCCAGTTTCTCAAAAACCCAGTTTTTGAGCGTGGGGACACCTGACATGTAGTCAAAAACTTCTGTTTAGACAAATGGAAGGGCTCAAAACAGAAGGAGCAATATTGGAGTTTTGGAAAGCAAATTTGGCTTAAATAAATTGTGGATATGGACATAGATATGTCGCATTTGCAGGGCCCCTAAGGTACAAAAACATCACAAACCCCCACAAGTGACCTCATTCTGGAAACTAGAACCCTCAAGGAATTTATGTAGGAGTGTGTTGAGCATTTTGAACCCATAGGTGCTTCACAGAACTTTTTAAAATGTGGATATGAAAATGATGGTTACATTTTTTCCCCTAAAATTTTATTTTAGCCAAAGATTTGTAATTTTGACAATGGATCATAGGAGAAAATCAACCTCATAATTTGTTGCGCAAATTCTCCTGAACACAGTGTTTTGGCATATGGCAGTGCTCATAAACGGAACAGCTCTAATTGATTTTTTAATACAAATTTGGACAAAGTGTTGCATTTCCAGGGCCCTTGAGGTGCCAAAAATGTAGAAATATCAACGTGCCCCATTTGGCAAACTAAACCATAAACTGAATTCATCTCTTGTGGGTTAAAAATTCTCACCACACCAAATTACACAGTTTTATGAAATTGGTCCATGAAAATGAAAATCGTAGGGTTTTTCCTCTAAAATTTTACATTAGCCTCAAAATTTGAAATCACACAAAGGGTAATAGGAGAAAATTGGCAGGACAATTTGTCATGCAATATTTATTGAATGTAGCAGTACCTCATATATGGTTGTACACTATTATTTGAGTACACAGTGGGGATCGGATAGGAAGGAGCGTGACTTGGTATTTAGATGCAGATTCCGCCGGAATAGATTGCTGGCTCCATTAGTGGAGCCCCTGAGATGCCATACTGGAAATCCCACTGAGTAAAGAATAAATCTAGGGGTGCAGTGAGTATTTTGAACCCACAGGTGCCTCATAGAATTTTATAATACTGGTACATGGAAATATAACATCTTAGTGGTAAAAATTATTTTTTTTTTATATACATCAGTTTGGGGCACAAACAGCACTGGGGGTTATGTACATCAGTGGGGTGCACAGACAGCACTGGGGGAATACACATCAGTGGGGTGCATACACAGCGCTGTGGGTTCTACATCACTGGGGAGCACAGCCAGCACTGGGGGAATACACATCAGTGGGGGACATAGAAAGCATTGGGGGTATATACAGCAGTGAGTGGCACAGACAGCACTAGGGGAATACACATCAGTGGGGGACACAGACAGCACTGGGGTATATACATCAGTGGGGGGCACAGACAGCATTGGCAGAGATACACATCAGTGGGCGACACAGACAGCACTGGGGGTATATACATCAGTGAGAGGCACCGACAGCACTGGGGGGTATATACATCAGTGGGGGGCACAAACAGCACTGGGGGGTATATATGTAAGTGGGGTGCACAGACAGCACTTGGGGATACACATCAGTGGGGGGGGCACAGGCAGCACTGGCAGGGATACACATCAGTGGGAGGCACAGACAGCACTGGGGAATATATAAATCAGTGGAGGCACAGGCAGCATTGGGGGGTATATACATAAGTGGGGTGCACAGACAGAACTGGGCGGATACACATCAGTGGAGGGCACAGACAGCATTGGCAGGGATACACATCAGTGAGGGACACAGACAGCACTGGGGGTATACAGATAAGTGGGGTATACACATTAGTGGGGGACACACAGCACTGGGAGTATATACATCAGCGGGGTGCACAGTCAGAACTGGGGAGTATACACATATCAGTGGGGGGCAGAGACAGCACTGGCAGGGATACACATCAGTAGGGAGCACAGACAGCACTGGGGGGTATATACATCAGTGGGGGGCATAGAGAGCACTGGCAGGGATACAAATCAGTGGGTGACACAGACAGCACTGGGGGGTATAAATGTGACGCCCCTAGACTATCAGGTCATCACAGGGTACTGCACAAGCTGGCCTTCCGTGCAGTATTCAACCTCCCTCTTGGTTCTGGGTCCCTACTTAAGTGGTGTTGTCTCCAACAGCAAATCAAAGTCCTAGAGACACCTTGCACCACACCCACCTGACACACCAGTGGACGGCTTGAGAGGAATAGAGTCGCCCACCCTGGGGGTTCAGGGAGGGGAGGTGAGGTGTGTAGAGAGTCGAGTAGAGTAAGTGAGTGGAGGAGAAAGTCGGGAGTGGGGTCTCCCGAAGTAACTGCCTAGGTTGCAGACGGTGGTCTGGGCCTAGAGGAGTCGGACCCCCGGTCGCAGGGGATTGTGGCAAGGTGCTCGGACCTGTCGAGGAGGACAGCCGGCAGCCTGGCCATATCACTGGTCCGGGACCGAAGGCACGACAGGGTACACGGACCCTAGGTCGGGGAGTAGCTTCAGGCAACCCGACAATTCACCTGAGGAGAACGGAGCCTTCACGATCCGTTCCCACCCCCTCCAGAATCGGGGCATTAGCGCAATGAGGAAGATAGGACTTTCCTACCAAAAACAGTCCAGAAAATCCCAAGCATGAGCCCTGAGAGCAAGCTCCCTTATTTAGCCATAGTAGGGAGCGGGACCCGGTTAGTTCCAAGCTACCGGGCCATCAAGTTGAAGTCTAAACTAAGTGCCAGGAGGAAGGTCACGGACCACCAGGCAGCACAACTTGGGGACGGGACCCGGACGAGCTCCCCTCAGCGGCAGCAGTACCCAGAGACTTGGTTTACCCGGTTGTCGGTGTCTGCTTATGAACTGAGTGAGTACGAGAGTGACTCCTTCATACCCACGGCACAACCGAGCCCCCCCTTCACCGAGTCCCGGGGCATCCCCTACCCGTGGAGGTTTCCAACACCTTGCTGCACCATTCCATCATCCCCGGGTACTCCCAACAGCAGCGGTGGTACTCCTAATTACCACATACCACGGGTGGCGTCACGAACTATAACTCCCCTGTAAATACCGCATTTTTCATTCGAGTGGCCGCACGACCCCCCGGGTCCAGAGACCTTCGAGCCACAGTGAACCCGGATCCGAGCAGCTCGGCTGCTTCCACGGGGGCGGTACATATACATCAGTGGGGGCACAGACATCAGTGGGGGGAACAAATAGCACTGGGGGTATAAACGTAAGTGGGGTGCACATACAGCACTGGGGTATATACATCATTGAGGGCACAGACAGTATTGACAGGCATACACATCAGTGGGGGGCACAAACAGGACTGTGGGGTAATATACATTAGTGGGGGCACAGATAAAACTGGGGGGATACACATCAGTGGAGTGCACAGACAGACCTGGGGGTATATACATCAGTGAGGGGCAGAGACAGCACTGATGGTATACATCAGTGGGGTGCACAGACAGCACCGGGGGTATATACATCAGTTGGGTGCACAGAAGGCACTGGGAGGCATGTAAAGTACTGGGGATGCTGGGACTGCCGCTCCTCCTGCAAGTTCTGTAGGACGAGAGCACATCGTGCACTAACCCCGCAGACAAAGTATGCCCTCAGCACACTGGCACTGGCCAGCGGGAGGACATAATGCTTTGGTGCATGTGCACCAAAGGCAGTGTTCAGTAGTGCATGTTGGCAGTGAGCAAGACGCGGCTGACGCCCGAGCATGCTGTTCCTGGGAATCTGCTTATGGGCCAAGGAAAAGGTTATTGCGGGTGACTCGCCCACCCCAGGGCTAGGGGACACCCGGTGCCGGGCCGGACTAGTCCGGTGGTAGTCAGTGGTGGCTGGGCCCGGCTCCGTGGCCCTGGTGGGTGTCAGTTGAATATGTGGCTGATGAGTTGAAGTTAATGTTCGTGACGCCACCTGTGGTATGCGGCTATTAAGCCGCCGCTGCTATGGGAGAACTCCGGGGTGATGTTATGGCAGCTAGGATGTTACTGCTCCCCACAGGTGGAGCGATGCCCCGGGATACAGTTGGTGCCCGTGAAAGTCTATGGTGTTGTGTGGCTAACACGGTGCAGGGCCGACAGGCGAGGAAAGAACCAGGCACAAACAACAGTCTCTTTACCTTCTCCTCTTTTACTCTGGGAACAGTCCAGTCCTGGGAGACCGTCACAGGTGGTGATGGGGATCCGGTCGGCCTGGAAGTACTTGGGATGATCTTTCTGGCCAGCTGAGTATGAGGCCTACTCCTGTACTTTGCTTTGTGATGATAGGACCCTGCTTCTCTGAATCCAGCAATGGCCCTCTTTGCTGCTGGGACCGATGGCACGTCCCTTCTTTCTGTAGGTGGCTGCGCAGACCCTCTCTCTGGTGCTTCTCCGCTGGAGTCCACACCGGGCCCTGATGCTGCAGCTGTACCTTGGATGTTTCTGGGCCAGGGGCTTGCAGCTCTCCTGCCCTTCGGACTCGGCTACCAGGGACGGATTTTATACCCTGGCAACTACAGACTCCGATGTCTGAGTCTCTCTGCTGCCTCTCAGCTATTCCTGCTTCTCTGGGCCAAGCTGCTCCAGCTCTAGGCCCCAGATTCACAGGACAGCTCACTCTGCGTCTGTTCACTTCCACTACTCCCCTCAGACTGGCTCCACTTCCTCCCTCTGGTCAGGTAGAGGAAGGCTCCCTGGAATTCCAGGTTCAGAGCTCCCCCTGCTGGCCGGAGGGAGAACTGTGTTGGGTGTTAAACCTGCTGGCCAATGGATCTCCCAATTACCTCCAGGCTCAGCATTAACCCTTTGGGAGGGCAATGCTGCTGTGGCGACCAGGTCCTAGGGCGCCACACTCCCCCTTAGTTAAATTCAGTACTCCCGGACTGTGGAAACAAAACATAACATGTCATACATTTCATCCCAATATGGGAGGCACATTATTTTTAACGTTACAACTTCAGACAGTACTATAAGAGTCCAGTGTGGCTCCCTGCCGGGTGTTCATTACACTGCTCCATGGGGGACCCGCCGCGATCAAACCCCCAACGTAGGCTCTGGGCGTGCGTCAGAGCATTGATGACCCCACTCTATGCACGCCGGACGGGTTTTTCTTCAGGGGTGTTGAGCACACTGGTGCTAACTATAAACAATTTAGGTGTTGGCCACCCATAGTCCAGTGGCCCAATTGTCCATTTTCGCAATCACAAAAAAAAACATTTTGTACACGACATTACAGACTTTTCACATAACTATTTACATTCTAATAAATACTCTTTCTTTATATAGTTGATTCCCTATACCTTAGAGGGGGTTGTCCCCGAGTGCTGCGTTGAGACCTGCGTAGCTCTGGTGTTTGTCCCTGACTACTTAGTGTGTCTCCTATCTCAGCACTACCGGTAGGCCTAACCCCAATAGGTATGCATGATGATTGCCTATGTGGTCTAGGAGTCGCCAAGGGTATGACAGGTTCACCACTGACAGGGGGTTGATCCTCCTGTTCCACTGCTGGCGTGTCACCGCGTGTCGGGGCGGACGGTTCTTTGGGTGGATCCGGAACCTGTTCTGTTTCTGGCTCGACCAACTGTGGGAACGTCAGGACCGGTACCACTACGGCACCATTTATGCGGGTCCAAGTCTTGGGGAATTTGCCGAGGATCGTTTGTATCATCTCTTCCCCTTCTTCTCGAACTTCCTCCACTTCCCTTTGAACTTTGCACCGCTCAGGGCACGTCTTCAGGCGGTCTCTGGATATTGCTTGACAAGTCTTGCCTTCGTCCTTGCTTATGAGGCACACCTTACTGTTGTCAAAGTTGGAGGGGATAATGGTGTAGGGCTCGTTCTCCCACTGATCATCCAATTTATGCGTCCTCCGCTTCTTCTTGAGGACTTGTTCTCCAGGTGCTAAGGGAGTTGCTGGGGCCGTTTGATTGTACTGCTGCTCTTGTCTTGTTCTGGCTTGAGACAGGCTCCTCTCTACGCATTCCTGGACCTTACGGTACTGCTGCTGCCGTTCTGTATCCCAATCCTCTATTTCTTGAACCGCCTCAGGCGACACAGTCCCCATCTCAAAGTCTACAGGCAACCTGCCAGGTCTGGCTCGCATCAGGTAAGCGGGGCTGCAGTTGGTCGAATTTACTGGGATATGGTTGTACAGGTCGACCAGATCTGGCAGCTTCTCTGGCCATTGGTTCCTTTCTTCCAGAGGTAGAGTCTTCAGCATATCAATAACCACATGGTTCATTTTCTCGCACAGTCCATTGGTTTGGGGGTGGTACGGTGTTGTTCTGATTTTCTTACAACCGTACATGTTACAAAACTCTTGGAACACCTCCGCCTCGAACGCAGGGCCTTGATCGGTCAGTACCCTTTCCGGATAACCGTGAGGCCGGCAAAAGGATGCCTGGAACGCTTTAGCTGCTGTTCTGGCTGTCTGGTCCTTCACAGGCACTACTACCAGGAAACGAGAGTAATGGTCCACAATTGTGAGGGCGTACACATAGCCTGACCGGCTTGGTGTTAACTTCACGTGGTCCAGGGCCACCAACTCCAGGGGCTGCTTCGTAACAATTGGCTGTAGGGGAGACCTTTGGCTGGCATCATCCTTCCGCCTCAGGTTACACGGGCCACAGTCTCGGCACCACTTCTCGATCACCTTTCTCATGTGCACCCAATAGAACCGATCACGGAGTAGGGCCTCCAACTTCTTCCACCCAAAGTGGCCTGCGTTATCATGATAAGCTGCTAGGACCATTGGAGCATCCCTCTGCGGAACCACGATCTGCCAGACAAGTTCATTTGTTCGCCAGTTGACGTGTCTCTTGCAGAGCTTGCCTTGGTAGGTGAACAGTCGTCCCCTCTCTTTCCACAACTGCTGGGCTTCTTCTGGAGCATCTGGACCAAGATGAGTCTCAGCTTGTGCTAGCTTTTCTTTGACCAATCGCACCGCCGGGTCACCGTTCTGTGTCTCTTCCCAATTATGGTGGAGTAATGGGTTAACCGGGACCTCGTGTTGGCTCGAGCGCTTCACTCCCACAGCATGCTCACACTGGGAAACGCCCTGATGATGGAAAGCCGGTAACTCTATTTCTTCGAGTTCATCCAGGTCTTCTCCAGATTCGGGTAAGTGAGGCATTCTGGACAGCGCATCAGCATTGTTATTCTTCTTGCCAGCCCGGTACTTGATGGTAAAGTCAAAGTTAGACAGCCGGGCCATCCATCGCTGTTCCAACGCCCCTAACTTGGCTGTTGCCAGGTGTGTCAACGGATTGTTGTCCGTGAAGATGGTGAACTTGGCCGACGCCAGATAGTGTTTGAAGCGTTCAGTCACTGCCCAAACAATAGCGAGGAACTCCAGCTTGAAGGAACTGTAATTTTCTGGATTCCTTTCTGTGGGCCGAAGCTTCCTACTGGCGTACGCTATCACCTTCTCCCTGCCTCCCTGCACCTGGGACAAAACGGCTCCCAGGCCCACGTTGCTGGCGTCTGTATACAGTACAAACGGCTGGCTGTAGTCAGGGTAGGCCAGAATTTCTTCTCCCGTGAGAGCCCCTTTCAGCTGGACAAAGGAGGTTTCTAGTTGGCTGTTCCATTCAAATGGAGGGCTCTGCTTCTTAGCCTGCTTTGGCTGGCCCACCAGGAGATCTTGAAGGGGCGCTGCTATCTTGGTGAAACCATCAATGAACCTTCGGTAGTAGCCCACCAGCCCAAGGAACTGCCGCACCTCCTTTACCGTGGTGGGTCTTGGCCAGTCCTTGATTACGGTGACTTTCTCCGGATCAGGTGCCACACCTTCTGCGCTGACCACATGACCCAGGTACTGTACCTTTGGCTTCAAGAGGTGACATTTGGACGGCTTGATCTTCAGGCCATATTTTGACAAAGACTCGAACACTTCTGCTAAGTGCTTCAGGTGGTCTTCATAAGTCTTGGAGTAGACTATGACGTCATCCAGGTACAACAGCACGGTTTCGAAGTTGTGGTGGCCCAAGCAGCACTCCATCAACCGTTGGAATGTCCCTGGGGCGTTGCAGAGCCCGAATGGCATGCAGTTGAACTCGCAGAGGCCCATCGGCGTCGTGAATGCAGTCTTCTCCTTGTCCGCCTCTGCCACGGGAACCTGCCAATACCCACTGGTGAGATCCAAGGTGGAGAAATAGTTAGCTGACTTTAAGGCTGTTAGTGACTCCTCTATTCTGGGTAGGGGATAAGCATCTTTATGTGTAATGCGGTTAATTTGCCTGTAATCTACACACATTCTCATTGTACCATCCTTTTTCTTTACGAGCACTAGTGGAGCTGCCCAGGGGCTACAACTATCTCTGATAACCCCAGCCTCCTTCATTTCCCGTAACATTTCTTTGGCACGCTGATACTGTGCGGGGGGTACAGGGCGGTATCTCTCTTTAACGGGAGGATGATCACCCGTGGGGATTTGATGTTTAACCCCTTTCACCTGCCCAAAATCTAGGGGGTGTTTGCTGAAGACCCGCTCGTACTCCTGTACCACCCGGTAAACCCCATTCTTTTGGTGTGAGGGGGTGGAGTCGGTGCCCACATGTAAGTTTTGGCACCAGTCTTCCAGCTGCCCCTTGGAGCCCTTGTCTTCCGCCTGGTCGGACGGGATCAAGGGTTCCACTGCTTTGATGGTGTTGTTGCTGACAGTGTACAGTTTTGCTACAGTGGCGTACCGGGGCAATTTGGCTTCCTCCTCCCCACAATTCAGGACACGGATGGGCACTCTCCCCTTGCGGACGTCTGCTACCCCTCTGGCTATCAGGACTCCAGGCCTACTGTCTGAATACACCGGTTCTACCAAGGCATGGTAATCCTGACCCTTGAGGCCTATTGCTGCCCGACACCATATCAACATTTCACTTCTTGGGGGTATTGCAATGGGTAGGGGGTCACTTACCCTCACACTGCCAATTTCTCCTCCGGCCAGCTCCACCTGCTGCCTCCTCATCAGGGCTCTGATCTCCCTCTGTAGGGCACGCTGCTGCCCGGAGCTGGCAGTTTCAGACGCCTGCTGCAACAAAATTATCACTTCGGCAATACAATTTTCTATCACATTTGTACCAATGGTTACCAGCGGGTCAGATTCTTTGCGATCAATATCTACAATTATCATCCCCTGACATGGCAATTCCACCCGCCCCACTTTAATGGTTACTTCTTTATACCCAATTTGAGGTAAGGGCTGACCATTACTGGCCACAATTGTTAAATCATCATCTGGGCCATGGTCAATGTCTGAATCAGCCCAATATCTTTTGTACAGTTTATAGGGGATGGTCGTTACCTGGGACCCAGTATCCAGGAGGGCATTCAAAGGGATCCCATCCAGCACAATAGGAAGGACCGGTCGTCCTCCCACATACTTGCTGCGGCTGGGGGTTGAGCCGGGCTTCCTTACACCTGGGGGTCGGCTCCTGGCCCCAGGCTCGGCCCATTTAAAGGACAGTATCGTGCAATGTGGCCCGCCTGGCTGCAGCGGCGGCAGATCGGTTGTCCCGTTGAATCATACCGGTCTGTGTCTCTGCCTCGGGTCGGCGGAACCCTCCTCTGTCGCATCCATGGGACGTCATCTGGGCTGGAGGCCAACTCGATTTTTGCAGGCGATGGGGTCACTTGTAGGGACTGCACGATCTTGGCAAGGGCAGCTACAGTCTTGGTCAGCTCCTGGAACTGCTGTCTGAGCTCTGCAGTGGGATCCTTATCCAGGGACTGCGCCTCAGCCCCTGCAGTGGCTCGTGTTGCAGGCACCACCCCGGGGTACGTGATAGCAAGAGGCCGGAGGGGCACTGGGTCATTCGGTGTAGATTCTCTCAGTACCCGGATGGCCTGGTCCTTAAACTTTGCAAAGTCCAGAGCAGGGTTCTGCAGGACCAGGATACGCAGCTGGGTCCTGTGGGCATCTGACAGGAGCCCCTCTATGAACTGCTCAGTTAGGAGTTTGTGTTCTTCACGTACACTCTCTGGGTCCACTTGTTTAACCGCTTTCAGGGCCTCCTGCAGGTTTAAGGCATAGTCCCTTATGCTGTCTGTGGCCCGCTGCTTACACCCGAAGAATCTCATCTTTATTTCTGCTGCGGTGCGGGTGTCAAACGTACTCTTTAGCTTGGCCAGTATCTGGGTCGCTGTCCCTTTATCTGTATCAGGCCAGGACTTCACTTCACGCTGGGCTGCGCCGGCTAGCTGCCCCATTAATATGCCCACCTTCTGGCTCTCAGTCAGCGGATACACCCGGAACAAGCTGTGCAGGCTTTCTCTGAAGTCGCTCAAGGTATGGGACTCCCCGGAATACTGCGGCAGCCATTCTGCGCCCGGTATGTACGGCATGGTGATCGGCATTACCGGCGCTACAGCGGGGGATGGGGTGACGGCGACAGGGATCGCTTCGGCGGGCGCTGCGGCGTCTCGGGCTATGGCAGCCACCTGCCCTCCCTCTGCGTCGGACATCTTCCTCCCCCTTAGTGAACCTTACCAGGCTCCGTTCACTTTTCAAATTTCCTTCCGGGTCGCGCGGGGTTAACAGCGCTCTGCTCTGATGGCGCGCTCCCTTCGCGCTCTTTGTCAGGCACGCCCCCCTTCTTCCTGCGCTCAGTGAGGATAATGGCGGCGGCAGTTTTCAAACAGTGAAACACGCAGTAATACAGTCTTTAAAGCGCAATTATTCAGGCGCACAGTACCCGGTGGAACCGGGCACGAAATCCTGTTCGTGACGCCAAAAGTTGACTCGCCCACCCCAGGGCTAGGGGACACCCGGTGCCGGGCCGGACTAGTCCGGTGGTAGTCAGTGGTGGCTGGGCCCGGCTCCGTGGCCCTGGTGGGTGTCAGTTGAATATGTGGCTGATGAGTTGAAGTTAATGTTCGTGACGCCACCTGTGGTATGCGGCTATTAAGCCGCCGCTGCTATGGGAGAACTCCGGGGTGATGTTATGGCAGCTAGGATGTTACTGCTCCCCACAGGTGGAGCGATGCCCCGGGATACAGTTGGTGCCCGTGAAAGTCTATGGTGTTGTGTGGCTAACACGGTGCAGGGCCGACAGGCGAGGAAAGAACCAGGCACAAACAACAGTCTCTTTACCTTCTCCTCTTTTACTCTGGGAACAGTCCAGTCCTGGGAGACCGTCACAGGTGGTGATGGGGATCCGGTCGGCCTGGAAGTACTTGGGATGATCTTTCTGGCCAGCTGAGTATGAGGCCTACTCCTGTACTTTGCTTTGTGATGATAGGACCCTGCTTCTCTGAATCCAGCAATGGCCCTCTTTGCTGCTGGGACCGATGGCACGTCCCTTCTTTCTGTAGGTGGCTGCGCAGACCCTCTCTCTGGTGCTTCTCCGCTGGAGTCCACACCGGGCCCTGATGCTGCAGCTGTACCTTGGATGTTTCTGGGCCAGGGGCTTGCAGCTCTCCTGCCCTTCGGACTCGGCTACCAGGGACGGATTTTATACCCTGGCAACTACAGACTCCGATGTCTGAGTCTCTCTGCTGCCTCTCAGCTATTCCTGCTTCTCTGGGCCAAGCTGCTCCAGCTCTAGGCCCCAGATTCACAGGACAGCTCACTCTGCGTCTGTTCACTTCCACTACTCCCCTCAGACTGGCTCCACTTCCTCCCTCTGGTCAGGTAGAGGAAGGCTCCCTGGAATTCCAGGTTCAGAGCTCCCCCTGCTGGCCGGAGGGAGAACTGTGTTGGGTGTTAAACCTGCTGGCCAATGGATCTCCCAATTACCTCCAGGCTCAGCATTAACCCTTTGGGAGGGCAATGCTGCTGTGGCGACCAGGTCCTAGGGCGCCACACGGGCCACATGCAGCGCGCAGGCCAGAGGCTTTCCACCGCCTGCCATAGGTGGACAACTTCTTCTCCAAAAAGAAACAACCTCCATGTGCAGAACACTGTTTCAGAGTTGATGTAAAAACATAACACTGGTGAAGTCTATGGTCTCACACAACCAGGGATTTACAGAATCTAACAGCTCTATACCGTAGAAGCTAAGGTGTCTTTGGAACTGCTTGGGTCAACAGACATTCTGGCATTCTTTCCAGCAATTTATATAGTTCCACTGTAATAAAAAAGGTGTGCAAAATCTATAACATACATAACTTATGTCATGTATTAAAAACTGGGTTGGGTAATCTGGAACAAACTGTGAAACTACAAAAAAAGGAAGTATCTAGTCTCGGTACCGCTGCTAGCATCCCATTTGCAAACTACCACTGTAAACCATAAACACGCAGCCCAGCGGTGTATTTCGGACCTTCTTACAAGTCACCTCCATGGCAAAACCGGGAGCAGGGCCCAGAATAACTGTGATGTTTTAAGACTTTAGTCATTGCAGAGTTTCTAGCTCTTTTTGAGTGTCTTTGGGGTTCATTGTTCAGGTCTAAAATTAACATTGAGAACTATTGTGGTTTAGAAAATGAGGAAGAAATAAAGTTAGTGACAGTTGCTCAGTGTCTGTATTATTGGGTATAAGACTCCACAGTGTCTGTGTCAGGTGGACGATGTCCCCAATCAGCACCTATCCTTGGTTGCCTTCCATATGAGAACAATTAATGTCTAATATCAGTGTTTAATTATAAGTGAGATGCCCAAATAAAGTGCCATACATTGACTTTTTTTAAACAGAATCTGTCACCAGGTTTTTGTCACCTAAATTGAAAACAGCATAACGTAGGGGCAAAGATCCTGATTCCAGCAGTGTGTCACTTACTGGGCTACTTCGTGTACAGTCATGGCCAAAAGATTTGAGAATGCTACAAATATTAATTTTTACAAAATCTACTGCTTAAGTTTTTCTAATGGCAATTTGCATAAACTCCAGAATGTCATAAAGAGTGATCAGCTTAACAGCAATTACTTGCAAAGTCAATATTGGCTAAGAAAATGAACTTTAACCCCCAAAACACATTTCAACATCATTGCATTCCTGCATTAAAAGGAGCAGCTAACATTGTTTTAGTGATTGTTCCATTAACACAGGTATGGGTGTTGATGAGGACAGGGTTGGCGATCAATCAGTCATGATTAAGTAAGAATGACACCACTGGATACCTTAAAAGGAGGCTGGTGCTTGGTATCATTGTTTCTCTTCAGTTAACCATGGTTATCTCTAAAGAAACACGTGCAGCCATCATTGCTCTGCACAAAAATAGCCTAACAGGGAAGAGTATCGCAGCTACAAAGATTGTACCTCAGTCAACAATCTATAGCATCATCAAGAACTTCAAGGAGAGAGCTTCCATTGTTGCCAAAAAGGCTCCAGGGCGCCCAAGAAGGACCAGCAAACACCAGGACCGTATCTTAAAACTGTTTCAGCTGCAGGATCGGACTACCAGCAGTGCCGAGCTAGCTCAGCAATGGCAGCAGGCTGGTGTGAGTGATCTGCACGCACTGTGAGGCGGAGACTGCTTGAGCAAGGCCTGGTTTCAAGGAGGGCAGCAAAGAAGCCACTTCTCTCCAGAAAAAACATCAGGGACCGACTGATATTCTGCAAAAGGTACAGGGAGTGGACTGCTGAGGACTGGGGTAAAGTCATTTTCTCAGATGAATCCCCTTTTCAATTGTTTGGGACATCTGGAAAACAGCTTATTAGGAGAAGAAGAGGTGAGCGCTACCACCAGTCTTGTCTCATGCCAACTGTTAAGCATCCTGAAACCATTCATGTGTGGGGTTGCTTCTCAGCCAAGGGAATTGGCTCACTCACAGTCTTGCCTAAAAACACAGCCATGAATAAAGAATGGTACCAGAATGTCCTCCAAGAGCAACTTCTCCCAACTGTCCAACAGCAGCTTGGCGCCCAACAATGCCTTTTCCAGCATGATGGAGCACCTTGCCATAAAGCAAAGGTGATCACTAAATGGCTCATGAAACAAAACATAGAGATTTTGGGTCCATGGCCTGGAAACTCCCCAGATCTTCATCCCATTGAGAACTTGTGGGCAATCATCAAGAGACGGGTGGACAAACAAAAACCAACAAATTCTGGCAAAATGCAAGCATTGCTTATGCAAGAATGGACAGCTATCAGTCAGGATTTGGTCCAGAAGCTGATTGAGAGCATGCCAGGGAGAATTGCAGAGGTCCTGAAGAAGGGTCAACACTGCAAATATTGACTTGCTGCATTAACTCATTCTAACTGTCAATATAACCTTTTGGTACTCATAATATGATTGCAATTATATTTCTGTATGTGATGTAAACATCAGACAAACACAATTAAAAACCAGAGGGCAACAGATCATGTGAAAAAATAATTTTGGTGTCATTCTCAAAACTTTTGGCCATGACTGTAGTTTTGATAAAATCACTGTTTAATCAGCAGTAGATTACCATTAGAGGACTACTTGGTGTGCTGCCAGGTAGTCCAGCATATTCATGAGCGCTGTATAATTGCTGTCATTTTCATAAAATAAATGTTTTCTCTGCTGCAGATCTAGCAAACAGCTCAGTAAGTGACGCATCGCTGGAATCAGGGTCTTTGTCTCTACATTATGCTGCTCGCAGATGGGGGAGAAAAACCTGGTGACTGATATTCTTGAGCATTAAAGGGAATCTATTACAAATATAATGCACTGCACAGTGGCTGAAATAGGCCAAAATTGAAGTGTACATTTTTGACACAAAGTAAACCAACTAAAGTGGTGTAAAGTTAGATTACACAGTCTTAAAATTAAACAGATTTATCAACCAGCATGAATTCATTTGGTAAATCTTGCACATTTTAAGATTGTATTGTCTATGCCAGGGGTCTCAAACTCGGCTGGGTGTATGGGCCGCACAGAGGAAAAAATAATAATTTGGGGGGCCTCATTCTTTGCAGGACAAAGTGACATTTTTATTGGCCTCATATATATATATATTTTTTTTTACACACTTTTGGATCACTGATTTTGAACATTTTTCACTTGTTTATTATAACACATGTTATAAATTCTTTGTTTAAATATAAAATAAAACAATTTTAATGGTAAAAAAAATGTCATGCCTTATTTTGAGTTTTTTGGGATTTTGTATACATTTTATCCCTTTTCTTGTAACTAGTGTGACAATTAGCACTATATAAAAATTGTGGCCAATATCTTTTAGTAATGTTCCCCACCATCTTGTTGTAATGTGCCCCTCTTTGTCCCCTTGTAGTATTGTGCCCATCCTAGTCCCCATCCTACAGTAATGTGCTCATCCTTGTCCCTATCCTATAATAATGTTCCCCATCCCTGTTCCAATCTTATAGTAATGTGCCTCATCCTCGTTCCCATCCTATAGTAATGTTCCCCATCCTTGTCCCCATCTTGTAGTAATATGTCTCATCCTTGTCTCCATCCTATAGTAATGTGCCCCATCCTTGTCCCCATCTTATCGTAATGTGCCCATCTTGTACTAATGTGTGCATCCTTGTCCCCATCCTAATGTCCCCAACCTATAGTAATGTGCCCATCCTGTACTAAGGTGTCCATCCTTGTCCCCGTCTTATAGTAATCTTCCCCATCCTTGTCCCCTTGTAGCAAACTCCCTATCCTGTAGTACTGTCCCCATCCTATAGTTGTCCCATTCTATAGTAATGTGTCCCTACTACAGTAATGTCCCCATCCTATAGTAATGTGCCAACCTTGTCCCCATCCTATAGTAATGTCCCCATCCTATAGTAATGTGCCCACCATGTCCCCATCCTATAGTAATTTCCCCATCCTATAGTAATGTGCCCACCATGTCCCCATCCTATAGTAATGTGCCAACCTTGTCCCCATCCTATAGTAATGTCCCCATCCTATAGTAATGTGCCCACCATGTCCCCATCCTATAGTAATGTCGTCATCCTATAGTAATGTGCCAACCTTGTCCCCATCCTATAGAAATGTGCCCACCTTGTCCCCATCCTATAGTAATGTCCCCAGCCTTGTCCCCATCCTGTAGTAATGTCCCCATCCAATAGTAATGTCCCCAGCCTTATCTCTATCCTACAGTAATGTTTCACATCATTGTCCCCTTGTAGTAATGCCCCTATCCTGTAGTACTGTGCCCATCCTAGTCCCCATCCAATAGTAATGTCCCCAGCCTTGTCCCCATCCTGTAGTAATGTCCCCATCCAATAGTATTGTGCCCATCCTTGTAATGTCCCCATCCTTTAGTAATGTCCCAATCCCATAGTAATGTGCCCACCTTGTCCCCATCCTTTAGTAATGTCCCCAGTCTTGTCCCCATCCTATAGTCATGTGCCCACCTTGTCCCTATCCTATAGTAATGTCCCCAGCCCTGTCCCCATTCTATAGTTATGTCCCCATCCAATAGTATTGTGCCCATCCTTGTAATGTGCCCACCTTGTCCCCATCCTATAGGCATATGCCCACCTTGTCCCCATTCTATAGTAATGTCCCCATCCTATAGTAATGTGGCAGCGGCTGAAAGGGTGCAGTTGCACTATAACTTACTGATCGCTTTTCTAAGCTTCCACAGATGCCGGAGTGAAGCTGAGGGGAGCAGACTCCGGCCCCAGATCCACAGTGATTGGAGAGATCGTTCACAAGGCCAGTCTCTCCAATCAGATCTGGGGGCGGGTGAAACAGAAGTCACCCAGCTCCAGCCAATGATCAGTGCTATAGCTGCACTGATCATGGCTGGATTTCAATATTTTAGCAATTTTCAATGGCTGAAACATTACAGTGGCTGTGATTGGCTGAACGGTGTTCGTCAGCTAATCACAGTCTTCGTAGGTCCGGGGAGGAGACACCACCCCTGAGGTCAGGCAGAGGTCCCCTCCTCCCCGAAGCTAAGGTATTTGCAAAGCGATCGCAGCCACCAGGGCCGCGATTTCGCCATGACATACTGGGTACGTCATGGGTCCTTAAGTACCAGGGAGCCATGACGCACCCTGTACGTCATAGGTCGCTAAGGGGTTAATGTGTCGTTCTTCACATACACACACACACACACACAAAAACCCCACCATTCTTCTCACCTGTCTCGTGTTCCCTCATCTCTGCTTCTTGCTGTCTGCAGGCCCGTGCTCCCATTGACTATCGCGGCAGGTGCAGGGGCCGCAGCCCCCGTCAGCAATTTATGTCAGATGAAAGTTTTGCAGGTGCTGCGCACGCAGAGTTCAACTCTCTACGCACAGCGTTTCCAATGCAGCCGTAGCCGTCCATCAATCAGAGGTAAGCAGCTGAGGTCAGGGCAGTTTCCATTGGAGGAATAGTTGTGCAGAGAGCGCTGGACTCTGAGAGCGCAGCGCTGGCAAAACATTCATTTGACATAAAGCGCAGACAGTGGCTACTGCCCCTGCACCGGCCACGATAGTCAACAGGGGCACGAGCCTGGAGGCCGCACGAAGCAGCCTGAGGGGCCGCATGTTTGAGACCTCTGGTACAGTCATATGAAAAAGTTTGGGCACCCCTATTAATGTTAACCTTTTTTCTTTATAACAATTTGGGTTTTTGCAACAGCTATTTCAGTTTCATATATCTAATAACTGATGGACTGAGTAATATTTCTGGATTGAAATGAGGTTTATTGTACTAACAGAAAATGTGCAATCCGCATTTAAACAAAATTTGACCGGTGCAAAAGTATGGGCACCCTTATCAATTTCTTGATTTGAACACTCCTAACTACTTTTTACTGACTTACTAAACCACTAAATTGGTTTTGTAACCTCATTGAGCTTTGAACTTCATAGGCAGGTTTATCCAATCATGAGAAAAGGTATTTAAGGTGGCCCCTTGCCAGTTGTTCTCCTATTTGAATCTCCTATGAAGAGTGGCATCATGGGCTCCTCAAAACAACTCTCAAATGATCTGAAAACGAAGATTATTCAACATAGTTGTTCAGGGGAAGGATACAAAAAGTTGTCTCAGAGATTTAAACTGTCAGTTTCCACTGTGAGGAACATAGTAAGGAAATGGAAGAACACAGGTACAGTTCTTGTTAAGCCCAGAAGTGGCAGTCCAACAAAAATATCAGAAAGTCTGAGAAGAAGAATGGTGAGAACAATCAAGGACAATCCACAGACCACCTCCAAAGACCTGCAGCTTCATCTTGCTGCAGATGGTATCAATGTGCATCGGTCAACAATACAGCGCACGTTGCACAAGGAGAAGCTGTATGGGAGAGTGATGCGAAAGAAGCTGTTTCTGCAAGCACGCCACAAACAGAGTCGCCTGAGGTATGCAAAAGCACATTTGGACAAGCCAGTTACATTTTGTAAGAAGGTCCTGTGGACTGATTAAACAAAGATTGAGTTGTTTGGTCATACAACAAGGCGTTATGCATGGAGGCAAAAAAACACGGCATTTCAAGAAAAGCACTTGCTACCCACAGTAAAATTTGGTGGAGGTTCCATCATGCTTTGGGGCTGTGTGGCCAATGCCGGCACTGGGAATCTTGTTAAAGTTGAGGGTCGCATGGATTCAACTCCGTATCAGCAGATTCTTGACAATAATGTGCAAGAATCAGTGACGAAGTTGAAGTTACGCAGGGGATGATGGATATTTCAGCAAGACAATGATCCAAAACACCGCTCCAAATTTACTCAGGCATTCATACAGAGGAACAATTACAATGTTCTGGAATGGCCATCCCAGTCCCCAGACCTGAATATCAATGACAATCTGTGGGATGATTTGAAGCGTGCTGTCCATGCTCGGCGACCATCAAACTTAACTGAACTGGAATTGTTTTGTAAACAGGAATGGTCAAATATACCTTCATCCAGGATCCAGGAACTCATTAAAAGCTACAGGAAGCGACTAGAGGCTGTTATTTTTGCAAAAGCAGGATCTACAAAATATTAATGTCACTTTTATGTTGAGGTGCCCATACTTTTGCAGCGGTCAAATTTTGTTTAAATGCGGATTGCACATTTTTTGTTAGTACAATAAACCTCATTTCAATCCAGAAATATTACTCAGTCCATCAGTTATTAGATATATGAAACTGAAAAAGCTGTTGCAAAAACCCAAATTGTTATAAAGAAAAAAGGTTAACATTAATAGGGGTGCCCAAACTTTTTCATATGACTGTATCGCTGGGGCCTGTCTGTATCCTGCAGTATATTAGTATTGGTCAATATCAGGAACATAACTACAATAGGTGCGGGGGTTGCAATCGAACCCAGACCCAAGAGCCTAAGAGGCTCAAAAAGTATCTTAGGCCTATATTAAAAGACAAATACCATTTAAGACTTGAAATAATTGTTGGTCCTGTTGGAACCTCTGCTTTGTGGCCCACCGCTGGTTATTATGGCCTCTTTTTTTCTGTGATACGTTTGCTCTGTCTAAGTGTGACGCCCCTGGACTATCAGGTCGTCACAGGATACTGTATGCTCTTTCTCTTCAGTGCAATATTAAAATCCCTCATGGTTCTGGGTCCCCATCTTACAGTGCTTCCCCCAACAGCAAATCAAATCCTAGATACACCCTGCACCACACCCACCAGACACACCAGTGGGCGGCTTGAGCGGAATAGGGTCGCCCACCTAGGGGTCAGGAAGGGGAGGTGAGGAGTGTAGTGAGGAGTAGTGAAGAGGAGTGGTGAAGAGGAGTAGTGAAGGGGAGGAGGCAGGGAGTAGTGGCTCCCAGGAGAAGCTGTCTAGGTTGCAGACGATGGTCTGGACCTAGAGGAGTCGGACCCCCGATTGCAGGGGATTGAGTCAAGATGCCTGGACTTGTCAGAGAGGATGGTCAGCAGCCTGGTCCTATCACCTGTCCGAGAGCGAAGACACGGCAGGGTACACGGACCCTAGGTCGGGGAGAAGCTTCAGGCAACCCAGCAATTAACCTGTGGAGAACGGAGCCTTTATGGACTATTCCCACTAGCTCCAGAATCGGGGCACTAGTGCAACGAGGGGAATAGGGCCTTCCATACAAGCAGCCCACTAAAATCCCAAGTGTGAGCCCTGAGAGCAAGCTCCCACACTTAGCCACAGTGGGGAGCGGGGCCCGGCAAGTTTCAGACTACTGGGCCACTACAGTGAATTTAAATTTTGTGCTAGGAGGCAGGTCACGGATCACCAGGCAGCACTAAAGGGGACGGGACCTAGACGAGCTCCCCTTTGAGAGGCAGCGGCACCCAGAGACTTGGTTTACCCGGTTGTCAGCGTCTGCTTATTGGCTGAGTGAGTACCTGAGTGATTTCCCTGTCGCGGCACCCAGTATCATCATCCAGAGTCCCGGGGTCTACCCCTACCCGTGGAAGGCAACGACACCTTGCTGCCTTACTTCATCACCCCGGGCACTCCCAACGGCAGCGGCGGTACTCTCAGTTACCGCATACCACGGGTGGCGTCACGAACTATAACTCCCCTGTAAATATCCTCCTTTTTACTTTAGAGTGTGGCCCCTAAGCCCTCGGGTCCGGAGACCCTCGAGCCACGAACGGACACTACCCCAGGATCCAAGCGGTTCAATCCGCTGCAGGGGTGGCACATAAGAATCAATAGACCTAATTTGGAAATGTCCGTGTGTCTGTGCGCAATGAGTCATCCACAGCCCTATGTTGCCGAAGCAACCATCCACAGCCCTATGTTGCCGAAACAACAATATGAGGCAATATGTTGCCGAGGCAACACTATGAGGCAACATTGAGGCAACACTGAAGCAACACAGGCAACAGTGTGAGGCAATATTGAGGCAACACTGAGGCAACAATGTGAGGCAATATGTTGCCGAGGCAACACTGTGAGGCAACATTGTGCGGCAACACTGACGCAATATTCACGCAACATTGTCTGGCAAATAGGAGGCAATGTTGTGAGGCAACATTGAGGGAACACTCAGGCAATATTGCGGCAACACTGAGGAAATATTGAGGCAACATATCTGAGGCAACACTATGTCGGGCTAGCGCTATCTGATAGCGCTACTTCAAATGAAAGAGAACGGATAGTGCTATATGCATAGCGCTACCGATAATGAAAGAACGTGTAGAGCTATCTGATAGCACTACTCCTAGAGAACGGATAGCGCTATCTGGATAGTGCTATCGAAAAAGAAGCACTAATAGCACTATTACCTCTCTTTTTCATACACAAGGCAAGGCCCCCTTCACACGTCCGTGAAAAACGTCACACATTTTTCACAGACATGTCAGAGGTGCGTGTTGCCCTCCGTGTTTATTGCCTACGTGTGTTCTCCGTGTGTTATCAGTGATAACACACGGAGAACGGGAACTTTCTCCTCACCTGTCCTTGGCGTCGCTGTCCATGGTGCTGATCTTCGGTCTCCAGCCCTGCCGACTCCCCGCTGCTGCTGCTTCCGGCCGCAGTGAAGTGACTATGCAATGAGCATAATGAGCGGCGGTCGGCAGCAAGTGACAGCAGCGGCAGAGACAGCAGGGCTGCAGAAGGTGAGTAAAGTTTTGTTTTGTTTTTACTCAGACACGTGTGTTTTCTCCGGCGCGTGTCACATGGAACACATCCGTGTGGTCCATTGCGGGCCGTGTGACACCCGTGATGCCGGAGAAAATTGGACATGCTTACGTGTTTCACGCACTAAAAAACGTATCACGCACACGGACACACGCACCGTATGGAAAAACGAACGTGTAACTCCATACATTGATTAACATTGGAGTACGTGTGCCCGTGTCTCCGGTACGTGCAGGAACGGACCTAACACGTACCGGAGGTACGTGCGTGTGAAGGGGGCCTAAGAGTGGTAGGACAGTACACCAGGTATTTATTTGCTGTTAGTCTGCACATACCTAGTCTAGTGCGTGGTTATACCTCATTACGAGGTCAGTCTGATGCGTCGTTACACCCCATTGTGTGGTTCGTAATCCCACCGCGCGCCCGAAGGGCGCTCAATCACTTGTTATATAGTATTGATACATTTGTCTGAATGTCCAAAAATCTGTGTGTCTGTTTACTTAAAGGGGTTTTGACTATTTATTCCTGTGGGGCTAAGAACTTACAGGCAGGTAGTTGCTAACTAACTACCTATTCTGCCCAGCACCGATCTCTGCTGGCTCAGGTGGCAATTTTCTTGCAAGGAACCGTCATGCTGACTGGCAGCTGGATCCTTGCTGTCAATCAGGCAGCCAGCTGTCTATCTGAGATCACATGTGATGCCCCGTCGATTGAGCAGAGCAGAAGAGAAGAAGCTGCTCTGTCAATGTGACCTAACCAGAAACTGCAGAATCCCCCGTAGGAGTGTTCTGTGACTGCTCTGAACCAGCAGAGATTAGCAGCGGGTAGAACAGGCAGGTACTTATCTTATTAACGTTGGTGAGTTCTTAGCCTCATAGGAAAAAATAACCGATGTCCCAGATAACCTCTTAAAGGGTTGTCTCTACATATATACACTGAACGAAAATATGAACTCAACACTTTTGATGGCGGTGAGGTTATGTTATGGGCAGGCGTATGTTATGGTCAATGAACACAGGTGCTTTTTAGTAATGCCATTTTGAATGTACAGAGATACCGTGACGAGATCTTGAGGCCATTGTTCTGCAATTCATCCACGGCCATCATCTCATGTTGCAGCATGATAATGCTCGGCCTCATGTTGGAAGGATCTGTCCACAATTCCTGGAAGCTGAAAACATCCCAGTTCTTGCATGGCAGCATACTCACCGGACATGTCATCCATTGAGCAGGTTTGGGATTCTCTGGATTGCCGTACGCAACAATCTATTCAAGTTCCTGCCAATATCCAGCAACTTCGCACTGGAGAGGAGTGGACCAACATGCCACAGGCCACAATCAACAACCTGATCAGCTCCACGTGAAGGAGATGTGTTGCTCTGTGTGAGAAAAATGGTGATCGCTCCAGATACTGACTGGCTTTCTGACCCCCTCAATACTATAAAACTAAACATTTTAGAGTGTCCTTTTATTGTGGCCAGCCTAAGGCGGGCTTTACACGCTGCGACATCGCTAGCAATTGCTAGCGATGTCGAGCGCGATAGCACCCGCCCCCGTCGTACATGGGATATCTGGTGCTTGCTGCCGTGCCGTAGCAAACATTATTGCTACGGCAGCTTCACACGCACATACCTGGTCAGCGACGTCGCTGTGACTGCCGAACAATCCCTCCTTCAAGGGTGAGGTGCGTTCGGCGTCACACCGACGTCACCGCGACGTCACTAAGCGGCCGACCAATAGAAGCGGAGGGGCGGAGATGAGCGGGACATAACATCCCGCCCACCTTCTCCCTTCCACATTGCCGGTGGACGCAGGTAAGGAGATGTTTGTCGTTCCTGCGGTTTCACACACAGCGATGTGTGGTGCTGCAGGAACGACAAACAACATCGTATCTGCAGCAGTAACGACATTATGGAAATGAACGACGTGACATAGATCAGCGATTTTTTACGCTTTTGCGCTCGTTCATCATTGCACCTAGGATCTACACATTGCGATGTCGCTACCGGTGCTGGATGTGCGTCACTAATGACGTGACCCCGACGATATATCGGTAGCGATGTCGCAACGTGTAAAGCCCGCCTAAGGCACACCTGTGCAATAATAATACTGTCTGATCAGCATATTGATATGCCACACCTGTGAGGTGGATGGATTATATTGGTAAAGGAGAAGTGCTCACTTACACAGAATTAAACACATTTATTAACTATGTTTGAGAGAAAAAGATCTTTTGTACATAGGAAAAGTCATAGACCTTTGAGTTCAGCTCATGAAAAACGTGAGCAAAATCAAGTGTTGTTGTTATTTTTGTTCAGTGTATATAGCTAGTTTACTGTTTATTCCAACAAATGCTGATTCTCTGTTACTAATTCATTATCCAGAGCAGAAAGCATCTGTAAAGAGTATCTATTATACCACAGTCACACATAGTCACACATAGTCACACATTCGTATGTCACAGTCCGAGCTCAGATGGTCTGTCTCTTAACTCGAACCTTACACCATCTGTCTGAGGATGTGAAGTTTAGGTCATGAAGCTCACAGTTGGTCTGTGATTCTTAGGGGTACTTTGCACACTACGACATCGCAGCTGCGGGGTCAAATCGAAATTGACGCACATCCGGCGTCGCTGTCGATGTCGTAGTGTGTAAATCCTTTTATATACGATTAACGAGCACAAAAGCGTTGTTATCTTATGATCAGTGTAGGGTCCGACATATCCATAATTTAGCAGCAGCGACGGTACAATGTTGTTCCTCGTTCCAGCAGGCACCACACATCGCTGTGTGTGTGAAGCCGCAGGAGCGAGGAACATCACCTTACCTGAGTCCCGGCTGCAATGCGGAAGAAAGGAGGTGGGCGGGATGTTTACGTTCCGCTCATCTCCGCCCCTCCGCTCCTATTGGTCGCCTGCCGTGTGACGTCACTGTGACGCCGCACGACCCGCCCCCTTAGGAAGGAGGCGGTTCGACAGCCAGAGCGATGTCGCAGGGCAGGTGAGTGCATGTGAAGCTGCCATAGCGATAATGTTCACTACGGCAGCAATCACAAGATATCGCTGCTGCGATGGGGGCGATTACTATCGCACTCGACATCGCAAGCATCGGCTTGCGATGTCGTAGTGTACAAAGTACCCCTTAGTCCATACCTAGACTGCAACACACGGATGTATGAATGCTGCCTAACTTTGGAGGGACTCAGCATGTGTGACGCCCTGGCAAAACCAGGTAGTCACACATAGGCCCCCGCATAACACCTTCCCTCACCTAGATGACATTCAGCCGACCTGAAACCCTAGTCACCCCCTCTTAGGGCAAGACAGGCACACCAGTGGGCGGGACCAGGTGGTTAGGGAACGCCCACCCAGGGGTCTAGACAGCCCAGGGCGGGAAAACAAACAGTCGAGTCTAGTCTGTAGTTCAAGTTGAGAGGAGTGTGGGCTGGAGCTAGGTGTAGCTCCAGCAGAGGAAGTTCAAGTTGAACGGTGCCAGGGTCGGAGCCCTGGTACCTTGGCTAGGTGGCAGACGGTGGTCTCCATCAGTAGGAGATGGGAAGATGGCTCGGCAGATCCGAGGAGGACCGGAGAGGGGTTGGAGCCCAACCGTAGTGACGCCTGAGACCCGACCGGAAACTGTGCAGAGAGGGGGTACTCGGACCCTGAAGCCAGGACCAAAACCAGCACCGGCCTAGCTAATTAACCGATTGAGGGCAGAATTACAGGTCCTGTCCCAACCAAAGTCCCAGAGGCAGACAACCACCCACAGAGAGGGATAGGGCAACCTCCAGGGCCCATAGATCCCACGGGTTTGCGTCGGCGGGCACGGCTTCTTAGGCACACACAAAGCCCGGAACGGACTCCTGAGTTCCAAACCAGGCAGCCCACAATACACAAAAACAGTGCAGAGGAAAGGACAGCGACCACCAGCCCGGATGGCGGACCAGAGTATAACCGGCCGCGGCGGCCGGCCACCAGCACCTTGGTTTACCAAAGGACTCGTGTGATTCATTCAATTGTGAGTAACCAACTATCCCCTGGTCCATCTGGGTGTGCAAGCCCCTGCCATTGCCATACCCTGCACAGAGAAACTGGGCCCTGGTTTAACCATCCCTACCCACAGAGGGGTTAACATCCGGCTGCCATTACATCTCCCGCGGGTATCCCACAACAGCAGCGGTGGTGTCCCACTTCACCACACACCTTGGGTGGCGTCACAGACATTCTACAATCAATCCCGTACAAATACGTCCCCCCTTTTATTTGGAGTGTCCGCGCGACCCCCGGGTCCGGGGAACCCCTCGAGCCGTACCGTAGGCCCCGGATCCGAGCAGCGCCGGCTGCTGGCACGGGGGCGGCACACATGCCCCTGCATTACATAGACAGCCCATTGATTTGCAATGCTTTATTTCACTGGTGGCTCTTCTGGAATATTAAACACTTTGAACAATATCCTGGTGCCTTCAGAGCTGAAGTCCTCCAACATTCGTTGCTCATCCAATGTCTGCATAGAATATGTTCTGATGGCTTGATTTCTCGGAAGCATTGCCTTTCCTGAATCCACTTTGCAATGAGCCAAGAAAAACTGGCTCCTCGCTTCTGTGTCATGGAAAACTAAGAGAGAGATATTGGAGACCGTTTTGGTTAACCAGTGGACAGAAAAATTAGTTATGAGGAGCTATCACAGCTTACAACAATGGTTGTCAGACACTACTGTCCGAAAAACTGAAAGCAGAAGTAAGCAGCACAATCTGCCGAGCTTACAAAACCAAGAGGGCAAAATAGCTACAACATATAACCATTATTTTTGGATTGTATGACTTTCATTTCAGTAAAGGCCGCTTTACACGCTGCGACATCGCTCAAGCGAACTCGTTGGGGTCACGGAATTTGTGACGCACATCCGGTCGCTTTAACGATGCCGTTGCGTGTGACACCTTTGAGCGATTTTGCATCGTTGCAAAAACGTGCAAAATCACTCATCCGTCGGTCATCGTCCATTCTCGAATATCGTTGCTGCAGCAGTAACGATGTTGTTCCTCGTTCCTGCGGCAGCACACAACGGTACGTGTGACACCGCAGGAACGAGGAACCTCTCCTTACCTGCCTCCCGCCCGCAATGCGGAAGGAAGGAGGAGGGCGGGATGTTCGTCCTGCTCATCTCCGCCCCCCCGCTTCTATTGGGTGGCGGTTCAGTGACATCGCTGTGACGTCGCTGTGACGCTGAACGAACCACCCCCTTAGAAAGGAGGCGGTTCGCCGGTCACAGCGACGTCGCAGGGCAGGTAAGTAGTGTGACGGTTCTGGGCGATGTTGTGCGCCACGGGCAGCGATTTTCCCATGTCGCACAACCGATGGGAGCGGGTACCCACACTAGCGATATCAGTCACGATATTGCAGCGTGTAAAGCGGCCTTTAGACTGTTAATAACGATATGATTGCATAAGTCTTAGATGGGCACAGCATGGGCACAGCTGCAACAGTGAGAAGAAGCGTTCTACTGACCCGAGCCTGGAACACATTTAGACCAATATGGTTACTTAAAACAGGCTGATTCTGGCTACTGACAGCATGACATTTTTACTAATCCAACATGGCACAACAGTGCCATCATGAAAACAGTGGTCTGCCATTTTGGGATCCATTGTGAGAGTAGTTAAGGGTGATTCACAGCAGATCAGATGTGGAAATTGTCAGAAATGGAGAATTGTTGCAGTACTTTGCCGGTAAAAGTAGATCTGTCACCAGATTTCACAATACAAACTGAATATATTATTAAATAGCTCAGTGGCTAGTACTGTTGCTTTACAGCAGGTTTCTAATCTCCCCTAGGACAACAACTGCCAGAGTTTGTATGTCTCACTGTGTTTGCATGAGTTTCTGCCCACACTCCAAAGACACACTTAGAACTTAGATTGCAAGTAGAGATGAGCGAACCGGTCCCGGTTCGGCTCGAGGCGGTTCGTCGAACGGGGGGTCTGGCTCGAGTTCGGCTCGTCGAACGTTCGACGAACCGAACTCGAGCCCATAGGAAACAATGGCAGGCAATCACAAACACAGTAAAACACCTAGAAAACACCCTGAAAGGTGTCCAAAAGGTGACAAACAACTCACAACATAACACAAACACATGGGAAAGTGACAAGGACATATACTCATGTGAAAACAAAACAGCTGGACAAGGAAAAAGAGGGAGACACACAGATATATGAGTATATGCAAAGAAACATCGATTCCATTATTGTGCAACTTGAGCCCTGCTCATTTTAGGCTTCCAATCTGGATAAATTGCCTGAGCTCGCCACGTACGCCTTGAGGATCTTGTCGTGTCCTGCAGCCAGCGTTCTCTCGGAACCTGTCTTCAGTGCTGCTGGGGGTCTGCTGGCAGATAAGCACACGTGTCTGTCCACTGACAATGTGGACCTGGCTCTCAGAGGACTTTTCTTCCCCTGGGTCAGCCAGGGGAGGCGAAAGGCACGCGTATTTTTGAGAGTGCTTCATGCAAAGCATCTTTTTCTTTGTCAAAAGGGGGGCTCAACCGATGCCAGTCAAGTGGGGTGTGTGTGGCCCAGTTAGTGGCAACGAGGGAGACTGTGGTTGGAGTCCCCTCGCTGTGTCTCTAAAAGAACCAAGATGAACAAGTCATGGCTCTCAGAGGACTTTTCTTCCCCTGGGTCAGCCAGGGGACGGGAAAGGCACGCGTATTTTTGAGAGTGCTTCATGCAAAGCATCTTTTTCTTTTTCAAAAGGGGGCTCAACCGATGCCAGTCAAGTGGGGTGTGTGTGGCCCAGTTAGTGGCAACGAGGGAGACTGTGGTTGGAGTCCCCTCGCTGTGTCTCTAAAAGAACCAAGATGAACAAGTCATGGCTCTCAGAGGACTTTTCTTCCCCTGGGTCAGCCAGGGGACGGGAAAGGCACGCGTATTTTTGAGAGTGCTTCATGCAAAGCATCTTTTTCTTTGTCAAAAGGGGGGGTCAACCGATGCCAGTCAAGTGGGGTGTGTGTGGCCCAGTTAGTGGCAACGAGGGAGACTGTGGTTGGAGTCCCCTCGCTGTGTCTCTAAAAGAACCAAGATGAACAAGTCATGGCTCTCAGAGGACTTTTCTTCCCCTGGGTCAGCCAGGGGACGGGAAAGGCACGCGTATTTTTGAGAGTGCTTCATGCAAAGCATCTTTTTCTTTGTCAAAAGGGGGGGTCAACCGATGCCAGTCAAGTGGGGTGTGTGTGGCCCAGTTAGTGGCAACGAGGGAGACTGTGGTTGGAGTCCCCTCGCTGTGTCTCTAAAAGAACCAAGATGAACAAGTCATGGCTCTCAGAGGACTTTTCTTCCCCTGGGTCAGCCAGGGGACGGGAAAGGCACGCGTATTTTTGAGAGTGCTTCATGCAAAGCATCTTTTTCTTTTTCAAAAGGGGGCTCAACCGATGCCAGTCAAGTGGGGTGTGTGTGGCCCAGTTAGTGGCAACGAGGGAGACTGTGGTTGGAGTCCCCTCGCTGTGTCTCTAAAAGAACCAAGATGAACAAGTCATGGCTCTCAGAGGACTTTTCTTCCCCTGGGTCAGCCAGGGGACGGGAAAGGCACGCGTATTTTTGAGAGTGCTTCATGCAAAGCATCTTTTTCTTTTTCAAAAGGGGGCTCAACCGATGCCAGTCAAGTGGGGTGTGTGTGGCCCAGTTAGTGGCAACGAGGGAGACTGTGGTTGGAGTCCCCTCGCTGTGTTTTACATGCTTTTAGAAGGGCATGAAATGGCTTGGAGGTTGACTTTCATCATATGCAAACTGTTGGCTACCAAAATGCTGCCTTTCCAACAACTGTGGTTATAGGCAATGAGGAACATACTGATGAAGATGAGACGCAGATACCCGATTGGGATGACAACTTAAATATTCGGTCAGGGCAAGAAGAAACTCGGTCTGAGGGGTAGGGGAGTGCAAACACAACAATTGATGATTAAGTTCCAGATCACACCTACTGTCAACCCACAGTCAGACACTCGAGGAGGTCAACAGAGGCGGTGGAGGAGGATGCAACCGACGTCGAAGTAACCTGGCGCCTTCCTGGACACAGTCGGAGCACTGGTAGCACGTCTACAACTGCATCCTCAGCCACCACTCTGCCTCTGAGCATTATTCGGGGTGGATCAACAGGTCGCATGGCCTCTAAGCCTTGCCTAGCCAGGTCCTTTTTTGACATAGAAAAAGATCGCCCAAATTATGTGATCTGTAAAATTTGTCATGGTTCTCTTAGTAGAGGTCAAAACCTCAGCAGTTTGACAACTTCTTCCATGAATCGTCACATGAATAAATATCATATGGCCCGATGGGAAGCTCACCGTGCTGCAATGCGGCCTAGCGGAGCGAACCATCCACCGCCTGCCCCTTCCAGTGCATCCGCGCGCTCGTCATCTTCTAGGACTGTGGGGACAGCTGTCACACCTGTTTTTCCACCCACAACTTCCACCACTGTAACCGCAACAGGCAGTTTGCTTGGTAGGTCGTCAGTTGGTTTGGAAGGGGAAACAAGTGAGTGTGTACAGCTCTCTCAGACATCGATAGCACCAACTTTGGATGAAGGCAACATCATGTCTCCGCCTGCACTTTCCTCACAAAGCTGCATTTTTCCAGGGACACCCGACTCAACACCGTCTACACACAGCAGCCAGATCTCTGTCCCTCAGATGTGGTCAAATAAAAGAAATGCTGCCTTTCCGCCTAGTGGACACACAGGATTTTAGAGACCTTATGTCTGTCGCTGTGCCCCAGTACCAGATGCCTAGTCGCCACTACTTCTCTAAGAAAGGTGTGCCCGCGCTACACCAGCATGTCGCACACAACATCACCGCTTCCTTGAGAAACTCTGTGTGTGAACGGGTGCATTTCACCACCGATACTTGGACCAGTAAGCATGGACAGGGACGTTACATGTCGCTGACTGGCCACTGGGTAACTATGGTGATAGATGGTGAAGGGTCTGCTGCACAAGTCTTGCCGTCCCCACGACTTGTGTGTCAATCCTCTGTCTGTCCAAGTTCCGCCACTGCTTCTGCATCCTCCACCTCATCTGGGTCCTCCACCTCCGCCCCAAGCCTGCCTGGTCAGGCCACCAGCGTTCTCACTGCGCAGAAGGAATCACGCACCCCTCATTACTATGCTGGTAGCAGAGCGCAACGGCATCAGGCGGTCTTTAGCTTGACATGTCTTTGAAATAGGAGTCACACAGCGACTGAGTTGTGGGCAGCTCTGGAGACTGATTTTGATAAATGGTTGTCTCCACTCAACCTGCAGCCTGGTAAGGCCGTGTGCGACAATGCTGCAAACCTGGGTGCGGCCCTTCGCCTGGGCAAGGTGACACACGTGCCTTGTATGGCTCACGTGTTTAACCTTGTTGTCCAGCAATTTTTAACACACTATCCCGGCCTAGATGGCCTTCTGACCAGGGCACGGAAACTGTCTGCAGTGCTCACTTCCGCCGTTCAACCGCCGCACCTGAGCGACTTGCATCGCTCCAGAAGTCTTTCGGCCTGCCGGTTCATCGCCTGAAATGCGATGTGGCGACACGCTGGAATTCAACTCTCCACATGTTACAGCGACTGTGGCAGCACCGGCGAGCCCTGGTGCAATACGTCATGATGTATAGCCTGGGCCAACGAGATGCAGAAGTGGGGCAGATCACCCTGATGGAGTGATCTCAGATCAAGGACCTATGCACCCTTCTGCACAGTTTCGACATGGCGACGAATATGTTTAGCGCTGACAATGCCATTATCAGCATGACGATTACAGTCATTTACATGCTGGAGCACACGCTAAACACTATTCGTAGTCAGGGGGTGGGACAACAGGAAGGGGAGGAACTACAGGAGGATTCATATGCGCAAGACACAACAACATCACCAAGGTCCAGACGTTCATCATCACCAACGCGGCAGGCATGGGACCATGGGGGACAGGGATCAACAAGGGCGCATGGTAGCAGGTGAGATGTTGAGGAAGGTGCAGGAGGACATGAAGATATGGAGGACGAACTGTCCATGGACATGGAAGACTCAGCAGATGAGGGGGACCTTGGTCAAATTTCAGTTGAAAGAGGTTGGGGGGAGATGACAGAGGAAGAAAGAACGGTTAGCACCTCTATGCCACAAACACAGCGTGGACTTGGTGCGCATGGCTGCGCAAGACACATGAGTGCCTTCTTGTTGCACTACCTCCAACATGACCCTCGTATTGTCAAAATTAGAAGTGATGATGACTACTGGCTTGCCACACTATTAGATCCCCGGGACAAGTCCAAATTTTGTGACATAATTCCACCCATAGAAAGGGACGCACGTATGCAGGAGTATCAGCAGAAGCTGTTACTCGATCTTAGCTCGGCTTTTCCACCAAACAACCGTGCAGGTGAAGGGAGTGATTCTCCCAGTTGTAACTTGACAAACATGGGACGGCCTCGTCATCTTCAACAGTCTACCCGTACCAGTAGGACCGTATCTGGTGCTGGTAACAGCAATTTTATGGAATCTTTTCATAATTTTTTTAGACCCTCCTTTGCAAGGCCACCAGAGACAACAAGTCTGACACATAGTCAACGGATGGAGAGGATGATACAGGAGTATCTCCAAATGAACATCGATGCAATGACTTTGCAAATGGAGCCTTGCTCCTTTTGTGCTTCAAATCTAGAAAAATGTCAAGAGCTCTCCAGTTACGCCTCGAAGATTTTGTCGTGTCCAGCTGCCAGCGTTGTCTCTGAACGTGTCTTCAGTGCTGCTGGGTGTGTGCTGACAGATAAGCGCACGCGTCTGTCCAGTGACAATGTGGACAGACTGACGTTCATCAAAATGAACAAGTCATGGATCCAGAAGGAATTTACTACCCCTGTGTCATCCTGGGGAGAGTAAATGCTTGTGGATTTGGAATGTGCTTGATGCAAATCAAAACATCCTGTTTGCAACTAGGGCACAAGTGCTGCCACTGATAAGGTGTCTGTGTGGGGCCCAATTTTTGGAAAAAAAGGGAGACTCCGCTTGGAGTAACCCTTGCTTGCTGTGTTTTTTAAAAATGATACAAGATGAACAGATCTGAAGGCAAGATGAAGCCAACATCATGTCTCCGCCTGCACTTTTCTCACAAACCTGCATTTTTCCAGGGACACCCTACTCAACACCGTCTACAGACAGCAGCCAGATCTCTGTCCCTCAGATGTGGTCAAATAAAAGGCCACTTACTGCGACCCATGACAAAGCTAAGTGGTTGACTCTATCCCTCTGTAAGCTGTTGGCTACCGAAATGCTGCCTTTACGCGTAGTGGACACACAGGATTTTACAGACCTTATGTCTGTCGCTGTGCCCCAGTACCAGATGCCCAATCACCACTGCTTCTCCAAGAAAAGCATGCCCGCGCTACACCGGCATGTCGCACACAACATCACCACTTCCTTGAGAAAATCTGTGTGCGACAGGGTGCATTTCAACACAGATACTTGGACCAGTAAGCATAGACAGGGTCATTACATGTCACTGACTGGGCACTGGCAAACTATGGTGAGAGATGGAGAAGGGTCTGCTGTACAAGTCTTGCCGTCCCCACGAGTTGTTTCAATCCTTGTTCTGTATGTAGAAGTTAATACACTGCTTCTGCCTCTTCAACCTCGTGTGGGTCCTCTACCTTTGCGCAAACCCTGTGTGGTCAGGCCACCCTTCCTTGCAACTGCGCACAAGGACTACCACACACCTCCTTACTATGCTGGCAGCAGAGCTCAATGCCATCAGGCGGTCAAAGTTTTACTTTGAAATGTATGGGAAATGTGAGTCACACCGCTATTACAGAGAATAGTAGTCAGGCAGGGTCAAAACATTAATTGAGGAACAGGAACAGAATGGGACGGCCAGGACTTAATCAGAAAACAAGCAGAGGTGAAATGCGTATCGGCCAACAAGGTACATAAACAGCAAGCAGGAAAAGTAGTCAGGTAACAAGCACACAAAATCATAAAACTGAACTGGGGGTAAAATTAACCAGAGGTTCATAGCTATGTCTGGCAGTGGTCTGCAGACAGGATGGGCATAAAAAAGGGTGTGGTGTCTTCCCATTGGTTGTAGCTGAATGATGGTATTTCATCTGTGAGATACCCACCAGCTACATTCAGCCAGAGATTCTGCATCTGTCAAGGTAATGCAGCCCAGTGGGTGAGCATAACCTGCGTCCACCTGCGCCGCTGGCATCGACTACTCTCCCATCATCAGCACTATTCATGAAAGGAACACGTTGTCACCTGGCGACCGGAGTACAAATTGACGGAGCGGACTCCGTTGGTGACTTAACAGCCGTGTGCGGCAATGATGCAAACCTGGCTGCGGGCCATCCTCAGGGCAATGTGACACACGTGCCTTTTATGGCTCACGTGTTGATCCGAATTCTCCAGCAATTTTTAAAACACCATCACGGCCTACATGGCCTTGTGCAGCGGGCACGCTCGCTATGTGCTCACTTCCATCGTGCGCACACAGCAGCTCAACAACTTTCATCACTCCGGAAGTCTTAGGGTCTGGCAGTTAAACGCCGGAAATGCGATGTTCCGACACGCAGGAATTGGAATCTGCACATGTTGCAGCGTGTGTGGCAGCACCGCAGAGCCCTGCTGAAATACGGTAAGACATATAGCCTGGGATAAGTTGATCCAGAGGTGGTGCAGATCACGCTGCTGGAGTGGTGTCAGATCAAGGACCTATGCACCCTGCTACACAGTTTTGAAATGTCGACGAAGATGTTTAGCACTGGCAATGTCATTCTCAGCGTGACAATTCTGGTCATCTACATGATGGAGCACACTGTAATTATTATTCGGAGTCAGGTGTTGGGACAAGAGGAAGGGGAGGAAGTACAGGAGGAGTCATATGCGGAAGGGATAACAAGATCTACGAGGTCCAGATGGTCAGCGGCACCTATGCGGCAGTCATGGTGAGGGAGAGGGATTAACAAGGGCGCATAGTATCAGCAAAAAGTGTTGATGAAAGTGGAGGAGCCCATGAAGAAATGGAGGACGAACTGGCGATGGGCATGGAAGACTCAGCAGATGAGTGAGAGCTTGCTCACATTTCGGTTGTGCGAGGTTGTGGGTAGAGGGCAGAGGAAGGATGCACGATTCTCACCTCTCTGCCACCAACACACCAAGGACTTGGTCCTCCTGGATGCACAAGACACATGAGCGCCTTCTTGCTGCACTACCTACATGACCCTCGGATTGTATGAATTTGAAGTAATCCTGAATACTGGGTTGCCACACTGTTAGATCCCCGGTACAAGACAAAATTTGGCGAACTAATTCCTGCCATAGAAATAGACGCACGTATACAGGAGTATCTGCAGAATGTGGTACGCAATCTTAGATCTACTTTTCCACTAAACACCAGTGCTGCACAGAGTGAATCTCAACACTTTGTCATGGATAGGAGGAAATGGTCTTTTACTTGTCCACATCGGAGGGACCGAGGGATGGCTGCTGTGCTGAGATGGCGTTGAGTACGGTGTCCCTGCACAGTTGCACTTTTGGTCATATCCCAAAATGAGTTGAAAAAGGACAGATGCTGTTGGAAAGGGGAACAGGTGTGTTGGAAAGGGGAAAAAAATTTTGGTCCGTGGATTTGGTGGTTAAACAACTGTAACATTTGCTGAAGAAACAACATCTGTTACAGTGGGACTGGCAGATTTGGATAAAGTGGTATATAATCTGTGACCGCTATATAACAAAAATTAATAAGAAAAGAAAGAGAAAGGTATATATCACCTTCAGCAGTCAGTGTCCACCGTGCTCCCAGTTGGAAAAGGAGAGGTTGGCAACTTGAAGGTTTGGTGGAGGATACAGAGCTGTGTGGCTATGAAACTAATAGTAGCCTGAACCGAGTTAGACGCCATTCGGATCTGGAGACTGTGAGCCCTGTTAGCGTCACAGGGTCCACATGCCCACCCAGCCCAGGAACTCCCTGTTAACAACACAGGGGCCATTGAGTACGCTGACCGTGTGCGTAGGGGCCACACCTGTGGACAGCAGGCGCATCAGCAGCAGCAGGCCTGTTAATGCCACTGGGCTGCACAAGCAGGACTGTTAGGACAGGAGCTGGTCTTAACCGTTCTGCGTTACCAACTGTGGTGGTGGCCTGCATCCACCACCCTATCCCTGCCTACCTCTGGCCTAAAGCCGCAATGGGTTCAACACATGGAGGTGTGCTCTTTCGGAGCATAATAGAAGACTGCGCACCTCCTTGTTGGCTCCAGCCCCTTTTATAACCTGGGTCCGCCCCAAACCAGGGTGAACCACAATGCACCTCCTGGAGACAAAAGCAGAGTGACACGTCATGAGTGGCATAACTAGCGTCCTATTTGGAAACGCAACTTCAATGATGACCTCATGGCTGCCATGACCCAAACACCTCACCAGTCATCGTCTGACCATCAATAATGCGGTGACAAGTCATAGGTGTGGGCCTCTGCAAGCCATTTGGGAGGACACCTGATGCCCTGTGGTCTATATGGGACCCCCACATCAGGGCCAGGGCCAAAGAGTTCATTACCGGACCTAGTCTCTGATGCAGGAAGTGCCTGAGCATGCTCAGTAGCATGAAATACAGTCTCTGAAAAAAGACTATCAGCTTTAGCATGGTGTCTAGGCACAAAACAGGACTTAGACCCGGCACAGAATGCAAGCACCTGTGCAAAGAGGCTTTTCACACTTAGTGTGGGAGCATGCGCTGTATCCCGAAATGAAGACTTAGCGTCAGGAATGGCACAGTCAGGCTGAGCATACTCACTAGGCGAAACACTGTAATTATGCTGCAGCTGGGGTACATCGGCACACGCATGCGCACTAGCTGCCTCTCCACACTTAGACGTGGAGGGGAAATTTGTCTTGGAGATGCTGTCTATGAACAGAAGGAAAAGCTAAAGGAAGCCTGACTTTCTATCCCTCCGAATTATGAAATGCAGCAATGAATTCCATGAGTTTGCTATAACATTAGCGTAGCTAAATGTGCATGAGGGTGTGATGTAGAGGTGCTAGAAATAGCTTGTCACCAGTGGGGCACTAATGGAATACAACAGCCAGTTCTATGATGCCACAAAATGGCAGTATTTTGTGCTATCATTATAGCTTATTAAAAACAGAGCACGAGGTTGTCATGCAGAGGTGCTGCACATAGATTTGCAGTAGTGTGAATAGACAAAAGTACAATAGCCACGTTTAGGATACAACTAGGTACAGTGAGTGTTTGCTAGTATAATGGCTGAGTTTAAAAAAGTTTGAGTGTGCAATGCAGGCAGACGTGCTGCAAATAACGTTCCAATACTGTGAATAGACAAAAGTACAATAGCCACGTTTAGGATACAACTAGGTACACTGAGTGTTTGCTACTATAAATGGCTGAGTTTAAAAAAGTTTGAGTGTGCAATGCAGGCAGACGTGCTGCAAATAACGTTCCAATACTGTGAATTGACAAAAGTACAATAGCCACGTTTAGGATACAACTAGGTACAGTGAGTGTTTGCTAGTATAATGGCTGAGTTTAAAAAAGTTTGAGTGTGCAATGCAGGCAGACGTGCTGCAAATAACGTTCCAATACTGTGAATTGACAAAAGTACAATAGCCACGTTTAGGATACAACTAGGTACAGTGAGTGTTTGCTAGTATAATGGCTGAGTTTAAAAAAGTTAGAGTGTGCAATGCAGGCAGACGTGCTGCAAATAACGTTCCAATACTGTGAATAGACAAAAGTACAATAGCCACGTTTAGGATACAACTAGGTACACTGAGTGTTTGCTACTATAAATGGCTGAGTTTAAAAAAGTTAGAGTGTGCAATGCAGGCAGACGTGCTGCAAATATCGTTCCAATACTGTGAATAGACAAAAGTACAATAGCCACGTTTAGGATACAACTAGGTACACTGAGTGTTTGCTAGTATAATGGCTTAGTAACAATGAGTTGTAGTGTGCAATGCAGGCAGACGTGCTCTGCAAATGTCTTTGCACTAGTGGGACTATAGCAAAGTCCAATAGCCACGTTTAGGATGCCACTAGGTACACTGAGTGTTTGCTAGTAAAATTGCTTAGTTTAAAAAAGTTGGAGTGTGCAATGCAGGCAGATGTGCTCTGCTAATATCTTTGCACTAGTGGGACTATAGCAAAGTCCAATAGCCACGTATAGGATGCCACTAGGTACACTGAGTGTTTGCTAGTATAATGGCTTAGTTAAAATGAGTTTGAGTGTGCAATGCAGGCAGACGCGCTATGCAAATGTCTTTGCACTAGTGGGACTATAGCAAAGTCCAATAGCCACGTATAGGATGCCACTAGGTACACTGAGTGTTTGCTAGTATAATGGCTTGGTTTTAATGAGTTGGAGTGTGCAATGCAGGCAGACGCGCTCTGCAAATGTCTTTGCACTAGTGGGACTATAGCAAAGTCCAATAGCCACGTATAGGATGCCACTAGGTACACTGAGTGTTTGCTAGTATAATGGCTTGGTTAGAATGAGTTGTAGTGTGCAATGCAGGCAGATGTGCTCTGCTAATGTCTTTGCACTAGTGGGACTATAGCAAAGTCCAATAGCCACGTATAGGATGCCACTAGGTACACTGAGTGTTTGCTAGTATAATGGCTGAGTTTAAAAAAGTTAGAGTGTGCAATGCAGGCAGACGTGCTGCAAATATCGTTCCAATACTGTGAATAGACAAAAGTACAATAGCCACGTTTAGGATACAACTAGGTACACTGAGTGTTTGCTACTATAAATGGCTGAGTTTAAAAAAGTTTGAGTGTGCAATGCAGGCAGACGTGCTGCAAATAACGTTCCAATACTGTGAATTGACAAAAGTACAATAGCCACGTTTAGGATACAACTAGGTACACTGAGTGTTTGCTACTATAAATGGCTGAGTTTAAAAAAGTTAGAGTGTGCAATGCAGGCAGACGTGCTGCAAATATCGTTCCAATACTGTGAATAGACAAAAGTACAATAGCCACGTTTAGGATACAACTAGGTACACTGAGTGTTTGCTAGTATAATGGCTTAGTAACAATGAGTTGTAGTGTGCAATGCAGGCAGACGTGCTCTGCAAATGTCTTTGCACTAGTGGGACTATAGCAAAGTCCAATAGCCACGTATAGGATGCCACTAGGTACACTGAGTGTTTGCTAGTAAAATTGCTTAGTTTAAAAAAGTTGGAGTGTGCAATGCAGGCAGATGTGCTCTGCTAATATCTTTGCACTAGTGGGACTATAGCAAAGTCCAATAGCCACGTATAGGATGCCACTAGGTACACTGAGTGTTTGCTAGTATAATGGCTTAGTTAAAATGAGTTTGAGTGTGCAATGCAGGCAGACGCGCTATGCAAATGTCTTTGCACTAGTGGGACTATAGCAAAGTCCAATAGCCACGTATAGGATGCCACTAGGTACACTGAGTGTTTGCTAGTATAATGGCTTGGTTTTAATGAGTTGGAGTGTGCAATGCAGGCAGACGCGCTCTGCAAATGTCTTTGCACTAGTGGGACTATAGCAAAGTCCAATAGCCACGTATAGGATGCCACTAGGTACACTGAGTGTTTGCTAGTATAATGGCTTGGTTAGAATGAGTTGTAGTGTGCAATGCAGGCAGATGTGCTCTGCTAATGTCTTTGCACTAGTGGGACTATAGCAAAGTCCAATAGCCACGTATAGGATGCCACTAGGTACACTGAGTGTTTGCTAGTATAATGGCTTAGTTAAAATGAGTTTGAGTGTGCAATGCAGGCAGACGCGCTATGCAAATGTCTTTGCACTAGTGGGACTATAGCAAAGTCCAATAGCCACGTATAGGATGCCACTAGGTACACTGAGTGTTTGCTAGTATAATGGCTTGGTTAGAATGAGTTGTAGTGTGCAATGCAGGCAGATGTGCTCTGCTAATGTCTTTGCACTAGTGGGACTATAGCAAAGTCCAATAGCCACGTATAGGATGCCACTAGGTACACTGAGTGTTTGCTAGTATAATGGCTTAGTTAAAATGAGTTTGAGTGTGCAATGCCGGCAGACGCGCTATGCAAATGTCTTTGCACTAGTGGGACTATAGCAAAGTCCAATAGCCACGTATAGGATGCCACTAGGTACACTGAGTGTTTGCTAGTATAATGGCTTGGTTTTAATGAGTTGGAGTGTGCAATGCAGGCAGACGCGCTCTGCAAATGTCTTTGCACTAGTGGGACTATAGCAAAGTCCAATAGCCACGTATAGGATGCCACTAGGTACACTGAGTGTTTGCTAGTATAATGGCTTGGTTAGAATGAGTTGTAGTGTGCAATGCAGGCAGACGCGCTCTGCAAATGTCTTTGCACTAGTGGGACTATAGCAAAGTCCAATAGCCACGTATAGGATGCCACTAGGTACACTGAGTGTTTGCTAGTATAATGGCTTGGTTAGAATGAGTTGTAGTGTGCAATGCAGGCAGACGCGCTCTGCAAATGTCTTTGCACTAGTGGGACTATAGCAAAGTCCAATAGCCACGTATAGGATGCCACTAGGTACACTGAGTGTTTGCTAGTATAATGGCTTAGTTATCAGTTGGAGTGTGCAGAGGACAAGAGGGTACAGTGGCAGGATTGTGGTGCTCTGGGTAGAGGAATGGAAGCCTGCCTTTCTATTCCCTCCTAATGGTGAAATGCAGGTTGGAAATCCCTGACCTGGGCTACACAGACGCTGTTGCTGTTTGCAGGACCTGTCACCTATGGCTCTCTGACCCTGCCGGTTGGAGCCCTTAAAAGGACTGCTATAAAGTGCTCTCCCTAAGCTGTCTAACGCTGTGTATGCAGCGCATACAGCTGTATCGGCTATAGGACTCAGGAAGACGGAGCTGCGACAGTGATGTCTGACACCAAAGACGCAGAAGGCAGATAATGGCGTCCGTGAAGAAAATGTCCGGTTTTATAATGCAGGGACATGTGACATGCAGATCCTATCACACATGCCGTTGCTTCTCTGGCTCAAAGTCCACTTAGCTGTGTGTGTGTCTGGGATTGGCTGACATGCTGGCCCGCCCCACAAGACGCGCGCGCTTAGGGAAGGAAGACAAGAAAAAAAAAAAAAAAAAATGGCGATCGCCATTATAGAAACAGCAGTGATCTGAAGGCGCTGTTCACGCACACTATACACTGAAATGTGATAATAGTTTGATTCACAGAGTGACTTACACTATTACAGCAGAAACCAAGCTATGATTTAGCTGTTTTTTGGCTGCTAGAACCGTTCTCGAACGTTTCTAGAACTACCGAGCTTTTGCAAAAAGCTCGAGTTCTAGTTCGATCTAGAACATGCCCCAAAATCACTCGAGCCGCGAACTGGAGAACCACGAACCACGAACCGCGCTCAACTCTAATTGCAAGCCTCACTGGAGGCCGTGATGATGATGTCTGTAAAAAGGTTGTCAAATCCTTAGATTAAAATGCTCATTTCATGAGTTCAGTGAGAGCACTCATGAGTCCAAATGTAGTCAGTCTCCATCCAACTAACCTAACTAACAGCTGCAGGTTATACTGAGCAGTGTGAGATCTCAGAAGCAGCAGGGAGGAGGGACACTGAGGCGCTATTAATCAGGAAACTGAGCAGGGCCGACTGCACGTTTTTGTGGGCGAAAGAGCTTCAGTGGGCCCCATCCACACAGACATGCACAGATACATACACATACAGGCATTCGTACACATACAGTACAGACCAAAGGTTTGGACACACCTTCTCATTCAAAGGGTTTTCTTTATTTTCATGACTCTAAAAAATGTAGATTCACATTGAAGACATCAAAACTATGAATGAAAACATGTGGAATGAAATACTTAAAAAAGTGTGAAACAACTGAAAATATATCTTATATTCTAGGTTCTTCAAAGTAGCCACCTTTTGCTTTGATTACTGCTTTGCACGCTCTTGGCATTTTCTTGATGAGCTTCAAGAGGTAGTCACCGGAAATGGTTTTCCAACAGTCTTGAAGGAGTTCCCAGAGATGCTTAGCACTTGTTGGCCCTTTTGCCTTCACTCTACGGTCCAGCTTACCCCAAACCATCTTGATTGGATTCAGGTCTTTTGACTGTGGAGGCCAGGTCATCTGGCATAGCATTCCATCACTCTCCTTCTTAGGCAAATAGCCCTTACACAGCCTGGAGGTGTGTTTGGGGTCATTGTCCTGTTGAAAAATAAATGATGGTCTAACTAAACGCAAATCGGATGGAATAGCATGCCGCTGGAAGATGCTGTGGTAGCCATGCTGGTTCTGTATGCCTTCAATTTTGAATAAATCCCCAACAGTGTCACCAGCAAAGCACCCCCACACCGTCACACCTCCTCCTCCATGCTTTACGGTGGGAACCAGGCATGTAGAGTCCATCCGTTCACCTTTTCTACAAAGACACAGTGGTTGGATCCAAAGATCTCAAATTTGGGCTCATCAGACCAAAGCACAGATTTCCACTGGTCTAATATCCATTCCTTGTGTCCTTAGCCCAAACAAGTCTCTTCTGCTTGTTGCCTGTCCTTAGTAGTGGTTTCCTAGCCGCTATTTTACCCTGAAGGCCTGCTGCACAAAGTCTCCTCTCAATAGTTGTTCTAGAGATGAGAAGGTGTGTCCAAACTTTTGGTCTGTACTGTATATATTTAAAGAGAAATTCACAAAAACACATATAAACAGACATAAATCTAGACACAGTCATATACACTGACATACATAGATACCCATCATACATGCACACACAGACACATTAGAGATATTTCTAATATAGGGAAGCCGGCAACAGACTCATTCACTTCCTCACTTGTCTCCATCCAGCTCCTCCTGGGCATGTGTCTGTGCCACACTGATTGGTGGCTGTCACGAACAGACATAGAGAACACCAACACTGCTGTATATACATCACAAGAGAGGCTGGGGACATAAATATTACTGGGGGGCATACATATTACTGAGGAAAGGGGTATACAGCTCTGGAGGGGGGCAGTGGCTCTGGGGTGGGGGGACATACAACTCCTGGGGTATAGTAGTATGCAGCCCCCATATTCCTCCATATAGTGTTATGAAGACCCCATAGTCCTCCAAATAGTATTATGTAGACCCATGTAGCATTATGCAGCCCCTATATTGCACTATGCAGCCCCCATATGGCATTATGCAGAACCCATATGGCACTATGCAACCCCCATATAACGTTAAGCAGTCCCCATATAGCACAATGCAGACCCATATAGCATTAGGCAGCCTCATGTAGTGCACAGCCCCTATATAGCACAGTGCAGACCCAGAGAGCATTAGGCAGCCTCATGTAGTATACAGCCTCATATAGCACAGTGCAGACCCAGATAGCATTCGGCACCTTCATGTAGTATACAGCAAGGATTTAGCACAGTGCAGACCCAGATAGGATTAGGTACTTTCATGTAGTATACAGCCCTATATAGCACAGTGCAGACCCAGATAGCATTAGGCACCTTTATGTAGAATACAGCCAGAATATAGCACAGTGCAGACCCAGATAGCATTAGGCACCTTCATGTAGTATACAGCCCCCATGGTCGCCTGGCCACAGTGATGAAATACACACTCATTTTTCCTCGTTCCCCCGCTGCTCCGGTCTCATCGGCGCGTCCATTGCTGTCGCTCTGATCTCACTGCAGGCGCGCAGTGATGATGTCACCATGCTCCGCTGCAGTCCTGTCAGAGCGCCGACAGTCACAGCGGAGAGAATAATGAGGGAGGGAGCACTCCGCTCCCTCTCTCATCATTGCTTTCAATTGTATAGGCAACTGCGATGCCAATACAATTGAAAGCGCGGGGGGGGAGGCTGGTAACAGCGAAGGCACCGGGCCCCTCCGGAGTAGCAGTATGCCACTTCTGCCACCGCGAGTGGGCTCCCCGGCAGCCCAGGGCCCCGGCATTTGACCGGGTTTTCCGGGTGTTGATGCCAGCCCTGAAACTGAGTTTAAATTTTCAAAAAGATTGATACAGCCATTAGTAAATGGTTGGCAAAGTAAGTACACTAGAAGATCAGTAGGTCTAAGGCATTAATCTAATATTGTATGCAGTTTGTATCATACAAACTAGTATCAGATGCATTTTTAATTTCACACTCAAAAACAATTCAAGGTGAAATTAAATTCAATTCAATTCACCAGTCTTTGAGTATTACAGAATTTCAGACCTCTCAGATGTCTTGATTAGTGATGGGTGGACCCGGACTGTAAAAGTCCAGATCCACGATGTTTGAAACATAACGGAGTGCCAGTCCCGAGCCTAGAGTTCTCAGGAAATCCCAGTTAATGATCCGGATGTGGCAACTCGAGAAATAAAAAAAAATAAAGGAAAAATAAAGAAAATAAAAATGAAGCAAAACGATTCCAGCCCGGAATTGATCCCGGATGTCTGGCTGGATGCCAGTCCCCATATATGTCTATGGGGGCCATAATCCAGTGCTTAAAATTATGATAGAAGGGATAGGGGATTGGAGCAAGCGCTTTGTACTTAGAGTCTCTGGTAAAGCTGTAACTGTTTCCGGGTTGCTCATTCTACTTCCGGGGCCGCTCATTATTGCTCATCCATATGCACTGCTTTCCCCACCCACCGGCAGTCTGTGATTGGTTGCAGTCAGACGCGCCCCCAGCCTGTGTGACAACGTGCTTGACTGCTTGAAATCACAGACCCCGTCTGTGGCTCTATATCAAGGTGTAAAACTAAATAAATACATTTAAAAAACTGGCTTAGGGTCACAGATAAAGGCACAGATAAGGACACAGATAAAGCATATGCAACAGAACAAGCACATGGCTACAGGCTGAAGCCCCCAGGAATGCACTTATCTTGGCTGTGTATCAAAATAGGAAGAAACACATGTGGCTTTTTTTTTTTTATTTAATTATTAAAATAAATCATTTTAAAAAAACAGCGTGCAGTGCTCCCCAATTTTGATACCCAGCTATAATAAAGCTGACAGCTGGGGGCTGGTATTCTCAGACTGGAGAGACCCATGCAGTTATTCTTATTTTGATGCACTGCCCTGATAGGTGCATGGCTGTGAGCTGCAGCCTGTAACCGTGTGCGTTATCTGTGCTGGGTATCATAATATGGGGGAACACAACATCTATTTTTTTTTTAAATGTATTTATTTTTATACAAAGCTACAATATACAGCTGCAGACAGGGTCTGTGATCGTAAGCAGCCAGACGCTGTCGCATAGGCTGGGGGCTCGTCTGACTGCAACTAATCACAGACACCAGGTCAGGACTGCCGGTGGGCGGGGAAAGCAGTGCACATAGATGAGCGATAATGAGCGGCCCCGGAAGTAGAATGAGTGGCCTGGAAGCACTTACAGCTGCGTCGGAGACTCTAAGTATGAAGTGCTTGCTCCAATCCCCCTATCCCTTCTACCACCATTTTTAAGAGCCGGATTCTGGCCCCCATCAACATATATGGGGACCGGCGTCCAGCCAAATATCCGGGATCAATTTCAGGTTGGAACCGGTTTTTCTTTTTAAATCCGGTTAGACCTGCCAATCCCGGTTATCTGCGAGTCCGTCCATCACTTGTCCTCCTGATCTCTTTTTTCAGTAAGTATTTGCATTCCCCATATAACATTCATTCTGAAGCATCTTATGTTAGAACGTTGTGTTCTGCTATTCCTCTGTACTTCCCCCTGGCAATGTAGGAATGGGACAATGGCAGAAGGGGTAGGGGCACCTATTGATAAAAGGAGAAGTAACACCCAGCTGTTAATTAGTTAAATATTCACAGGAAGCATAACAGAGGAATGTTACAATGCTGACATAGAGGGAATACAAATGTTTACAGCAAAGGAAACTCTTTTAAAATCTTACAGCTACTAGGACTTATTCTTTACTGCTTGGATAGTTCCATGTTGTACACCCTGTATTATGGGTGTATTCTAACAGGGAGCTCGACCAACAGTTTTTAGGAAAAAAAAAATGTAATTCTGATAACACAAAGTCAGAAATGTGAGGCATCCGAAGAAATTGTGTAATGATTATGTAACGCAAGGCTTATGAATACACCGTATTTAATGACAATTGACATGGGTGAGTCAGAATTCATAAAACTCATTTCAACGTTGTTCGCGGTGAGATACGCCAAGATCTCGGTAATGATACGTGGTGTGGATATCTGTGTGCAGGAGCCATGTTCACAGCCAGGCTTCATGTAACGGCACGAGCAGAGGTGCAGGGCACAAGAGACAGGGCTATATGGGCTGCAGAAATACATCATTTCTATTTTCAAAGGCATTAAAATGATTTATTTTTAATTTTTTTTACAAAGTTGACCTCAAGTTTACAATTTTGATAAATAAATATTCCTAAATTATTGTTAGCCAAATCTGTAATATAAAAATATTGTACATTGTATCCACAGGTAAGGGTAAGCAGTATATTGTTTTGTCTGGCAAAGAAATTAAAATCTGCTATCAAACAGCACATTGATAAAAGTATTAGTATATTTTCTGGTAGGATCAGATCTTTGGTCTTGCATTTGGATCCCACCTGGACTAAGCTAGTTTGCAATAGAAAAATACTATCCTGAACTGTGCATGATACCTTATCCCTGGCTCCCTCTGTCCTCTCTCCTTTGTCCTCTGTCCTCTTTCCTCTGCTCATTTTACTTTCAGACAGAACAACTTTCAAAAAGTATTTTACAGGCATTCTGAGGATTTACAAAGTTAGTACTAAGGCCAGGACAAAGTATTTTGGTGTTCTAGACAGATGAAGCCAATGGCGCCCCACCTCCCCATCCCCGATCAACCCATAGCCCCCAAATAAAGGAATGTGACAGATACTAAGGTAACAGGACCCCAAATGCACTCCCTCCCCCTCCTTGTTTACCTTCTTTACCAAAAGTTAAAGAAAGTCGTGTTTTTCATTGGTGAGGCTCACCAGCGAGTGTATTTGCAATGTTATTTATTTATTTTTCTCACTTATATAGTACTATTAATTCCTCAGTGCTTTACAGATGTGATCATCACTGTCCCCATTGGAGCTCACAATCTAAAGTCCCTATAAGTATGTCTTTGGAGTGTGGGAGGAAACTGAAGAAAACCCACGCAAACAGCAGGAGAAAATACAACTTCTTGCTGATGTTGTCCTTGGTGGGATTTGAACCCGGCACCCCGACGCTTCAAGACTGTAGTGCTAATTTTTGAGCCACCATGCTGCACAAAAGTTATCACTTATACTCTATACAGCAGTACCACAGTATTGGTTATGTATAGCAAAAACCATGTTCTCCTTTGAAGCCCAACAACAGGTTTCATCAGAGTTTTGTGATGACAAGTGCGAAGGTCTTTAACAGACCCTCAGCCGTCATATCAATGGCACCCTGCGACCATATCACACAGTGGCTGATGACACATTGTTAAATATTTTGTTAAAAGTCTTCAGTCACTATGTGACAGCATGTAATGCCCGTACTGGCGTCCCCACGCTGTCCTGCCCCCCTCACCCAGAGGCACTCTCACCTTCCCAGCCTCCAAGCAAGGGGGTGAATCAAAAAGTATGTGAGTCGCCCACCACAGCGCTGCAGCGGTCGCCTGCGGGACACTGCGGGAACTTCTCTGTAGGGACCCTTCTGGTAACAGGTATGTCAGGTTGTTTGCTTCTAAGTCGTGAAGCCACTCTCGGTTTTGCGGTCAGGGTAATGGGTGACCGCCACTGGAGTTTAAGGAGCGTCTGGGGCTGATGGTATCTGCAGTTAGATGGTGTGGCCTCCCGAGAGTGAGGCTGGCCCCATGGGCTTGGGTGTATGTGTGTGGAACAACAGGTCGCAGAAGAACTCAGACTCAGTTTTGCAGACTCAGTTCAGAAATGGCTTTCAACTGTTTACTCACTTTCTGGTGGTAGCGTGAGGCAATCCAGGCGATACTGAGATGAAACAGAGAGAACCAGGTATCCTTCAGGCTGGTATAGGGACGACTGCTGACTCGCCTTCCTAGCACTTCTTGTTTCGGACAACCCCTGACTTGAAGTACCATGGGATTCATCCAGGGAAGTCGCAGCTGCCTTTTCTCCCCTTTCTGACCCGTTTTCTGGCAGCGTGGACCAAGGAAAAAATGGCTCCAGGCTCGATCCTCCTTATGGCCCCCCTCGTTGCTGCTGATGCTCGGGCTCTGTGATGGTTGGTGTGGAACCTCTAGTCCCACCACCTGCAGGATTTAGCAGACCACTAAATGGATGTCTGGCTCTAGGGTCCTGTTCCCCGTGCGTGCTTCATCACCAGAAGTCCACGTACTCGACCCCTTACTGCTCTCTCTCTTCAGGTGACTTTCAGTCTGACTGTGTGGCAATGTACTCCCCCGTCAACAGTCACTACACGTGCAGGGTCTGACTAGTGTGTTCACTCTCCTGCATCTGCACTTCAGACTGGCTACCTCCAGCTCCTGCTCCCTTGACTGCCACTGCAACAACTCGTTTCCAGCTTCTCTACCGCACCACTAGCTGAGATGTGGAGGAGATGTCTGCCCAGGGGTCCCCTCTAATGTGTGTGTGAGACTTAGTTACAATGTGTCTGTGCGTACACACCCTACTCAGCCTTTGGGATTACCTGTTTGCACTCACCCAGCATGGGTGCAGTACTCAGTGGCGCCTGACCAGGTCAGGGGCACCACATATGCATCTCAGATGCGAAGACGACTTTATCGCCCTCAAACAGTGTGACGCCCTGGGCAAGCCAGGGGTCACAGGTCATCACACCACCACACCCTACATCCCAGTCAGGAACACCAAAGCTAAACCAAAATCCTTGTTGCCTTCCTCCAGAGGCTGATGTTCACACCAGGGGGTGGGCCAGGCGGTTGTCTCCGCCCACCGAGGAGTTCACAGCTCTGGAGGAAGGATGAACCAAGCAGTTCAGTTTAGGAGGAGGAAGTGGAAGGAGTAAAACAAGAAGTTAAGCTAGGGAAGTGAAGTGGTAAAGGAGGAGTAAAGGAAGGTGAAAGGTGACAGAAAGAAAGCCTGAAGTGAGTCCGGCTGTGTGCAGGACGGGGTCAGCAAGGTCAGCAATGGCGGTGACTGTCCAGAGGAGTGACTGTTCAGGAGTTCCTGGAAGGACCGCGGACGGGTGGTGACCCGGCGGTCTGGAGCAGCGTGCAAAGGACAGTCAGCACCAGGGCAGGGGCCTCTCGGACCCCGGCAAAGCTAGGAGTCGCCATAATTTGCCGAATCCGTCAGTGAAGGGGACGTAGATCCCCCAACAACCAAGTCCCGATTGAAGGCAACAGTCCAACCATTAAGGAGGAACACCGCCACCACCAGGGCACCAGTTCCTCAGGGCCAGCGTCTGCGGGCAAAGGAGAGCTCCTCCGGTCCAGCTTGAAGCCGGGGAGCGGGTTACCGGTGGGAACCCATCGCTACCAACACAGAAACACTAGGTGCAGGTCAAAGGGACATCACCGTTACCTACTGGGAGAGCAAGTGCAGCCGTCCGTGGGAACCGTCTTTCCAGCCGTGTGGTTTACCATAAAACTGTGTCAACGTCTCAGGCTGAGTGAGTACCACAGTGCCGCAAGGCACAGCGCTGCCCCCGCGTCCCTGCGCCCACCAGGCCAAGCATCTAACCCCCGTCACCGGGCCCCGGGATCACCAACCCCTACCCACGGAGGGGCAACACAACATCTCGCTGCTACATACCATCGTCCCCGGGCCTATAGAGCAGCGGTGGTGAAATCACCACAACCGTGGGTGGCGTCACGGACAATAAACAATCCCCACATCCAACAACCCCCTTTCACTCACGGGCGAGGAGTGCCGCTCGAGAACCCCCGGGATCCGGCCCACCGCTCGAGCCACCACTGAGCAGCAGCCGCCGGACCCGAGCAGAGGGGGGTGAGCGTAGTGTGCTGACACCCTCCTCCCCGCCCGCGACAACTTGGCGTCACGAACAGGATCTTACGCTCTGCCGTCTGGTAGAGGTGCGCCTTGTTACCGCCGGAGGTATCCGGCAGGAAAATTTCAGAAGCCGCCATCTTTGGCGCGAAAAGTTCCCGCTCGAGCGTCTTCTCGAGTAGCAGAGGCGCGAAGGCCAAAACCCCGCCCCGAGAGAGGAGGGGCCAGAAAGAGCTCAGGGGGACGGAAACAAGATGTCTGCGCTGGAGGAGCGGTGGTCGCAGCCGCAGTGGCACCTGCGGATGGGAATGGGCCTGCCCAGGTCCCGGCCGCGCTGGCGGGAGGTGCCGCGGCCCCCGCGCTCGCTCAGGTCATGCCGTTCTCCTTGCCCTATGCGCCCGGAGCTGCCTGGCTACCGCAGTATGACGGGAAACCGGATGCCTTACAGGCCTTCCGGAAAAAGCTTAACCCGTTGCTAGAGCTGTACCCCCTGACTGATAAGCAACGTGCAGCGATAGTGCTAGGCCAGTTAACCGGTGCGGCTGAGCAGGAAGCGGAGACCTGGGCCGAGGGGGACCGGCTCTCTGTAGCCACCATCTTTGAGAAGCTACAGACTGCCTTCGAGACCCGGACTGAAGCTGAGCTGAGGATGCAGTTCTACCAGTGCCGGCAACGGGCTGTGGATAGCATTCGGGACTATGCTTTATGTATGCAGATCGCCCTCCGCACGCTAAAGAGGGTGAATCCTATCAATGAGGCGGATAGCAACAAGATGTTAGTAGAGCAATTTGTGCAGGGGATGAGATCCCCTGAGGATCGCAAGCAACTCCGGCTGTGGGCCCTGGAACACCCTGAGGTGGACTTTGCTGTGTTAAAGGAACGGGCCATTAAAGCACTACAGCCCCCAGCTGCAGAAGTTCTGGAACCCGCCCCGTGGCCCGTCGAGACGGCCCTCGTTGTGGCGGCCCCTGCCCTACCAACCTCTCCAATACCTACAGCCCCAAGCAGCACAGTGGAAGAACTGGCAGCCCAGGTCCGTCGCATGGACGGAGACCTCGCCAAGATCCGTGCTGCACTACAACCTCTGACCAGATCTCAGCCTCCAACACAGATACAGCTTGCTGACAGCCCCGAAGATGTTCCCTGGATGCAGCGGAGAAGTGCTAATACCCCGCGGAGCAGACCTCCAATCTGCTACAAGTGCCGTAAGCCGGGTCATTACTTCCGACAGTGCCCGTTAAACGAGCAACGCCTGGGGCCCCGGGCCAATCCTCAGGAGTAGAACATCGTGGCCCCCCGGACTGGCGGGACCGATATATCGGGGCCCGCCCCATCATCCCCGTGGCTGTGGACGGCATACGAGTGATGGCTCTCTTGGACACTGGATCACAGGTAACCACCATACCATACACGTTGTACCAGCGGTATTGGGCAATAGACGAGCTGGCACCCCCAGATAATAGTATAACGCTAATTGCCGCTAATGGACTTCCATTGACCCAGGTGGGGTATAAACAAGTGGCTATGACAGTGGGGCAAGCTGAACTGCAACACCAGGGTATGATTGTGATCATGAATGAACCCAGTGATCATAACCCGAAGATAGTGCTGGGAACCAATGTGATGGAGCACTGCATGGCTGATGTGTTGACCCTATTGCAACAGCTGGCCGCCACAGCGGCAGGGAGCCGGCAGAGAGCTGTGCAGCGTGAGATCCGAGCTCTGATGTACCGCCAGCATGTAAGCTCAACAGGAGGGGAGATTGGTGGAGTGAGAGTGATGGATGTTGCTCCATTGACTGTGCCCCCTAGGAGTGAGATGATGATTTGGTGTAGGGCAGCAGTAGGGCCTCAGGGGCGTGACTACCCTGCTATGATGGAGCCCATGCCCTCCGAGCACTGGCCCACTGTAATGGCCGCCAGAGGGGTGGTGGATGTAAAGAAGGGGAGAGTGCCTGTGAGGGTGTTGAACTGTGGGGAGGAAGAAGTCAGGCTTCCCCGGTATGCCACCATTGCCAAGCTGCTCACCCTGGATCCCCAAACCATCCACGAAGCCAGTCCCTCAGTCTCCCCACCTAACACCAGCACTTCCCCGCCTCAGGGGGTGGTAAAGGAGTGGCACCAACAGCTACACGTGGGTACTGACGATACTCCTACACATCACAAAGCAGGGGTGTACAGGGTGGTGCAGGAGTATGAACAGGTTTTCAGTAAACATCCACTAGACTTTGGGCAGATCAAAGGGGTCCAACACCACATCCCCACCGGTGAACACCCCCCTATCAAGGAGAGGTACAGGCCTATTCCCCCTGCACATTACCAGTGTGCCAAAGACATGTTGAGGAATATGAAGGAGGCAGGGGTTATTCGGGACAGCTGTAGTCCCTGGGCCGCTCCGTTGGTACTGGTTAAGAAGAAGGATGGTACCATGCGGATGTGTGTGGACTACCGGAAGATTAATCAGATAACCCATAAAGATGCCTACCCACTGCCTCGTATTGAAGAGTCTTTGGCCGCACTGAGAACTGCAAATTACTTCTCTACCCTTGACCTCACCAGCGGGTACTGGCAAGTGGCAGTGGCACCGGAGGACCGGGAGAAAACCGCCTTCACCACTCCGATGGGGCTCTGTGAATTCAATAGTATGCCGTTTGGGCTGTGCAACGCTCCAGGAACCTTCCAACGGCTGATGGAGTGCTGTCTGGGACACCTAAACTTCGAGACCGTCCTATTGTTTTTGGATGACGTGATTGTTTACTCCCAGACATATGAAACCCATCTGGAGCACCTGGCCGAGGTGTTCGCGTCCCTTGCCAAATACGGGATGAAATTGAAGCCTTCTAAGTGTCACCTGCTGAAACCCAGAGTGCAATACCTGGGGCACGTAGTAAGTGCAGAAGGTGTCGCCCCCGACCCTGAGAAGATCACTGCCATCCAGGGCTGGCCGAGACCAACCACAGTGAGTGAAGTAAGGCAGTTTCTGGGTCTGGTGGGGTACTACCGGCGCTTTATCAAAGGGTACACGAAGATGGCTGCTCCCATGCAAGATCTCCTCATGGGACAGACCAAGGGTGGTAGACCCCTAGGGGCCCCACTGGTGTGGGAGGAAAAGCATGAAGAATCCTTCTGCCAGCTGAAGGCGGCCTTGACTGGGGAAGAAGTCTTAGCATATCCTGACTATGGCTGCCCATTCATCCTTTATACTGACGCCAGCAATGTGGGCCTGGGAGCAGTCCTGTCCCAGGTCCAGGATGGGAAGGAGAAAGTGATAGCTTATGCTAGCCGGAAGCTTAGGCCAACTGAATGGAACCCCGAGAACTACAGCTCCTTCAAGCTCGAGCTCCTGGCATTGGTATGGGCTATCACCGAGCAGTTCCGCCACTACTTGGCTGCCGCAAAATTCACCGCTTTCACGGACAACAATCCGTTGACCCACCTGGACACAGCCAAGCTGGGCGCATTAGAGCAGCGGTGGGTGGCCCGGCTAGCCAACTACGACTTCACCATCAAGTACCGAGCTGGTCGTGTCAACATTAATGCTGATGCACTCTCCCGAATGCCCCATTTATCAGAAGAAGGGGGCGAGGATGATGACCTCGAGGAGATTGAGCTGCCTGCATTTCACCAGCCACCAACTGAGAAGGTACAAATACACCAACAACGGGTGGATCTGGACCCACGGCCCAGTCAGGAATGGCAGGAAGCTCAAAACCAGGCGCCGGCTGTCCGCCTCGTCAAGACCCTGGTGGAACAAGGTGCTGTTGGAATAGACCCTGCCGCTCCAGCTGAAGCCCAGCGCTTGTGGAAGGAACGGAAACGGCTTTATCTACATCAAGGGAAGCTGTACCGTGAGCTGATCAACCCGAAGACCCATGAGAAAATCTGCCAGTTGGTTATTCCCCAAGCTGATGTGGCTACTGTTCTGCGGGCATACCATGATGGTGACGGACACTTCGGGTGGAAGAAGCTGGAGATGCTGTTGAGAGAGCGGTTCTACTGGAGTGGGATGCGGGAGTCGGTAGAGGCCTGGTGCCGAGAGTGTGGTCCTTGCACGCTGAGAAGGAAGGACGAGACCAGCCAGAGGGCGCCCCTGCACCCAATCATCACACATCAACCGCTGGAGCTGGTCGCCCTAGACCATGTCAAGCTCACCCCCAGCAGAAGTGGGTACGCCTACGCGTTGACCATCGTGGACCACTATTCAAGATTCATGGTGGTTGTCCCCGTCAAGGACCTCACTGGACGAACTGCTGCTCGAGCTTTCCAAGCTTATTTCTGCCGCCCACATGGATATCCAGAAAAAGTGCTTACTGACCAAGGCCCGGCTTTTGAAGCAGAGGTGTTCCACGAGTTCTGCCAGTTGTACGGCTGTAAGAAGATCCGGACCACCCCTTACCATGACCAGACCAACGGCATGTGTGAGAAGATGAACCACATGGTCCTGGGGCTCCTCAAGACGTTACCGCTGGAAGAGCGGAACCTGTGGCCGGAGAAGCTACCCGACTTGGTCGATATGTACAACAATATCCCGTCCAGCTCTACAAAGTGCACCCCAGCATACCTGATGAGGGCTCGTCCCGGCCGCCTGCCGGTGGACCTAGAAATAGGTTTGGAGTCCCCAGAAGCACTCCCCTCGACAGCTGAATGGGAAAATCGGCGGAGAGCACAATACCGGCAGATTCAGGAGTATGTGGAGAAGAACCTAAGTCGAAGTCGAGAACAGCAGGAGCAGCGATTCAACCAGAAAGCGTCTGCGGGCCCTTTCCAGCCAGGAGATGTGGTGTTAAAGCGGAAGAGGAAGACCCACAAGCTGGATGATCAATGGGAACCAATCCCATACGTCATACAACCCACAGGGTGGGAAGATGGGAAGGCCTATCAGATCAGTCGTGACCAAGGGGGCACTTTGGCCACAGTTTCCCGGGACCATCTGAAAAGGTGCCTACCAGCATTGAGGGCAACGGCTGACGTACCAGTTTCCCCACCAGCGGAGAAAGCAAAAGAGGTGATCCACACTGTGATGGGTGACTTCCCAGCAGACTGGCCTACACAGAACGGCGCGGTGATTCTTCCAGTGATACTGTTCCCACAACCTGTGGATGAAGAAGTGGTGGAAGCGGTCGACCGTGAGCCAGAACCATTGCCAGTGCCCAGGGATGAACCTGTACCCAGCTCCCCTATGCCTCCGCCTGCCCCACACGATAGAAGGGAGGAGGAACCGGTTGTTCCCTCTGCCCCACTGCATAGCCCCACTGACACCGGACCCCAAAGGTCCACCCGTCCCAACCTAGGTAGACCCCCACTTAGGTACAGGGAGACTGTCCTTTAAAGAGGAGGGGGGGTCAGGAAGTCTGTGTGAATCCATGTTTAAAAGTTTGTTTGAAAGTTCTGCAAATGATGAAAATGATTACCGAACAGTAACCTGATTGTCTGCTTGATTTGCAACCGGCCGGAGCCGGCACCGTTGTCCCTTTGGAGACCGTTTAAAAAGTTTGCATGGGAACTATCCATGGACAAGCCCGTGAACTTGCAGGGCAACCACAAACGTTAAGTGGCTTGTAAAAAAGTTGTTTGCCGTTACCGTTTCCACAATGCCGCCTCCGGAGTGGGTCAAGGGATGCTGCCTGGGCTTTAGGGGCAGCATCAGGGCCAGGTTGCTTGGGTGGGAGAGAGCGGAAACCGTGACCGTAAACCGTTTGCAACGTTAAAGTAATGTGCCTCCCGTTATGGGAAGAATTATTAAAAATGTATATATGTTACCGTTTACAATGTTATATTTTGCAGAAAAATAAATCCGGTGTTGGACGGGCAGCCCACGGACGGTCTGCATTTTGCTAAGGGGGAATGTGACGCCCTGGGCAAGCCAGGGGTCACAGGTCATCGCACCACCACACCCTACATCCCAGTCAGGAACACCAAAGCTAAACCAAAATCCTTGTTGCCTTCCTCCAGAGGCTGATGTTCACACCAGGGGGTGGGCCAGGCGGTTGGCTCCGCCCACCGAGGAGTTCACAGCTCTGGAGGCGGGAAGAACCAAGCAGTTCAGTTTAGGAGGAGGAAGTGGAAGGAGTAAAACAAGAAGTTAAGCTAGGGAAGTGAAGTGGTAAAGGAGGAGTAAAGGAAGGTGAAAGGTGACAGAAAGAAAGCCTGAAGTGAGTCCAGCTGTGTGCAGGACGGGGTCAGCAAGGTCAGCAACGGCGGTGACTGTCCAGAGGAGTGACTGTTCGGGAGTTCCTGGAAGGACCGCGGACGGGTGGTGACCCGGCGGTCTGGAGCAGCGTGCAAAGGACAGTCAGCACCAGGGCAGGGGCCTCTCGGACCCCGGCAAGGCTAGGAGTCGCCATAATTTGCCGAATCCGTCAGTGAAGGGGACGTAGATCCCCCAACAACCAAGTCCCGATTGAAGGCAACAGTCCAACCATTAAGGATGAACACCGCCACCGCCAGGGCACCAGTTCCTCAGGGCCAGCGTCTGCGGGCAAAGGAGAGCTCCTCCGGTCCAGCTTGAAGCCGGGGAGCGGGTTACCGGTGGGAACCCATCGCTACCAACACAGAAACACTAGGTGCAGGTCAAAGGGACATCACCGTTACCTACTGGGAGAGCAAGTGCAGCCGTCCGTGGGAACCGTCTTTCCAGCCGTGTGGTTTACCGTAAAACTGTGTCAACGTCTCAGGCAGAGTGAGTACCACAGTGCCGCAAGGCACAGCGCTGCCCCGGCGTCCCTGCGCCCACCAGGCCAAGCATCTAACCCCCGTCACCGGGCCCCGGGATCACCAACCCCTACCCACGGAGGGGCAACGCAACATCTCGCTGCTACACACCATCGTCCCCGGGCCTATAGAGCAGCGGTGGTGAAATCACCACAACCGTGGGTGGCGTCACGGACAATAAACAATCCCCACACCCAACAACCCCTTTCACTCACGGGCGAGGAGTGCCGCTCGAGAACCCCCGGGATCCGGCCCACCGCTCGAGCCACCACTGAGCAGCAGCCGCCGGACCCGAGCAGAGGGGGGTGAGCGTAGTGTGCTGACACCCTCCTCCGGTGCATTTCTGAGATAGAAGTCTGCTACAGGTAAAACAGTAACTTGTGGATTCTTTTCCAGGGCCTTCTCTCCTGCTGAGCGCAACTACTTGATTGGTGACCGAGATTCTTGGCAATCAAGATGGCTCAGGCGGAGTGGTGGTAACTACTTGAGGGAGCAGTGCATCCAGTCATCATCTTTACCGACCACAAGAACTTGGCCTACCTACTGTCGGTTCAGAGGTTGAAGAGGTTGCCTAGCCTGGTGGTCATTGTTCTTCACCCAATTTTAATTCAAGCTGCACTTCTGTCTGGCCAAGAAGAATGTCAAGGCAAATTCACTGTTTTGCTCCTTTCTGTTTGCCGATCAAGAAGAGGAGCCTCAGCATATTATCAAGCCTTTCAAGCTGCTCTCTGTGATTCCTCTAGACGTGTCTCAAGTTCCTCCCGGTAAGACGTTTATTGCTGAGACTGACAGGAAAGGCGTTCTTCAGTGGGGTCATTCCTCCAGGTTCGCCGGCCATGCCGGACAGAAGGAGTTTTTTCGGCTGATCTCTCAGCAATATTGGTGGCCAATGACGCGCCAAGATGTCCTGGAGTTTATTTCGGCTTATCCCTCATGTGCCTGCAACATGACCCCAAAGAAGCTTCCTGTTGGGCGATTGCTTGCCCTACCAGTGCCATCTACTCCTTGACAGCATATCTCGATGGACTTTATCACCGATCTGCCAAAGTCTTCTAGCTGCACTTTCATCTGGGTGGTAGTGGAGAAGTTTCAAAAATGGCCCATTTCACGTCGCTGACAGGATTGCCTCTTTGCCAGTGGTCGTGGACCACTTTGTTCAGCATAACTACCGTCTATCAATCCACATTGTGTCCAACAGAGGTTTCCAGATTACATCTTGATTCTGGAGGGCCACCTGTAAACTACTGGATGTCACTTTGAACTTCTCATCAGCCTTTGCAGTCCTAGGGCCAAGTGGAACGGTTGAATCAGATCCTGATGAACTTCCTGTGGCACCTAGTCAATGAGCACCATAGTGACTGGGTGAAGTTCTTTCCATGGGTGGAATTTTCGTATAATAATAACTGAGTGAATCCTCTGCTAAATCTCTATTTCACATAGTGTATGGACAGCAACCTAGACTCTAGTTCTCAGTAGCGCTTGCCTCTGGCAATCCTGCGGCCGATGACCTTGTTAAGACTTTCTCCGAAATCTGGGCAGAGACCAAATCCTCCCTCCAGCAGTCCTCCATCCGTATGAAGAGGCATATGGACAAGAGATGCCTTGATTCCCCTTCATTCCAGCCCAGACACAAGGTATGGTTCTTTTCCATATACATCCTTCTGAAGTTGCCATCCTACAAGTTGGGTTCCCGCTTTATCGGTTCCTTCGAAGTGCTCCAGTGAATTAATGAGGTGTCCTACAAGGTCAAGTTTCCACCTCCTTATGAATTCCCAACTTGCTACACATGTCCCTCCTCAAACCTCAAATCCTGTGTACTTAGCAGTTACCACTGGTATCCTGGTGCCTCGCCTCCCCCAGTCAGTGATGAAGACAACTTTGAGGTAAAAGCCATCCTTGCTATAAAATGGGTTCAAGGTAAAACCTTTTTAGTGGACTGGAGGGGTTTGGTCCTGAGGAGAGGTCTTGGGAGCCAAATGAGAATATTAATGCCCCTGTTCTCCTTAAGGGTTACCTGGAAAAGAGGGAGCATAAGGGGGGTAATGTAACGCCCGTACCGGCATCACCTCACTGTTCTGCCCCCTCCCCAATGGGGATGCAGACACTCTCACTTTCTTGGCTGAGAGGCATTAGGTATTTAAGGCACCTTCCCCTTAACGGAGGTGTCTGGGCAATGCGTTCTATATGTCGCTAGTTATCAGGTTCCTTGTGCTGCCACTGCTGTTACTGTGCTGTTGCTGATGTCTGTGTTTCAGTGCATATCAAGTCTGCTGATGCTGCAACAATCCAGACAGGCCACTCTTACGAGATCCACTGCTGATGCTGCAACTATTCACACCAGCCGCTTCTACAAGGTCCGATGTTGCTATTTCTACAACCAGAGACTGTCTCCTAGGCGCCAGCTGCCGAGGTGCCATTGATTCCCTGGGGCTGCCATCTGTCAGCTACCTACCTCCTTGTGGCTTTAGTGAAGTCTCAGTAGCTAGTTCGCTCCTTCAGGCCAGTGATCGGTACCTTCGGTCCAGTGGATCCACTAACCCCTTGCTCGCCCTGCGAGCATTACATAACATCTAATCAAGATTTAGAACAAATCATCACTGCATTCAAAAACCTTTGTCATCAGCTACTTTTTAATGAGCCTAACCCATATCGCCATGGATGCTACAAAGGAGATTATATTGGTATAAAGTGAATCATTTTATGAATTTTTTATGAAGATCTAGTAAAAAAAAGGGCTTTGGTCAATGTATTTCTTCAATAACACAATGGATGATCGTTTGATGCAACCCCCAAATAATCATTAAATCAGAACTGACCTGATTGCCATTTCATACAATTTTAACAACACAAAAAGGAACAAAGTGACACATGATTGATCAGAGGTACATTTTGACAGTGAAACACATTTCAGACAACAAAGAGTGTCATATACAAGGATGACTTATAGGACGCCTATGGCAAAAACAAGTAAACTTTGTTATACCTCCTACAGGGAATAAATCATTGCTACCTGACAAAAGGACTCAGAAGACCGAAGATCCTTATGTTATAAACCACTCTATTGGGTCCCGCACTTTCCATAACACATTTTATTTGGTTTTCTAGAGTGTTCTTTTAAGCCATTATTGAGGACAAAATTGGATAATTATTTTACATAAGAATATATAAATGTACATAAATAAATGAATGTAAATGTCTCTTACCTGCACTGAAAGCTGGTTCTCATTGTTCTGTAAAATCCTGTATGTGTAGACGCATTTCTGGAATCTGAAAACACAAATTGTACATCACACAATATCCATAGTATATAGGTCCACCTCAGAGTTTCCCCCTATTTTCCCCATTTACACTAGCTCCACTTTGCCCCATCTGGTCCCCGCGGCGTTCTTCCCTATGTGTGTGCTGCTGACTTTCTTAGTGACTGGATAATTTGATTTATGCACAATGCCGGTTTCGGATTTTTCTATTCGGATGTGCACAAATGTAGTAAACTGCAGAAATACGATGTTAATAATGTTGATGGGCAAACTTTGTGTAGTTAGAAACTTTTCATGGTCCAGACTTCTCCAGAAGGTTTATGTATAACTTATTGTGTTTGACAATATTTAAAAAAAAAAAAAAAATATCACATAATAATAAAACCAGTTTAATACTAGCATTTTCTCACGGAGTCTGACATAGCAGCAGGTTCCCTTACTTAGTGAATCTCCGCTCTGTCTTTTAGGAGGTATCTATATGGCCTACAAGGGCTTATAAGCTCCTTAAATCAACCAACCCCTTGGCAATATGTGACATCACTAAATGGAGTAGACTCAGGAGCTAAGCCCACTCCACATAGCATGAGTGCCTGCTGCAATATACACTTGGCACCCAAGAGTATGGCTGTCAGTCAGTGAGGGGGTGTAGTGACAGTGCCACTTACTATGTGCTGAGCGGTGACTGAAGCCGCGCCGACCGCACCTCTCTATCTGAAAGCCAGAGGCTGCTGGGAGGAATAAAATTAATTTCCTCCCTGTAGCCATAGTTTCAGTGCGTAGGCCGTATGGCTTTAGAACGCTACTAACCTCTAGATTAACCCATTATCTGCAAAATAATAGTGTTTTTTACATGACATGTTCCTTTTAAGTATTGTGGCATTGTCAGTGACTATTAGCAGGGGTTCTAAATATCCTACTTATGTGCAAAAACAAGTCACAATAGTCTGTGATTGGCGTACCTCTTTAAAGTTTGGCAGATATGCTGTGTGTGGGCCTCATTTATGCTTCTTTATATCTTAGTAGAAGGAAAATTTATCGATTTTGTTATTTTATTTTTTTTTTTTTTTTTCAGATTTTGTACATTTTTTTGCCCTGTGTCTATTCTTACTATGAGGGTGACATTCATTTTTCCGGTATGCAAAAAGAGAAACAAAAGAGTTTCCCAGATCCCCCTACCCCTTAGGGCTCTTTCACACGTCAGTGCAATTTGGTCGTAATGAACTGTCTGTCCGCGGATATCTTGACCAGAGCATGACAGCTTCATTGAAATATATGCAGCGGTCATGCTCAGATCCGGACAGCCACGGCCAGTCCATGCATTGCGATCCAACATCCGACAGAATTATACAGACGTGTGAAGAGTCCTGAGTCAGGAATCTTTTATCAATGTCTATTTTTTTTGACTAAAGCTCTTCGTAATAACTTTTACTGATTTTCCAACACATTCATTATTACCAATTTAATCGTTTTATAAGTCATCCACAATATATATTATCTATAAATACAAATCCTTGAGACTTTCCATTCTGTTGAGTTGTTAAACTTTCTGTTTTGTTCTTTATATGATTTACTAATAACAAAAACCAAAAATGTTCAAAATAGCAACTTCCTCTTGTGTTGTCACCAAGCTTTCCTAAGTGTCTGAAAGGGCTTCCCCTTCTACTAACTCGATTTGCAAAGCTAATTGACATGCAATAGATATATACAGTAAAGACCAAAAGTTTGTACACACCTCATTCAAAGAATTTTCTTTATTTTCATGACTGAAAATTGTAGATTCACATTGAAGGCATCAAAACTATGTGGAATGAAATACTTAACATTATCAAATGAGTGAAACAACTGAAAATATGTCTTATATTCTAGGTTCTTAAAAGTATCCACCTTTTGCTTTGATTACTGCTTTGCATACTCTTGGCATTCTCTTGATGAGCTTCAAGAGGTAATCACCGGAAATGGTCTTCCAACAGTCTTGAAGGAGTTCCCAGAGATGCTTAGCACTTGTTGGCCCTTTTGCCTTCACTCTGCGGTCCAGCTCACCCCAAACTATCTCAATTGGGTTCAGGTCTGGTGACTGTGGAGGCCAGGTCATCTGGCGTAGCACCTCATCACTCTCCTTCTTAGTCAAATAGCCCTTACACAGCCTGGAGGTGTGTTTGGGGTCATTGTCTTGTTGAAAAATAAATGATGGTCCAACTAAACACAAACCGGATTGAATAGTATGCCGTTGCAAGATGCTGTGGTAGCCATGCTTGTTATGTATGCCTTCAATTTTGAATAAATCCTCAACAGTGTCACCAGCAAATCACCCCCACACCATCACACCTTCTCCTCCATGCTTCACGGTGAGAACCAGGTATGTAGAGTCCATCCGTTCACCTTTTCTGCGTCGCACAAAGACACGGTGGTTGGATCCAAAGATCTCAAATTTGGACCTATCAGACCAAAGCACAGATTTCCACTGGTCTAATGTCCATTCCTTGTGTTCTTTAGCCCAAACAAGTCTCTTCTGCTTGTTGCCTGTCCTTGCAGTGGTTTCCTAGCAGCTATGAAGACCTGCTGCATAAAGTCTCCTTTTAGCAGTTGTTCTAGAGATGTGTCTGCTGCTAGAACTCTGTGTGGCATTGACCTGGTCTCTAATCTGAGCTCCTTTTAACCTGCGATTTCTGAGGCTGGTGACTCGGATAAACTTATCCTCAGCAGCAGAGGTGACTCTTGATCTTCCTTTCCTGGGGCGGTCCTCATGTGAGCCATATTCTTTGTAGCGTTTGATGGTTTTGCCACTGCACTTGGGGACACTTTCAAAGTTTTCCCAATTTTTTTGACTGACTGACCTTTATTTCTTAAAGTAATGATGGCCACTCGTTTGTCTTTACTTAGCTGCTTTTTTCTTGCCAGAATACAAATTCTAACAGTCTATTCAGTAGGACTATCAGCTGTGTATCCACCAGACTTCTGCACAACACAACTGATGGTCCCAACCCCATATATAAGGCAAGAAATCCCACTTATTAAACATGACAGGGCACACCTGTGAAGTGAAAACCATTTCCGGTGACTACCTCTTGAAGCTCATCAAGAGAATGCCAAGAGTGTGCAAAGCAGTAATCAAAGCAAAAGGTGGCTACTTTGAAGAACCTAGAATATAAGACATATTTTCAGTGTTTCACACTTTTTTGTTAAGTATTTCATTCCAGATTATGTTAATTCATAGTTTTGATGCCTTCAATGTGAAGCTACAATTTTCAGAGTCATGAAAATAAAGAAAACTCTTTGAATGAGAAGGTGTGTCCAAAGTTTTGGTCTGTACTGTATATAGATACAGTATATTCTGATACTGTTCCATTCATCCACATGGGACTTGCAGAAATATACCCTATGGGAATAAACAAGCTAGAAATAGGAGGAAACCACTATGGCTAAATAGAACTGTAAAGGGCGCAAGAAATGACAAAAAAAACAACTTTTAGAGTATTAAAGTAAGAGGGTAGTGAGAAGGCATTAAAAGAAACCTGTCATGTACACTTTGCATCCAGAACCACGAACAGTTCTGGGTGCATATTACTAATACCTCCCTAGTCGTCCCTGTATCTAGTAGCATAGATAAAGCGCTTTAGAAAAAGTATTTCTAAAGATCCTTTATGATATGCTAATGAGGCCAGGGACTAGTCGCAAGGGTGTTAGTTCCTGCACTCATTCCGCCCTCTTAGCATGGTAGCACACCCACAGTGGTTTGCTAACATGCTATTCAATGCCCATTGTCCATTGTCATCAGTGCACTATGAAGCCAGGTACACGCATCCCGGCTTCAGAGAGGTCTAGTGCACATGACCGGAAGTCCAGGGACTTCTGATCATGCGCACTGACCCTAAACCCGGCATTCTGAAGCAGTGACAACGGACACAGGTACGCACGTCACCACTGATGATGCTAGGCAATGGGCATTGAATACAATGTTAGCACACCCCTGTGGGCGTGCTAACATGCTAAGAGTGAGGAATGAGCACAGGAAATTACCCCCTTGTACTTGTGACTAATCCCTGCGCACATTAGCATATCATAAAGGATCTTTACAAAAACTTTTTCTGAAGAACTATTTATATATGCTACTGTACGCTGGGTTCAGTTAGGCAGGGATTAGTAATATGCACCCAGAACTGCTCGTGGGTCTGGGTGCATATTGCACCTAACAGGTTCCTTTTAAATATTTATCGAAAATTTAAAAAATTCTGTAAAAAGCAAATTAAGGCAGCAAAGTTGAGACAGGGAGATTTATTGCCAGAAAATTTTAAAATAATACAAAATTATTCTTCAACTACATAAACAGTAAGAAACTCAAAAATGATAGGGTTGGACCCCTCAAAAATAGTCTGGGTGAAATGGTGGAAGAGGATGAAGGAAAGGTCAGTCTGGTAAATGACTTTTCTCTACAGCATTTATACAAGAAAATCCCATGACAGATGTCATGATCAGGGATACCATAAATTCCCCATTAAATGTCACCTTCTTAAAGGGAATCTGTCAGAAGGTTTTGCTACCTCATCTGAGAGCAGCATGGTGTAGGCAAAAAGATCCTGAATCCAACAATGTATCACTTCGGGTGCAGTCGTTCAAATCAAAGATTTTAGTTTTAGCATGTAACAGAACTTAAAAAGCTGCCCTCACCCACACAAGGCTTTCAGTGTACAGTTCTATAGACAGAAGCTGCTAATCACGGAGGGGGGTAGACCCAGACTTGAGCTCACATGCTCTACTAATAATAAAGCTACTGAAGCTTAAACTAACATTGAAGGTCACCAAAAACACACTGTGATAAGAGACTCCTGGCTGGGATCTGTATGTTAACCCTTAAAGCATGCTGGCTTCTGATTACATAGCAAAAACTGCTGACCGATTCCCTTTAATGCAGTAGGAAGTAGGGTGCCGCCTCAAAATCACTAAAGTAGACAAATCACCAGGCCAATATGGCATACTCCCCCAATTGCTGCAGGAATTAAGTGCGGTGATAGACAGAGCATTATTTTTAATCTTTACATACTCCATAATAACAGGGTCTGTACCGCAGGACTGTCGCATAGCAAATGTGGTGCCAATATTTAAAAAAGGGACAAAATCCAAGTCTGGAATTTATAGGCCGGTAAGTTTAACCCCTTCAGCCCCGGGGCACTTTCCGTTTTTGCGTTTTTGTTTTTTGCTCCCCTTCTTCCGAGAGCCGTACCTTTTTTATTTTTCCGTCGATCTTGCCATATGAGGGCTTGTTTTTTGCGGGACAAGTTGTACTTTTAAATGAAACCATAAGTTTTACCATATGGTGTACTGGAAAACAGCAAAAAAAATTCCAAGTGTGGAAAAACTGCAAAAAAAGTGTGATGGCACAATAGTTTTTGGGATGTTTTATTCACGGTATTCACTAAATGGTAAAACTGATGTGTGGGTATGATGCCTGAGGTCGGTGCGAGTTTGTAGACACCAAACATTTATAGGTTTACTTGTATCTAAGGGGTTAAAAAAAATTCACAAGCTTGTCCAATAAAAGTGGCGCACGTTTTGCGCCATATTCCGAAACCCGTTCTCATTTTTTGGGATCTATGGCTCAGTGACGGCTTATTTTTTGTGTCTCAAGCTGACGTTTCTAATGGTACCATTTTTGCTCAGATTCTACGTTTTGATTGCCTGTTATTGCATTTTGCGTAAAACTTGCGGCGACCAAAAAACGTAATTTTGGCGTTTGGAATTTTTTTTGCCACTACGCCGTTTACCAATCAGATTAATTGATTTTATATTTTGATAGATCGGGCATTTCTGAATGCGGCGATACCAAATATGTGTATATTTATTTATTTTTTAACCCTTTAATTTTCAATGGGGGAAAGGGGGGTGATTTGAACTTTTAGGGTTTTTTTTAAAAAACTTTTTTTTTTATTTTTTTTTTATTTTACTAGTCGCCCTAGGGGGCTATAGCGATCAGCAATCCGATTGCTCTTATCTATCTGCTGATCACAGCTACACAGCTGTAAACAGCAGATTCAGTCACTTCCTGTTTCCCTTTGCTCCCGGCCGAGGGAAAACGAAAGTAAAACTTCATAGCTGCAGGTGTCATCACATGACCCTGTGCTACGATGGCAACCACCGAAAGTCACGTGATCACGCACGTGACTTCCGGTGGGGGCGGCGGTAAGTAAAAATGATGGCCGCGTGCATATAGATCTTGCTGCCCGACTTTGGCAGCGAGATTTATGGGGTTAAATGTTGCGAGTGCAAGCGATTCCACTCGCATCATGCAGGCACACATGTCAGCTGTTGAAATCAGCTGATATGTGTGCCGACCGCCGCCGCCTGCCCGCGGCAGGGGGCGGGGCTTAACGGGACACGCTCAATGACGGATATATCCGTCCATGGTCATGAAGGGGTTAACCTCTACTATGGAAAAAATTCTTGAAGGTTTCCTAAGAGATACTACCCTAGATTGTAAGCCCCAATGGGGACAGTCATGATGATGATGTATGTAAAGCGCTGTGGAATTAATAGCGCTATATAAATGAGTAAATATTATTATTATTATGATTACACTGGAGTATCTCAAGAAGAATAACTTCACAACCCAATATTAACATGAGTTTATGAGGGATCGGTCCTGTCAAACTAATCTGGTAAGCTTCCATAAGGAGGTAAGTTTAAGGACGGACCAGGGAAATGCAGTGGATGTTGTCTATATGGACTTTTCAAAGGTGTTTGATACAGTGCCACACAAAAGGCTGGTACATAAAATGAGAATAATGGGAATTGGGGAAAATATGTGTAACTGGGTTAAGAACTGGTCAGTGATAGCAAAGAAAGGATGATTATTAAAAAAAACACACTCGGACTAGGTCACAGTTAACAGTGGGATACCACAGGGGTCAGTATTGCGCAGTCTTCTTTTAAACATATTTATTAATGACCATGTAGGGGGCATGAAGCATTGAATTTCAATATTTGTAAATGCAACTAATCTTTGGAAAGTAATTAATACAAAAGGAGTATAATTTAATAATACAGAAGGATTTATGACAGCTGGAGGCTTAGGCTGAGAAATGGAAATTGGAGTTTAATGTGGATAAATGTAAGGTCATACACTTTGGCAGAGGAAATAAAATGTATAACTATGTACTTAATTGTAAAACTGGGTAAAACTGTTGTGAAAAAGACTTGGGTGTATGGGTGGATGGCAAACTCAACTTTACTGACCAGTGTCAGGCAGCTGCTGCCAAGGTTAATAAAATAATTTGACGTATTAAAGAGGCATAGATGTTCCTGATAAGAACATACTTTTATCCTGTCAAGATCTGAGGTTGTCGGTTGTATTAATCACCTAAGCATGTTAACGATGCAACAATTTTTATTTATGCCGGACACGGTCTTGTAGCAACCATACTCCTTATTATCCTCTAGACGACGGACATGACAACCATAGTGTGTGTATCCAGCTCCAATCTCTATAGTCCATTCATGGGCACCAGGACTTGGCCACAGCAACAGATCCTCACTCCTCCACATCACAGCACCAACTGCCCAACTAACCAAATGTGTGGCTTATTGTTGTACCTCTCCTGGGATCAGCCCCTTGTATGGGCAGAAGTAATCATCACACCCACCCCTTAGACATTTTCTTTATGAAGCTCAAAGTAGTAACGTTCCAGAAGCCCAGTCTATGGCCCTGTAGGCAGAATTCTGTATTAGAGAAGCCCCATGCAAAAAGATTCATAACCCCCAGCAGGTGCAAGACTATGAATCCTACTGCAGGCCTAATTCTATAAGAGTCCATGGAGGCCAACTAGAATGACACACTGTTACAACCCCTTCAAATTGTGTACCTTAAACTGACAAACAATCTATAATAAAACCCAACAATAAGATTGATGTAACTAACCAGCGCTCTGTGCTGGAAAAAGTCCAATAGTCTTTAGTTTGTGGCCAGCATCTCACATACCCCTATACAGGTCACTAGTGTGACCATGCTTAGAATACTGTGTACAATTTTGGTGTATAAGAAGGAGATAGCTATAATAGAGAAGTGCAACCAAGGTTATTAAGAGACTGGATGGACTGCAATACCAAAATAGGTTATTAAACTTACAAACATACAAAGCTGTCTATAATGATCATTTTACACCTAGGCCTGTGATGGGGACAAGGTACATCCACTAGGTCTAGAAGAAAGAAGGTTTAATCATAATCACTGATGTATATTCTTTACTGTAAAGGCTGCTTTACACGCAGCGACATCACTAACGATGTTGCTAGCGATAGCACCCGCCCCCGTCGTTTGTGCGTCACGGGCAAATTGCTGCCCGTAGCGAACAATATTTCCGGTACGCGTCACATGAACTTACCTGCCTAACGGCGTCGCTGTGGTCGGAGAACAACCTCTTTTTTAATGGGGCGGTTTGTGCGGCGGTGCAGTGACGTCACACAGCAGACCACCAATAGAAGCGGAGGGGCGGAGAGCAGCCGAATGAATGTCACGCCCGCCTTGTTGCCGGAGGACGCAGGTACGGTGTTGTTTCTCGTTCCTGGGGTGTCACACGTAGCGATGTGTACTGCCTCGGGAACGACGAACAACCTGCGTCCAGCACGAGCAACGATATTTTGAAAATGAACGATGTGTCAACAATCAACGATTTGGTGAGTATTTGGGATCGTTAGCGGTCGCTCTTAAGTGTCACACGCAACGACGTCGCTAACGAGGCCGGATGTGCGTCACGAATTTCGTGACCCCAACGACATCTCGTTAGCGATGTCACTGCGTGTAACGGGGCCTTAAGAGCAGTGAGGCTATGGAATTCTACCACATAATGTTGTAATGGTTGATTCATTACTAAAATTTAAAAGAGGCCTGGATGCCTTTGAAAAATATAATATTACTGGTTATGCGCAGCAGATTCTGTGATTTGGTGTTGATCCGGGGAACTTGTCAGATCGTCGTATGTGGAGTCAGAAAGGAATTTTTCCCATAATGTGGAGCTTAGTGGGTTTTTGCCTTCCTCTGGATCAACATGTTAGGCAATGGGTTGAACTTGATGAACTTAAGTCTACCTTCAACCTTAAAAACTATGAAACTATGAAATCCATGCACATCCTGCAGAAAGAAGTGCATTCAAACGTGTGAGCCAAATGCTAGGGGTATGTGCCCATGTTTAGTATTTGCAGAAGATTTTTCTGCTGCAAATCCAGAGTGTTAACAGGAAAAATATTGTGTAAAATATGCGAAAGAAATGACACCCCGCAGATTAAAAAAAAAATGCTTTTAAGGTTCAAATATGCAAGGAAAAAATAAGCAGCATGTGCATACAACTTCAGAAATCTCATTCACTTTGCTGGTACTGTAAAATGAATACTAAGGTATTTAGCTGCACTGTACCAATTCTGAAAACACGTTTTGCACTTTACAAGTGAAGGGCAATATAACAATAACAGCGATAAGTAGCGTTTCACTTACAGCACACACAGAGCATATGCCCGGCACACAGATTCACTATCTCGCACAAGGAAACTGCCATCCTTGCCAGCCTGTGACAGCAGATCTTCAGCCTTGGAGCGAGTGATGTACCCATGGTACCAGCTTAACGACATCTCAGGAAGTGTCAGTGCAGTATTTCCATAGGCCTCCCTCCGCTTGTCCTCACTGGAGGCAGGATCCTGCAGACAGTGAGTGCTGCGCACAAATTCTGCACTTGTTCAGGAGCCCAAATGTTCTCCCTAAGTTCTCTTGTTCTCTCTGTGTTACATTGTTTCCTGTTTTAAACGCAGAGATGCAAAAGGAAACAGTAACATGGGGACTTCCTTATTGTAACCACAGCTGAGAAGGGAGGGGGTGGTAGAAACGCATGACAAATTCGTACTATAGCACCAGGCAGCTGGATTTTACTAGTAGCAATTATATCAAATTGCAGTTATATTTAACTCTGCAGGATGAATTCAATAACTGATATGTGGAGGTTTACACTGAACCCGCTACCGGCCGACAGCCTTCTATGTATAAACTGCGCTACAATATATGTCCTCATTCACACACTGCACATTTAGCCGATATTTTTCATCAGTATTTCTAAGCCAAAACTAGGAATGGATTCTAAACACAGGGAAAATAAATTAGAGAGCTGCAAATTAACTTCTCTTTTTTCAAATTGAATTTTTATTGAAGGATTTTTACATTAGAAAAAGCAAAACAGAAAACCTGTTATCAATAATGATGAGCGCATATATTCATCATTATTCGTTATTCCCGCAAATATTTAGGTATTTGTGATATCCATTACTCGTCGAGTATTTTAGTATTCACCTCGTGAGTTTGGCACCTGATTTTCAGCCACTAAACATGCTGGGATTGTTGCCAAAACCAGTAATGCCATAGCCATCTTTTCTACTAACATTACTGTGATTGGGAGGGGCAGTGAAAAAAAGTGAATTTACTTACCAAGTTTCCCTTTCACACTATGTACTGGATCACTCATTAACCCTTATGAATATGCACTGCTTTCCCTGTCCACCCTCGGTCTCGGAGTAAAGTGCCGGAGAGGGGCAGTCGTGGCAAGGGTAGCAGTCCCCAGCCCGCCCCAGCACAGTACAGACACAGTGGGAAGAGTGGTGTGAGGAGAGAGTGTGGAGGTGGTAGCTTTCTGTTGTCATACTTCTGAGTCCTGATCACTTCTATGGGCCTTGCGCCCCATACAATCAGGAAGGAGATGATCACCAGGTAAAACTTCCATAACTTTACCGAACAAATATTTTACAGCTGGTTTACATTTTCTTAGGGCAGATTCATCATCATCATCATCATCATCATCATCATCGTCGCCATTTACAGTCATTCGTTTCTGTACCCAGTTCAGCTCTACAGTGATGGCCACCATGGGGCGACTTATCCTGCTGTTTTTGACCCAATCCCTCAGCATGATGGCTGATCGTTAGGCTCGGCTCCACAGACAGATTGACTCCTCTGAAGTCTTCCCGCTGCGACTGCGTTCCCTCAAGTATTAAAAGGTGCCAGCCTTAGGAAGGGCGCCCACCTCCTGTTCTCCTTGCTCATTGGTACTATGGCTCACTGTAGATGAGCTCCCCTTTTCTTTGTACTCTCTCTTCTTACTTCTCCAGTCTTGTCTCTATCACCTCCACACTATACACTATCCATGGGCGTCATGAGTTGTAGTTGTCTCATGACGCCACCTGTGGTACGCGGCCAGGGATTAACTGCCGCTGTGGTCGCTGTCTTCCGGGGCGGATGGTGTCGCAGCAAGGATGGTTCTGCTTCCCACAGGTGAAGTGGGCCCCGGGGATGATGATGAGGGACTGTAATGGCCGTTGGAGCTGAAGCGCGGGGCGACAGCGACGGTAATTACAGGCTGAGTCAGCTGCTGCGGTTCCAGGTCTTTTTACTCACTGTTCAAGTGCTGTCCTTCGGGTACCGGTCTATGCCATCATGGACCCCAGCCAATCCTGGATAATTCGGAGGTCACCACAGGTGTTCCCACTGTGTGTCCTTTCTGGTCGGGGTCCCTCCAATCCCGTGGTTGGAATGTGGAATGGGCTGTGGGTGTTCCCTGCACTCGCTGCAGCCCCTGGAATCCCCGGTAGCTGTAGAGAACTCAGGCTGAGCTGCCTGCCTGGTCTTGAAGTGCTCCCAGAAGTGTGAAGGTAGAGAGAATATGCCTGGACCGAAGTCCCGACTGTGCTCCTCACCCCAAGCTGTGCCCAGAGCTAACTCACTATGTGTGAAATGCTCCTTACTTTTCCCCAAGTGGTGCCCGCCCCCCAGGTGATTGTCCTAGTGACCGGGAAAGTCCCATGCCTCGTGATGGCCACCCCCCTGTCTACCCTAGGCCAACCCCGGAAAAGCACCTGACTGTGTGTGGTTTATGAATGTGAGAAACATCAGCAATTAACCTCTTCCTTGCCCAGGATAAGTACCGCACCTTAAGTGAGGTGCAGTACCCTGTGGGGACTGAAGCCTCAGGGGCACCACATTATAATATATGGATTTATTTTTTTTTGGGTGGGGGGGAAAGGACTCCAATTAGAACTTCTATTATAGGCCCCATGATTTTATGTATGCCCGTGTATAATACATTTCTAATTGGAGATATTTGCTAATACAATTATTATTACAGACCATGACACCCTATAAAATGCCTTTTCAGTGTCTAATGAGAGTATTACTAGGAGTATTTTGCAGCTCTGTGAAAAATGAATAAAGTCAATAGTCTTTATAGTGTTATCGCAGCCTCCCATCCGGGAAGGAACCCCGCCTGATCTAAATGTACCGTATATTGTTGGGTAGCAAAGGCTGAAGCCTGTTTGCCAACATTTTAGCATCTATTTTTAGATCAACGTTCAATAGTGAGATGGGTCTGAAATTTGACAACAGGTGATGGTCCTCACCTGGCTTAGGACAGACTGTGACATGTATCTCTGTGGCATGTGGGGGGAAGGGAATGGTGTTATTGGCATGATTAAATCCAATCAACAGAAGGGGGAGAGGAGTGTTAAAAAGGTCTTATAAAATCTGACAGTGAAGCATCAGGGCCTGGTCTTTTCCCACCTGCCAGAGATTGCGCTACCGATGTCAATTCGAGGTCGGTAAAAGGAGGTTCATCAAAAGAAGAGATCAATGTTGTGTTTTATAAGTTTTGTGCTTGAGTTATGGAAGATTCAGTTTTGCAATTTGGAACAGTGCAGGAGGATCTACTATCCGGGAGGCCATCTAAATGATATAGTTGTATATAGATATATCCGGGAGGCCATCTAAATGATATAGTTGTATATAGATATATCCGGGAGGCTATCTAAATGATATAGTTGAGTATAATGTTTATGAAATTCTTCAGAGACATCTTCCTTTTTGTGTAGCGTATGGCCTCAGGTATTTTTAATTTTTGGATTATGGTTTTGGGGTTGCTGGATTTTCAGCCCTTTGGCCAACATGCGCCCACATTTATTGCAGTATTCATAAAATTTGCAGCTGCAGATATGGAGGGAACGTCTATGTGAAAACTGTAGTAACTTTTTAACTTCTTGTCAGGCTGTTAGCAGATTTGTTGCTGTAGAGAGAGCGTTTTAACTTCTCTGTTTTTACAGACAAATACTTATTTTGACTTACAAATACTAATGCAAAATCCTTAAAGGGAACCTGTCACCACTTTATCGACCTATAAGCTGCGGCCACCACCACCGGGCTCTTATATACAGTATGTTAGAATGCTATATATAAGAGCCCAGGCTGGGGTTATAACATAAAAAACACTTTATAATACTTACCTAACGGTCGAGCAATGGGCCTTATGGGCGTCTCCGTTGTCCGGTCCCGCCACCGCCTCTTTTGGCCATCTTTGTTCTCCTTCTTCTCTAGCCGCGGTGCATGACGGGTCCGACGTCATACTCACTCACCGGCATTCAGGTCCTGAACAGGCGCTTTGATCTGCCCTGAGGAGAGCAGATCAAAGTATTATAGTGCGCCTGCACAGTATCGACGAGTGTGTATGATGTAGCCGCGTCATGCACACAGGCTTCAGAAAGAGGACGAAGATGGCCAAAAGAGGAGGCGCCGGCACTGGATAACGGAGACGCCCATAAGGCCCACCGTGTGACCGTTAGGTAAGTATTAGTGTTTTTTATGTTATACCTCCGGCCTGGGTTCTTATATACAGCATGTTAGAATGCTGTATACAAGAGCCCACTGGTGGTGGCCGCAGCTTATAGGCCAAAAAAGTGGTGACAGGTTTCCTTTAAAGTGAACCTGTCAGATGCAGCTGACTGCTGTTTTTCATCTTCCCACCAATGGTTGCTATTGTTTGTGTGCTGAGTGGCAGATTTTTATTGTTACCATTTTGTGATATGTTTTGATTAATTTTTACTTTTTGGTGGCAAAAAAATGGCAATTTTGGTTTCAGTTTTTCTTTATATCACCAAAATTTCTGTACAGTTTAAACAGTTTTATATTTTGATAGATCAGACTTTTATATGCATGCGGTGATACCAAATATGTTTTGTTACATTTCTTTATTCATAACTGGTTAAAGAGGGAAGGGGATAATTTGAATTTTTATGTATTATTTTGTAATGTTTACAATTTTTGTTGTATTCTTTCAGTGTTTTTGAGGGTGTTCTTTCTAGCTTCTATATGGGTCTTGAATCTTCAGTTGTTTTATTGCTTGTTCTAAATAGTACAATCACAATCAGGGCCCAGGAGTAGTAGGCGCCGAGCAGGAGCAGCTTATAACGAGCACTATCACTAAGGTGAATAGAGTAGAGCCATGTGTCACTAAAAACACCTCTAGCAGATGTCTTCCCATGGATTATAGTGTAGGTAGAGGATCCAGCCTATGAATGCACAATGTCATTGTCACGACATCACCGGCAGCGGATCCAGGAAGACGGTGAGTGTCCGGGGTTAGAATGGACCAACTCCACCACAGGGGGAACCCGGACTTACCCTTTAGCAGAGGGAGGGGCTTGACTAAGCGGCCACCGCGAGACAGGGCTCCAGGTGCCTCTCCCAGGGCAAGCAACTGGGATTGTGGCAGCTGAGCGGGCGAAGGTGACAGCCGGGCTGAGGAAGCAGAAACACCTGAACAGGAACGAGCACAGTAAGCACCAGCAGACATCAGGCACGAAACTGCAGGAGTAGGACCTCAGGCACGGGTCCTGAGGCATAGGTCATGGACATAGGGTCAGGATCCAGACATCGGTCAGAAGTCATCAGACACTGGACATTGGGTAAGGCTCCAGACATCGAGCAGAGATCATCAGACACCAGACATTGGGTAAGGCTCCAGACATCGAGCAGAGGTCATCAGACACTGGACATTGGGTAAGGCTCCAGACATCGAGCAAAGGTCATCAGACACCAGACATCAGGTACAGTAGGAATGGACCGCAACAGATCAGAGTAGGCACAGGTGTGGACCACAGCAGAGTAATGTCAGCACAGCAGGTACATCCAGACTTAAGGTTACATAAAACACAACTTTATTCACAGGACACGGAAGGACTTCGGGTACATAACATAGCAGGATAACAGGTAACACAGCTGGGCTTCAGGTACGTCACATGGCAGGAACACAAATACAGGACACAGGACCAGACTGGAGTCCAGGGGGAATGTCCGTAACCAGATACGCTGGTCACTGAATATGTATTTACGTGAGCACACTGGGACAATGGTTAACCCGACTTCAAAAAGGATACCAGCTTGAGACAGGTGACTGGACTCAGGGAGTATACTGGAGTCAGAAACAGAAGACACAAGCCCTTCAGGAAACACATATCAAAACATATACAAAAATGATACAAAATGCTCTGCCCCTCCTATCAGGGGAATGAGCTTTAAATTGCTGATGTCTCCCAGCAATAGGCTGCTGGGAAACTTTAGCAAAGTGCACACATCTCTCTATAAAAGATGAGAAAGTGTGTGCGTGTGTCCCCTAGGCTGGAGAGTAGTGATGGGCTGTCCGGCTCTTTCAGCTCGTTCTCGGCTCCTTATTAAATATGTGATCACCCCAGGTGAACACATATTTAAGATTATACTAATTCTGTCGCGGGCGGGGAGGACGCCGCCGCTGCTGCACGCTCGTGTCCGGCGCTGCTGAGGCTGCTGCTCGGTGGCTTGAGTGGTGGGCCGGATCCAGGGACTCGAGCGGCGCTCCTCGCCCGTGAGTGAAAGGGGTGGTTGGTTTGGGGGATTTAGTTCGTGACGCCACCCACGGGTTGTGGTGAAGATGGTCACCACCGCTACTGGTGACGGGGATCCCGGGAGCGATGGTAAGGAGCAGCTGGGATGTTGTTTTCCCCCTCAGTGGGTAGGGGTCGGTGGTCCTGGGGCCCAGTGGTGTGACGGGGAGGCAGGGTTGGTGAGGTGCAGGGTTGCAGGGACAGCGCGGCGCGGTGCCGGATGGCACAGGTGTACTCACTCAGTAAGAGATGCACAAAGTCCTCGGTAAACCAAACGGCTGGATGGACAGGTCCCGCAGCCAGCTGCAGTGTCTCTCCCCGGACAGGTGATGGCGGCTGTCTTTCCCTGCACTTTGATGTACTTGGTTTGACTACGATGGATCCCCAACGGTAGTCCGCTCCCCGGTGTATGGATGCCGGAGGAGCCCGTTTGCCCGCAGGCGCTGGCCCTTGGGTCTCTAGCCTTAGGCGGTAGCTGTATACTCTCACGGTGTGGGTGGTTGCCTTCTATAGGGTCTTTGGCTGTTAGGAAACCCCTGGGGTTCCGGTCACACTTGGATTTGACTATTGTCGGTGGCTCCAAGCCTGGTTGGGGTCCGATGGCCCTGCCTGTGTGTGCTGGCTTCACTTCGCTCCCCGGTCGGTACCGGCGGGCCAACGCCCGACCCCGGTCCTACAGTTCCGCGTTGCTTCACCACTCCTGCAGATGGCCACCACCGTCTGCCAACCTTGCTGTCAGTGCCTGGGCCACAAACCCAGACACACAAGTGTTTACTCCTCACACTTCAAACTCTAACTGTCACTTTTCCCGCCTTCAGGCCTGTGAACTCCTCGGTGGGTGGGGCCAACCGCTTGGCTCCGCCCCACCTGGTGTGGACATCAGACACTGGAGTGAGGCAACAAGGGTTTTGTGTTTGGCTAATGTTACTGTCTAATGGGGGTGGGGTATTTGTGTGTTACCTGTGACGACCTGGCTAGTCCAGGGCGCCACAATTCCGCCAAAGCCCCGCCCACCCGCAGCTAAACTCTGCCCACTTACAAGCGGCCAATTAGATTGCTGAGTAGGCGGAGTTTAGCCGCGGGTAGGCGGGGTCTTGACAGCGAAAATAGCCTTTTAGATATTTTAGTGGCTCTCACTAGTGATCCGGCTCCTGTCGTTCACAGCAGGGAGCCGGATCTTTGTGTCGGATCGTTCGCGACCGACACATCACTACTGGAGAGCAGGAAACACTCACAACATGTGCAGAGCCTGCAGCCTAGGTGGGATCAGAGCCGACCATGACATGGGTATCCACCGGCAACAACAGCTAAGGACTGCACTTATACGCGGATGGCAGAGAGGAGGGAAGCAGGTACACTGCACAAGGTCCTAAAAATCACTTTATTATATTTAAATATTAAAATCTACGTATAAAAACCAAATTGCTTTCACATGGTCATTAAATAGACTACTTAATTTAAGTGGGTGTAGAATGGTGATAGATCCGATTTGTGAGGATAGTGCTGGTTATTTACTATTCTCAAGGTAGGGAATATACTAATCGTACTTATTGCTCAAATACCTTTTGTAAGGAGATTGGGGATGAGATATCTATCCCTCCCTTTCACCTACCTACCAGCGGAGGTGCACCATAAGTTGTTGGGTACCCCCCGCTCCACGTCGTGTCTCCCTAATTTCTCCCTGCAGCTCGTCAGTTGCACCCGGGAGACCCACCACCAAAGAAAAATAGGTAGTGCAATTAGTCACAAGTAGTAATTATCCAGCCGTACATAGGTATGTTCCAGCCTTATAGTACATATCATATAATATAAATCTCAGATCACTGAAAATATTGTTTTTTTGTATATATATATATGGATATAAAATCCCAGCAGGGATGACTTAGCTGCCGAGACTATCCAGTAGTCCATCCCGTAATCCCGACGCGTTTCCCCCCTATTTTTTCTTAGGGGTTCATCAGGGGAATAACTGATCCGAGGCTTGTTCCTTAAAGGTTAAAGAATACCGGTATGCAGATTATGTCCTCATTGGCCCATAATGGGGTCTGTCATCCAGTATACAGTGACTGGCTGCATTCAAAGTCCTGCAGGTCCAAAGGTACCGGCTGTCATGTGTACTACATGACAGCCGGTACCTTTGGACCTGCAGGACTTTGAATGCAGCCAGTCACTGTATACAGGATGACAGACCCCATTATGGGCCAATGAGGACATAATCTGCATACCGGTATTCTTTAACCTTTAAGGAACAAGCCTCGGATCAGTTATTCCCCTGATGAACCCCTAAGAAAAAATAGGGGGGAAACGCGTCGGGATTACGGGATGGACTACTGGATAGTCTCGGCAGCTAAGTCATCCCTGCTGGGATTTTATATTCATATACTGTATATATACAAAAAAACAATATTTTCAGTGATCTGAGATTTATATTATATGATATGTACTATAAGGCTGGAACATACCTATGTACGGCTGGATAATTACTACTTGTGACTAATTGCACTACCTATTTTTCTTTGGTGGTGGGTCTCCCGGGTGCAACTGACGAGCTGAAGGGAGAAATTAGGGAGAGACGACGTGGAGCGGGGGGTACCCAACAACTTATGGTGCACCTCCGCTGGTAGGTAGGTGAAAGGGAGGGATAGATATCTCATCCCCAATCTCCTTACAAAAGGTATTTGAGCAATAAGTACGATTAGTATATTCCCTACCTTGAGAATAGTAAATAACCAGCACTATTCTCACAAATCAGATCTATCACCCTTCTACACCCACTTAAATTAAGTAGTCTATTTAATGACCATGTGAAAGCAATTTGTTTTTTATACGTAGATTTTAATATTTAAATATAATAAAGTGATTTTTAGGAGTTTTTTCTTCTTCTGGTTTTTTTCATAATATACTCCTACTATACATCTTTTTTGGTTATAAGACACTGCACAAGGTACAGAGGGACCCCGGCATCCCTAGTATGCTGGCATGACAGTCATGCAGGGGAAAAAGTACTTCCCCCAGAAATGAATCTCTTCTGTTCCCCTGGGTTCATCGGGAAATTAGAATATAAATTTTATAAACTAATATCTGCACAACACAGATGGAAAATTAAAAAGAAAAAAATATATACTTTATTCAGCTCCGAAGCCACTACTCCATGTTGTGACCAGTTTATCTTGCTATAACTGGTGAAAGGTTCTCTTTAACTACAAGAAGGTTTTACTGTGAAACCTTACATCTTAGAAAAATATATATTTCTTCTTAGGCTATGTTCGCACGTTGCGTTTTTTCCCGCGTTTCTGCAGCGTTTTTAGCTGCAGCGTTTTTGTGCCAAAACGCATGCGTTTTTGTTTTCCAGCAAAGTCTATGGGAAAAGCTGAAATCCTGTCTGCACTTTGCTTTTTTTTCTGCAGCGTTTAATTTGCATATTTGTGGTCAAAAACTATGCTGAAAAAGAAGCAGCATGTCAGTTGTTTTTGCCATTTCTGCAGCGTTTCCTTAACATTGGAGTCAATGAGAAATGGCAAAAAGCAACCCAAATCACAATTCCTGCGTTTTTCATGCTTTTTACCTGCTTTTCCACTGCGTTTTTGGCTCCAAAAACGCATGCTTTTCTGGACATAATTTAATGGGTTCTAATGTTCCTTTACACACACACAATAACCGAAAATTTGAATGTTAAAAAATTAGAAACTTCACCTATTTTTCTGATAGAATGTGCATAACCACTATTTTTTCATTAAAAATGATAATTTCCCATATCGTTTTATTAAAAGTTAATTTTATACTTTTTTTCTCTTTTTTCATTCTTTTTGACTAATTCAACTTTATTTCTCAGTGTCTTGATCTCAAAAACGCATCTGCAGAAACGCAGGTGAAAATGCAGGTAAAAAGCGCTAAAAACGCGGTAAAAACGCATGCGTTTTTAGCGCTAAAAAATGGTCAAAAGCCATTTGGTCAAAAACCAAGGGAAGGAAAACGTGCAGAATAAACTGCAGGTACTCCGACGCAACGTCCGCACATAGCCTTAGTCTTTTTTTCTGAGACCAAATGAATTGTTGAGCTTTTATATTTTTTTTATTTGGTGCTGGTGCTGTGTGTGTAGAGTGGTGTGACTGTGGGCCAAAGTGTGATGTCACGGCAATGGTGGCCACCAGGCAGTGCTGCACCTAGACATATTTACAAAGATTGCTGTGAGGTGGCAGTGGTCGTATGCACTTTATTTGTCTTCACTTGATTGACAGTTCTCTTCATAAACCGAAATAAGGAGAGATGGATAGGAAGAATTCAGAAGCTTCCCTTTACCGTTACTTGAAGTTTGGGTAGACTGAATTTATGGACAGCAACATTACATTCAAAAATAGGAAGTAAAACATATATTGTAATGCTAATGTTGTAAAATGTCAGGTTATGTTATGTGGAGATGATAATTTTACTTTCAACTTGAAACTTTATGCATAAAACATATATGAAAAATAAATATTATCTAGTAATGTCCCTTAATAATAAAATAATAATACAGAACAGACACTGTTATTTATACATAAAACAAACCCCAAAGATGAAAATAATATAAACATATACCCTGCTGTAACTAATTAAAAGCATAATGCATGTAAATAAACAAGGGGTACTATAAACACTGTTTTTGATCAAAAAAGCGTAAAGCCATTCCACCGCGACAAGGTGTACCCAATCGGGACACTATCTACACTCTCGAATATTAAAACCTCACCATGTGTCAACAGACATCAATCTGAATAAGGCTATGTGTGCACTAGAAAAGTGATTTTTCTCAAGAAAATTTATTGAGAAACTTCTGGGAGTTGAAGATTACCGTACCTGCGGTAAAAAAACGCTCCAAAACCGCGGGAAAAACGCATGCGTTTTTGCCGCGGTTTTGCTGCGGTTTTTCTGCAGGTTGTTCCCTGCGGTTTTTTTATGCTGAACTGCAATAAATAATATAGATAATAGATAGATAATCGATAGATAGACAGATAATGGATAGAGGGAAAGATGGATAGATGAATAGATAGATAGATAGATGAGAAAGACCTATATAATGTTCCACCCCCCTGCATATTCTAAGCTGGCACCCTTTAGTGACTTTCATGTGGCACTAAAGGGTGCCTAGCCTTGTATTTAGCCAAAAAATAAATAAATAATTAAAAAAAAAATGACGTGAGGCCCCCCCATCTTTTGTAGCCAGCTAGGGTAAAGCAGACGGCTGCAGCCTGCAGACCACAGCTGGCAGCTTCACCTTGGCTGGTAATCCAAAACAGAGGGCACCCCACGCTGTTATTTTACATTAAATAAATAATTTAAAACAAAAAACGTGGGTCCCCCCCATATTGGATCACCAGCCAAGGTAAAGCGGACAGCTGGGGTCTGATATTCTCAGACTAGGGAGGTCCACTGTTATTGGACACTCCCCAGCCTAAAAATAGCAGGCCGCAGACGCCCCAGAAGTGGCGCATCCATTAGATGTGCCAATCCTGGTGCTTCGCCCCAACTCATCCCGTTGCCCTGGTGCGGTGGCAAACTGGGTAATATATGGGGTTGATGCCAGATGTGTAATGTCACTTGGCATCAAGCCCTGGGGTTCGTGATGTCACGCGTCTATCAGATACCTGACATCACCAACCCAGTCAGTAAGAAATAAAAAATAGACAACAAAAAAAGTTTTATTTGAAAAAACACTCCCCACATTCCCTCTGTCACCAAGTTATTGACAAGAACAATCAAATCCGGGTCCGGCGTAATCCAATAAGGGGGGGGTCCCACGACGATCCATACCATAGTCACTGTCCCAGTAAGTGAAGAACAGAAGGTTCCCCATTGGCTGGGAGAGTAATGCAGTGACCTGCGCTAATGTGTCGCCCTGGGCAAGCCAGGGGACACGGGTCACAACACCACCACACCCCACACTCCAGGTAGGCCCATCCATGCTAACCAAAAATCCTTGTTGCCTTCCTCCAGGAGTCTGTTGATGCACACCAGGGGGTGGGCCAGGTGGTTGGCTCCGCCCACCGAGGAGCTCACAACTCTGGAGGCGGGAAAACCAGGCAGTAAGCTCAGGGAAGAGCTGGAGAGAGGAGTTGAGTCAGGGAGGAGGAAGTAGAAGGAGTGGAGGAGAAGCCTAGACAGGGCAAAAGCAAACAAGAAGTGAGAGTAGAGAAAGTGGTAAAGAAAGAAAGCCTGAAGGGTCCAGCTCTGTGTAGGGCCAGAACAGCAAGGTCAGCGACGGCGGTGACTGTCTGGAGGGGGACCGTTTGGAAGTTCCTGGAAGGACCCCGTTGGCTGTGTGCCCGGTGGTCTGGAGCAGTGTTCCGAAGGACAGTCAGCACCAGGGCAGGGGCCTCTCGGACCCCGGCAAGGCTAGGAGTCGCCAAATTTGCCGAATCCGTCAGTGAAGGGGACGTAGATCCCCCAACAACCAAGTCCCGATTGACGGCAACAGCCCAACCAGTACGGGGGAGACACCGCCACCGCCAGGGCACCAGTTTCCCCAGGGCCAGCGCCTGCGGGCAAAGTGTAGAGCTCCTCCGGCCCAGATTGCAGTTGGGGAGCGGGTAACCGGAGGGAATCCACCGCTACCATCAGTCAACATAGGTGCAAGGAAGAGGGACATCACCGTCACCTACCGGGAGTGCAGGTGCAGCCGTCTGTGGGACCGTCCTACCAGCCGTTTGGTTTACCGTACAAACTGTGTCCGTGTCTCAGGCTGAGTGAGTACCACAGTGCCGCAAGGCACAGAGCTGCCCCCGCGTCCCTGCGCCCACCAGGCCCCGCACCTCCTTCTCCACCACCGGGCCCCGGGATCACCAACCCCTACCCACGGAGGGGCAACACAACACCTGGCTGCTCCGCATCACCATCCCCGGGACCCCCGAATTGAGCAGCGGTGGTGAAATCACCACAACCGTGGGTGGCGTCACGAACTATAACAAATCCCCCACACCCAACCACAAACCCCCCTTTCACTCACGGGCGAGGAGTGTCGCTCGAGGAACCCCGGGATCCGGCCCACCGCTCGAGCCACCACTGAGCAGCTGCCGGACCCGAGCAGAAGGGGTGAGCGTGGTGTGCCGACACCCTCCTCCCCGCCCACGACACTAACATCAATAGGTCAGCCCAGGTCACTGCAGGGGATGACAAGTGCTGCTGTCAGGAGGATAGATGAGATCATTACCTGCAGTGATGATCTCCTGCAGTCCTGCCATCAGCGCTGTCACTGATTTCTATGCCCGCCGCGTTGTCAGCAGTATCGTGAGAGCCCGTGACGTCACCGCTAGTGACAGTCTCGGGCCGCGGGCATAGACTGCAGTGACAACGGTGACGTCAGGAGGCAGGAGATCGTCACAGCAGGTAATGATCTCATCTCACCTCCGTCATCCCCGTGGCTGCACGCACTGCTGTGTGTCAGTGTCTGCCTGCGCTGCAGGGTGACAAGCTGCTGATACTGCGGGCAGACACTGACACACTGCAGGGCGGGCAGCTGCGAGGCCAGAGCGGGACACAGACTGCACGGGCACCTGGAGGTCACACGGAAGTGCTTCTGTGCAGTGTCCAGGGAGTGTGACGTCTGTGTTTACTCTGCTCTGCTTCCTCTTCTGTCATAATGACATCACTCCCTGCAAAACCGCAGGCAGCGATGTACATTACCGCAGGTAAATCGCGGCTATACCGGGGGTATACCGCACATCATTTGCTACCTGCGGTATACCCCCGGTATTTCGCGATTACAGTGAATGGAGTGAAATACCGGGGGTATTCCGCAGGTACCTGCGCAAAAGAAGTGACATGCACATTTTCTCAAGAAATTTTCTCAAGAAAATCTTCACAAAGAATTTTCTTGAGAAAAAAACGCAGTGTGCGCACAGCTATTTTTTTTTCCCATAAGTTTTGCTGGGAAATGTCTGCAGAAAGATTTCAAACATTTCTCAAGAAATTTCCGCTGGTAAATCCGCGGGTAAAACGGCCTAGTGCGCACATAGCCTAAGGGCAGAGAGTGGCTGGGTCCCGACAAGACACACAGCCATGGGAAGCAATATACAGTGGAACCTTGGTTAATGAGAACAATCCGTTCTGGGACTGTGATTGTAAACCAAGTTACTCGTTCAGCAAAGCAGGATTTCCCATAGGAAATCATTGCAATGCAGACAATTCGTTCAACAACTTGTTAAACGTCCCATCCTGGTCCCCTATTGTGCCATTCCATACACGTACAAACACGCACAAACACATATTATGCTCACCTTACCTTCCGTTCCATCGCCGGCCTCCTGGGTCTTGTAGTTTACTGGTACAGGATGTGTATCGGGTAACCATAGCAACGATAGAGGAACTTCCGCTGCCAGAGCAAGTTCCTCCCTCGTCGCTATGGTTTCCGATACACATCCTGCACTGGCAAACTACAAGAACCATGAGGCCGGCGATGGAACGGAAGGTAAGGTGAGGATAATATGTGTGTGTGCGTGCGTGTTTGTTTGTGTGTGTTTTAAGTGTGCTTGTGTGTGTTTGTGTGGACTGCATGAGCGGGTCAGAGCGCGGTGGATGTATGGAACCGGAAGTGTGTGCGGTGAGGATTTTGCTCCTTCAGCAAAGCTTGCTCGTAAAGTGAGTTACAAATTTACAGCAAGCTTTTGCTCGTTAAGCGGAATACTCGCTAACTGGGTTACTCGTTAAGCGAAGTTCCACTGTAGATGAAATGCCCGGCTCACTGAGAAGGGGGCCACACCCTATTTGTACTTAGTATGATGGTTCTGTTACTCATATGTAGTAACAAACTGTTTTTTTTCCACCCATATAGCACATATCCATTATTATAATGGTGCTATTCAATGCATTCTGCAGAGTGCATACTCTTTTATGACATTCTGTCTTTTATCTTCAGGATTTCTCTAGTTCTAGTGTCATTCAGTGAAACGCGCTACATATGACCATCAGATTTGCTTCTAACTTTCCCAGATTTAGGTGGACCTTGATAACTCATTTATTCAAGAATGCCTTAGTAACATTCTTATTCCCAGGTCGTACACAACCAAATCTGGTTGCAGATATCACCTTTCCACTCTGTTCTTTGAACTTTATATGCATTTTGGTTCAGATACTGTAGGGGTTTATAGGTTTAATTTTCTTTATTTAAACTCAACTCCTTATGCCAACTCAAGGGGCTGGTGACCTGCAGAAAATGACCACTGTGTACTTATTCTCATTTTTCCCATTCCATTCCAAGCTCTTATGGGCCAGGACCTCATTGTGTCCCATCATTTGTTTGGATTACTTTATATATTATTTTGTTGCTTTTCTCATTATAGAGCCATACATGTCAATAGTCCCAACTTTGGACAGACAATTCTATCAAGTTGTAATTAACGTATCATTACAGCAGAATAGGGATTTAGAAATCCTGGAGGCGAGGCTTGTGTGCACTGATTTGTGGGATTTAAATTTTTGTCAACATGGAATAGGTTGTCGCCGTAAAAAAAAAGCTATAGAATGCAATTGGATCGCATTGGGAAAGCTATAATGAGAGAAACAAGTATTTCTTTAATTTTTTTTCTTCCTTATAATAACATAATATATGCAGTTTACTACTTATTGGTTAAAAACATGTTTCTTATTGCAATGTTGTCTTTAGCTCATAAGATGTCAGAGGATGGTGTAGAAACCTTTCTTTACCAGGCTGATGTTATAACGTCTTGAGCTCCCACGTTTGGTCAAAGAAACCAATCCCAACCAGTGGGAATCTTCACTAGTGATGAGCGAGCATGCTTGTCACTACTCGGTACTCGCACGAGTATCACTGTACTCGGGCTGCTCGGCGGGGACCGAGTAATCTCGCGATACTCGTGCTTTACTCGTGGTCTTCATTTCTGCATGTTGGCGCTCTTTTGAGAGCCAGCCCTCATGCAGGGATTGGCTGGCAGACCACTGCAATGCCACAGCCCTGTTAGTTGTGGAATTGCAGTGATTGGCCGGCCTGCACAGCGTCACCGAGCCTTTATATCGGCCGGCGCGCTGTGCTCTGCTCACAGCTATTCTGACAGTGAGTGTAGGGAGAGTGTCGCTGATTCAGGGAAAGCTTTGCGGCCCTTTATAGCTTTTTCAGTTGCAGGGCTGCAAACAGTGTGACCAAAAGTCCTTCTCAGGACTATTCTAGTTGTATACAGGCAGGCAGGGTATAGCCAGGTCGGAGTACAGTAGCAGAGTCCTTCTCAGGACTATTGTTGCTATATACAGGCAGGGTATAGCCAGGTCTGAATACAGGCTAGTGACCAAAAGAGTCCTTGTCAGGACTATTGTAGCAGTATACAGGCAGGCAGGCAGGCAGGGTAGTGGTGACCGTATACCAGCCTTCATATCTGGGGCTGGTGTACACAGTGTAAAACAGTCCAGATAGTGTCTGACTTGTCTGTACTGTAATTGTCGCTCCCCAAAAAAACCTGTTAGTAGGTTATTATTGCGTCCGTGCTTGGTTTTTAAAACCGCACGTGTGTGCCTGTTGGTGGCAGCGTACAGGTGCACTGGTGTGCGTTTACCAAACTATTATATAACGCACAAGTGTAGTGTATAATACACGTCAGTCAGCAGTGGCTGATAGTGTCAGAGTTCTTAATTTTTGCTCCTAAAACCTGTGTTAGGTTATTATTGCGTCCGTGCTTGGTTTTTAAAACCGCACGTGTGTGCCTGTTGGTGGCAGCGTACAGGTGCACTGGTGTGCGTTTACCAAACTATTATATAACGCACAAGTGTAGTGTATAATACACGTCAGTCAGCAGTGGCTGATAGTGTCAGAGTTCTTAATTTTTGCTCCTAAAACCTGTGTTAGGTTATTATTGCGTCCGTGCTTGGTTTTTAAAACCGCACGTGTGTGCCTGTTGGTGGCAGCGTACAGGTGCACTGGTGTGCGTTTACCAAACTATTATATAACGCACAAGTGTAGTGTATAATACACGTCAGTCAGCAGTGGCTGATAGTGTCAGAGTTCTTAATTTTTGCTCCTAAAACCTGTGTTAGGTTATTATTGCGTCCGTGCTTGGTTTTTAAAACCGCACGTGTGTGCCTGTTGGTGGCAGCGTACAGGTGCACTGGTGTGCGTTTACCAAACTATTATATAACGCACAAGTGTAGTGTATAATACACGTCAGTCAGCAGTGGCTGATAGTGTCAGAGTTCTTAATTTTTGCTCCTAAAACCTGTGTTAGGTTATTATTGCGTCCGTGCTTGGTTTTTAAAACCGCACGTGTGTGCCTGTTGGTGGCAGCGTACAGGTGCACTGGTGTGCGTTTACCAAACTATTATATAACGCACAAGTGTAGTGTATAATACACGTCAGTCAGCAGTGGCTGATAGTGTCAGAGTTCTTAATTTTTGCTCCTAAAACCTGTGTTAGGTTATTATTGCGTCCGTGCTTGGTTTTTAAAACCGCACGTGTGTGCCTGTCGGTGGCAGCGTACAGGTGCACTTGTGTGCAATTTCCAGAAACTTTGATATAACGCACAAGTAGTGAATATACACGTCAGCAGTGCACAGCATTGCAAAATGCGCAAGGGCATTGGCAAGGAACAAGGAAGTGGACGTGATGGTGGTGCAGGCAGAGGCCGAGGTCGTGGGCAAGCTCTAATTTCGCCACAACAAAGGGCCACATCTAGTCGCTCGCACGTCCTGTCCCAAATTCTTGGGGACCGCAGCAGTACACCGCTCTTGAACCAAGACCAGTGTCAACAGGTTGTTAGTTGGATAGCGGATAATGCTTCCAGTCAGATTGGCACCACCACAAACACTCTGTCTTCCACACGGTCAAGTGTCAGTAGCCGTGATACTGCACCGCACATTTCTGAACCTGATCCTCCTTCCTACCACCAGGCTGAGTACACGTCCTCCTCGGACATTAATGATCCCACACTTGGACACTCGGAAGAGCTGTTCACGTTTCCATTCACACATTCTGGCCTCTCGCCAGCTCATATTGAAGTGGGTCATGAGGAGATCGTCTGTACAGATGGCCAAATATTTGAGCAGCCACGTTCTCACGAAGTTGGCAACGTGTCTCAACAAGTGGTGGACGATGATGAGACACAATTGTCAGCAAGTCAGGAGGAGGAGCAGGGTGCGGAAGAGGAAGACGACGTGGTGGATGATCCAGTAACTGACCCAACCTGGCAGGAGGATATGCAGAGCGAGGACAGCAGTGCACAGGGGGAGGGAGGCGTAGCATCACAACAGGCAGTAAGAAGCAGGGTGGTGGCCCCAGGCAGAAGTCAGGCAACCGTTCCCCGGAACAACACGACGACACAAGGTGCCTGTCCAAATGTTAGGTCTTCACGAGTCTGGCAGTTTTTTAAGTTGGATCCAGATGATTCAAAAAAGGCCATTTGCAACACCTGCCGTGCCAGCATCAGCAGGGGTACCAAAACTAGCAGCCTGACCACCACCAGCATGATCAGGCACATGTCAGCCAAGCACCCGACTTTGTGGGAAGTACAACAGAGTCGAGGAGCAGTGCTTGCTGATGTCACTGCTACGTCTTCGCTGGTTGTGCATGCGAGCCAATCCTCTGTCCATGCTGCCTGCGAACAAGCCTCCTCCACTCCTGCACCTACAGTTGCCTACGCAGAAAGAACACCATCATCAAGCACGTCCTTGTCCCAGCGCAGCGTTCAGTTATCCATTCAGCAAACCTTTGAACGCAGGCGCAAATACACTGCCAACACCCCACATGCCACAGTTCTAAATGCTAACATTTCGCGACTGCTTGCGCTGGAAATGTTGCCTTTTAGGCTGGTGGAGACAGAAGCATTCCGTGACCTGATGGCGGCAGCTGTCCCACGTTACTCGGTCCCCAGCCGCCACTATTTCTCCCGGTGTGCCGTCCCCGCGTTGCATAACCACGTGTCACAAAACATCACACGTGCCCTGAACAACGCTGTTTCACCCAAGGTCCACCTAACCACAGACACGTGGACAAGTGCTTGTGGGCAAGGCCGCTACATCTCGTTGACGGCACACTGGGTTAATATTGTGGAAGCTGGGACCCAGTCTGAGCGAGGGACGCAACACGTCCTTCCCACACCAAGGTTTGCAGGCCCTACCTCAGTCAGTGTTTCACCCACACTCTACAGCTCCGGAATGTCATGCTCTTCAGCCTCCTCCTCCTCCTGCGCATCCTCATCCACTGTGCCCTCCACACCAGTCACAAGCTGGAAGCACTGCAGCACTGCCTCGGCGAAGCGGCAACAGGCTGTGCTGAAGCTAATCTGCATAGGTGACAAACCCCACAATGCAGAAGAGCTGTGGACAGCTCTGAAACAGCAGGCAGATCACTGGCTCACACCTCTGAACCTAAAGCCAGGAAAGGTCGTTTGTGACAATGGCCGGAACCTGGTGGCGGCTTTGAGGCGAGGCCAGCTGACACATGTTCCATGCGTGGCCCATGTGCTCAACCTCGTGGTTCAGCGGTTTATAAAGTCATACCCAGAGCTGTCTGATCTGCTGGTAAAAGTTCGCCGCCTGTCTGCACATTTTCGAAAGTCACCTACTGCTTCAGCCGGCCTTGCCGGCTTTCAGCGCCGTTTGCATCTTCCGGCTCACAGACTGGTGTGTGATGTCCCCACGCGTTGGAATTCAACTCTGCACATGTTGGTCAGGATATGTGAGCAGAAGAGGGCAGTTGTTGAGTACCTGCATCACCTAAGCCGTCGGGAAATGGGTCAAACTCCACACATAACACCTGAGGAGTGGAGATGGATGTCAGACCTATGTACCATCCTCCAAAACTTTGAGGACTCCACCAAGATGGTGAGTGGTGATGACGCCATTATTAGCGTCACCATACCGCTACTCTGCCTTCTAAAACGGTCCCTGCTGAAAAACAAACATGATGCATTGCAGGCGGAGCGCGATGAGTTGCAGCAAGAAACAGTAGTGGGTGTGGGTGATAACACACAGCCCAGCCTCGTCTCATCACAACGTGCAGTGGAGGACTATGACGAGGAGGAGGATGAAGACATGGAGCAACTCTCCGGCCAAATTGAGGATATGACATGCACACCAGTCATATCCTCGATTCAGCGTGGCTGGCCAGAGGACAGGGTAGATGAGGAGGAGGAGGAGGAGGAGGAGGAGGAGGAGGACAGCATGTTCAGTCATCTTGTTGGTCAGGCTACTGAAGTCCTGGCTGTTAAGAGTCTGGCGCACATGGCTGACTTTATGGTAAGCTGCCTGTCTCGTGACCCTCGCGTTAAGAACATCTTGGCCGACAATCATTACTGGTTGGTAACACTGTTAGACCCACGCTACAAGGAGAACTTTTTGTCTCTTATTCCCGTGGAGGAGAGGTCAACCAAAATGCAGCAGTTTCGGAAGGCCATACTCACGGAAGTAGGCAAAGCATTCCCCTCACAAAACGCTAGCGGCATAGGTCAGGAATCAGTGGACAACCGAGGCGTACAGCCGAGAGAGGCACAAGTCCAATCCGCCAGAGGTAGGGGAACAGTCTTTAAGATGTGGGACAGTTTTCTCAGCCCCTCACGTACCACAGCCCCTGAGGTGCGGGGTAGTGCCACAAGAAATCCTAAGTTTGCCCAGATGCTGAAGGAGTACCTTGCAGATCGAACAACTGTACTCCGACATTCCTCTGTGCCTTACAATTATTGGGTATCCAAGCTGGACACGTGGCATGAATTGGCTCTCTACGCCTTGGAAGTCCTGGCCTGCCCTGCTGCTAGCGTTTTGTCAGAGCGTGTTTTTAGTGCCGCAGGTGGAATCATTACAGATAAACGCACCCGCCTGTCAACTGAAAATGCTGACAGGCTGACTCTGATAAAGATGAACAAGGGTTGGATTGGGCCAGACTTCACCACACCACCAGCAAATGAGAGCGGAATTTAAAGTTTGCCATGTACCTCCACTCACCCATGGGTACACTTCTCGACTTTGGATAATCGCTGGACTGCTCCTCCTTCTCCTCATGCGCCATCATGATGACCGTTACAATAGTTAGGTCTTTGTTTCAGGTATACCCCCAGTGGTAAATTTTTTCGCCCATTCTTTGCAGAATGGACATTACAACGACAGGAGACCCGCTCCTTTGCAATGGGAACAATGTTTTGAGGCCCTCATGCACGTCTCTACCCAGGGACAACGTGTAGCCTCCCAATTTTTGGCTGCCCTGCCTAAGGGCTATACTATAATACACCCACTTCCTTAAAATGGACACTTAATGTTTTGAGGCCCTCATGCACGTCTCTACCCAGGGACAATGTGGAGCCTCCCAATTTTTGGCTGCCCTGGCAAAGGGCTATACTGAAATAGACCCACTTCCTTACAATGGGCACTTCAGGTTTAAAGGCCATCATGCACGTCTCTACCCAGGGACAATGTGGAGCCTCCCAATTTTTGGCTGCCCTGCCTAAGGGCTATACTGAAATACACCCACTTCCTTAAAATGGACACTTAATGTTTTGAGGCCCTCATGCACGTCTCTACCCAGGGACAATGTGGAGCCTCCCAATTTTTGGCTGCCCTGGCAAAGGGCTATACTGAAATAGACCCACTTCCTTACAATGGGCACTTCAGGTTTAAAGGCCATCATGCACGTCTCTACCCAGGGACAATGTGGAGCCTCCCAATTTTTGGCTGCCCTGCCTAAGGGCTATACTATAATACACCCACTTCCTGACAATGGACACTTAATGTTTTGAGGCCCTCATGCACGTCTCTACCCAGGGACAATGTGGAGCCTCCCAATTTTTGGCTGCCCTGGCAAAGGGCTATACTGAAATAGACCCACTTCCTTACAATGGGCACTTCAGGTTTAAAGGCCATCATGCACGTCTCTATCCAGGGACAATGTGGAGCCTCCCAATTTTTGGCTGCCCTGCCTAAGGGCTATACTGAAATACACCCACTTCCTTAAAATGGACACTTAATGTTTTGAGGCCCTCATGCACGTCTCTACCCAGGGACAATGTGGAGCCTCCCAATTTTTGGCTGCCCTGGCAAAGGGCTATACTGAAATAGACCCACTTCCTTACAATGGGCACTTCAGGTTTAAAGGCCATCATGCACGTCTCTACCCAGGGACAATGTGGAGCCTCCCAATTTTTGGCTGCCCTGCCTAAGGGCTATACTATAATACACCCACTTCCTGACAATGGACACTTAATGTTTTGAGGCCCTCATGCACGTCTCTACCCAGGGACAATGTGGAGCCTCCCAATTTTTGGCTGCCCTGGCAAAGGGCTATACTGAAATAGACCCACTTCCTTACAATGGGCACTTCAGGTTTAAAGGCCATCATGCACGTCTCTATCCAGGGACAATGTGGAGCCTCCCAATTTTTGGCTGCCCTGCCTAAGGGCTATACTGAAATACACCCACTTCCTTAAAATGGACACTTAATGTTTTGAGGCCCTCATGCACGTCTCTACCCAGGGACAATGTGGAGCCTCCCAATTTTTGGCTGCCCTGGCAAAGGGCTATACTGAAATAGACCCACTTCGTTACAATGGGCACTTCAGGTTTAAAGGCCATCATGCACGTCTCTACCCAGGGACAATGTGGAGCCTCCCAATTTTTGGCTGCCCTGGCAAAGGGCTATACTGAAATAGACCCACTTCCTTACAATGGGCACTTCAGGTTTAAAGGCCATCATGCACGTCTCTACCCAGGGACAATGTGGAGCCTCCCAATTTTTGGCTGCCCTGCCTAAGGGCTATACTATAATACACCCACTTCCTGACAATGGACACTTAATGTTTTGAGGCCCTCATGCACGTCTCTACCCAGGGACAATGTGGAGCCTCCCAATTTTTGGCTGCCCTGGCAAAGGGCTATACTGAAATAGACCCACTTCCTTACAATGGGCACTTCAGGTTTAAAGGCCATCATGCACGTCTCTACCCAGGGACAATGTGGAGCCTCCCAATTTTTGGCTGCCCTGCCTAAGGGCTATACTATAATACACCCACTTCCTGACAATGGACACTTAATGTTTTGAGGCCCTCATGCACGTCTGTATGCAGGGGCATTGGTGAACCTCACAATTTAGGACTGCCCTGGCAAAGGAAAATACTACAAAGACTCACTTCCTCAAAATGGGCACATTAGACTCAAGAGGCCTTCATGTACGTCTCTTCTCAGGGACATCGGAGTGCCACACAATGTTTTCACGTAAAATCTTTCATGTATTGATCTCAAAAAGTAACATACACCAGCTCTATCTCACTATTGGGTATGTGCCCTTAACATTTCCGCCATGAAAAATCATTTTGGGGTCATTTTGGAAGGTTTTCTGGTGAGTCCGTAAAAATGGCGTAAAACGCGGACAAAATTGTTCACAGCTGTGACTTTTGAGTGATAAATGCTTCAAGGGGTCTTCCCCATGCTGTTGCCATGTCATTTGAGCACTCTTCTGAGACTTTTGTGACATTTTTAGGGTTTCTCCATGCTGCCGGGAGGTCATTTCACAAAAATACTCGGGTCTCCCATAGGATAACATTGGGCTCGTTGCTCGGGCCGAGTACACGAGTATCTTGGGAGGCTCGGCCCGAGCTTCGAGCACCCGAGCTTTTTAGTACTCGCTCATCACTAATCTTCACAACTCTTGTTTTTGATTCACAAGCTGACTAGTCCTTTTTTTGCTGGCAGCACAGGTCACATACCAATGTCACAAAGATGGCATCCGTGTGACACACACTGGAAAAACATGGATGATATTGAAATTAATGGGGGGTTTTATGTGTAAAAGATGTGCAAAGATAGATATTTAGCAGAATTAATAAATAATTAAAGGAAAAAAATAAAGTTGGGTCCTCCCTATTTTTCATAACCAACACAGGTAAAGCAGCAGCTGCGGGCTGCAACCCTTAGCTGTCAGATGTACTTTGGCTGGTTATCAAAAATAGAGGAGATCCCAAGATTTTTTTTTTTTTTTTTATTATTTAAATAACTCATTATTAAAAAAGGTGTGCCCCCCCCCATTTTTCATAACCAGCAAAGGTACAGCAGACAGCTGGGGGCTGATATTATTAGGGTGGTGTCATGCCGGCATACTAGGGATGCTGGCGTCCCTCTGTACCTTGTGCAGTGTACCTGATTCCCTCTTATCTGTCGCCACGTATAAGTGTAGTCCCCGGCTATTGTTGCCGGTGGATGCCCACGTGATGGTCGGCTCTGCTTCCGCCTAGGCTATAGGCTCTGCACATGTTGTGTAGGGTTTCCTGCTCTCCAGCCTAGGGGGTGCGCGTGCACACATCTTCATCCTCATCTTTTATAGGGAGGTGTACGCACCTTGCTAAGGTGTCCCCAGCCCATTTCTGGGAGAAACCAGCTATTTAAGGCTCCTACCGCCAATAGGAGTGGCAGAGCATTTTGTTTGTGTTTTTGTATGTGTTCCTCCTAAAAGGCTGGTGTCTTCTGGTCCTGAGTCCAGTATGCTGGCAACCCCCCTGGACTCCAGCCTGGTCTTGTTTCCTGTATTCCTGAAGGGCTGGGGTCTTCTGTTCCTGAGTTCAGTATACTCCCTGAGTCCGGTCATCTGTCTGAAGCTGGTATCCTGTTAGCAGTAGGTTAACAACTGTCACAGCATGCTCAGGTATCTGCATTTTCAGGGACTTGCGTATCTGGTTACTGGCATTCCCACTGGACTCCAGCCTGGTCCTGTATCTTGTATTTGTGTTCCTGCCATGCGATGTACCCTGATATCCTGCTGTGTTATGTACCCTTATATCCTGCCGTGTGGTGTACCTTGATATCCTGCTGTGTTACCTGTTATCCTGTCGTGTGATGTATCCGAAGTCCTTCCGTGTCCTGTGAATAAAGTCATATTTTATATACCTGAAGTCTGGATGTACCTGCTCTGCTGACATCACTTTGCTGTAGTCAACGCCTGTGCCTGCACTGAGCTGTTGCATTCCGTTCCTGCTGTAACTGATGTCTGGTGTCTGATGACCTCTGCTCGATATCTGGAGCCTTACCCGATGTCCGGTGTTTGATGACCTCTGCCTGATGTCTGCAGCCTGACCCGATGTCCATGACCTATGCCTGTGGACCCATGCCTGACGTCCGACTCCTGATGTCTCGTGCCTGATGTCTGCTGGTGTTTATCTTGCTCGTTCCTGTTCACGTCCCTGCTCTGTGTTCTGCTTCCCCAGTCCGGCTGTCACCCTGGCCCGTTCAGCTGTCATAGTCCCTGTCTCTTTGTCTCTTGCCCTGGGAGTGGCACCTGGCGTTCCACCTTGCAGCGGGCGCTTAGTAAAACCCCTCCATCTGCTAAAGGGTAAGTCTGGGTTCCCCTGTCGTCCAGTGGGTCCACTCTACTCTTGGATACTCACCGTCTTCCTGCATCCGCTGGCGGTGAGGTCGTGACAAGTTGGAAAGCCCATGGTTATTTGGCCCTTCCCAGCCTAAAAATAGCAGCCCACAGCCGTCCTAGAATTGGCGCATACCTTTGATGCGCTCATCCTGATGCTATACCAGGCTCTTCCTGTTGCAATGGTTGAGTGGTAATTGGGGTAATAGTTCATGGGGTTGATGCTAGCTGTGAATTGACAGCTGGAAACAAACCCGGATGTTAGTAATGGGTGTGCGTCTATAATACACCCCTATTACTAACCCATTAGATATAAATAGAAAAAAGAAGACAAAAATATTTTATTTTTCAAAAACCACCCCCGACAGCCCTCATTTACCAATTTAATAAAAATTTTAAAAAAGCCTTAAAGTTCTGCTGTAATTTACATGTAGGTCCCACGAAGTTCCACAAAAGGGAACTTGAAAGACATAAACAGAGAATTAAAGGAATAAAGACAGGACAAGTCCCTCATTTACCAATATATTAAAAAACAGCATAAAAAAAGTTCTGCTATAATCCACATGGAGGTCCCATGACGTTTCCCTACTCAGTGTCCCAGCATTGAAAAACATTCAGAGAGCTTGATCAGCAGCCACTGCCAGCTCTCAAGCTGTGCTGTGCGAGAACTGCCACTGGCAGTGAACTGTAGTGACCTCATGAGTACACACAGTAGTGTGAGAACCACTGGTGACTGTGATGAGTGGTGACATCATGAAGTCACCACAGTTCACTGCCAGGGGCGGTTCTCACACAGCACAGCAAATGCCGCAGCCCCTATACTATCCCATTTCCTCCTTCTGGCAGGGACATCAGCACACTAACCCTCCCGGCTGGTTAGAGGTAGCATCTGCTCCTGTCTCTGGCTCCTGAGGCCTGCGCACACCACACAGGTCTCCCTGCTTTTTTTTTAAACTTTGAATTTTTATTGAGATTTTCAATTTACGTTTTTCATACATAAAATAAAACATAAAATTCACAATTCTTATCGAACCTAGACAAACAATGACAGGACAGGTGAGGAGGGTTAGGAGGGGAGAGGAGAAATAGGAGGGAAGAGGGAAGGGTTTCAAGAGTCCATGCTCCTTCCATAGGACCCATAGGCCTCAGTCTCACAGATCCTCCTGTCCCGCAAAGTAGTCCCATGGTGCCCACACGGCCTGGAAGCGGTCAACTGTGTCATGCAATAGTGCCGTGAGATGTTCCATGCGTCTAACGTCCAGTAATCTATACTTGAGGCTCTGGAGTGAGGGTGTCCCTGGCTGCCTCCAATTCTTTGCAATTAAGCATCTGGCCGCCGTAAGGATGTGGGACAAAAGCTTAGAGGCCGTTTTTCCCAATCCCCCATTCCCAAGACCCAGAACATAGATCAGGGGATCAAGATCAACCTCTATATATAGTACTTTATGGATCAACCCTCTAACCCGCTCCCAGAAGGGGACTATCCCTGGACAGGACCAGAATATGTGCAGAATGGTGCCCCTGCCTCCCCCGCATCTCCAGCAACAAGCCGGTATGGAGGGGTCTATGCCATGAAGGAAATCTGGAGTGTGGTACCAAAATAGCAAAATTTTATAGATATTTTCCTTATATAGTGTGCATATTGACGTCTTGGCGGCGTTTCCCCAGATTGCTGCCCATTCCTGAGGAAGTATCCGCCTTCCCAATAGAGACTCCCATTTCCGCATGTATGGAAAAGACCCCTCGGGCCCCTCCCGTGAATCAGAAAGCAAAATGTAAATTTCCGAAATCAGCCCCTTAGTATCAGTGCCCCTTCTGCAAATTTTCTCAAAATCTGTGGGAATCGAGGCCCCTGCCCTGCCAAACAAGGAGCCAGCCAAGTCTCTGATCTGCAGATATTGGAAAAACTCTCGATTAGAGAGAGAGAATTTATCTCTAAGGTACTCAAAGGAATGGATCTGCATTGTACTTCCATCTATAATGTCTGCAAATCTGAATAGACCTGCCTTGAGCCAGGGGTGCACCATGTCCGACTCCAGACTGCTTGGGAGCAAGGGTTGGTATATGAAGGACACCAGAGGGGAGCAGGGGGATGCCAAAGGAAATCTTCTAATGCAAAATGCCCAGAGGTCCCTAGTGAACTGCATCGGTCCAAGAAGAGGGGGGGGCGAATCACACTGGGCCGGGGGCCACAGGAGCGCGTTTGGATGTATAGGCGCCAGCCAAAGTTTTTCAATCTCAGTCCACCTGTTGTATGCCCAAAGGGACACCCAACAGGGGATCCTCCTAAGATGGGCCGCCCAATAGTATTTTAGGATGTCCGGGACAGAAAGCCCCCCCCTGTTTCTCCGAGCCATCAACACCTCCCTGGCCACCCTATGACGTTTGTTACACCAAATAAATCTAAGGATAGCCGCCTGAAGGGACTTCAGCTCCTTTATTGGTACCTTAACTGGGAGGGTTTCAAAGAAATATAATAATTTTGGGAGCAAGCTCATTTTAACCGCCGCAATGCGCCCCATCCACGAAAGAGGGAGGGGCAACCACTTGCTCAAAAGAGTTCTCAGCTCTCGGAAAAGGGGGGGGAAGTTAAGGTTATAGAGGGAATCATAAGTAGATGTGAGGTTAACCCCCAGGTACTTGACCGCATCTGTCTTCCAACGAAACTTAAAATTCAAACGCAGGTAATCCAGGGCCACCGGGTCGAGATTCAAGGGCATTGCCTCCGTTTTGCTAGAGTTGATCTTATACCCCGAAAGGCTCCCGTACCTACCCAAGGTGCACATTAAAATTGGAAGGGACACATGGATGTTAGTAAGTGTAATGAGCACATCGTCGGCAAAAAGTGAGATTTTAAACGGTTTATTCCTGACCAGGACCCCCGAGATGTCTGGGTTGCTCCTGACCGAGGCCGCGAGGGGCTCTATGCATAGTGCAAAAAGGAGGGGGGACAGGGGGCACCCCTGCCTGGTGCCATTTGAGATGAGAAAAGGCTTAGAGATGTGGAGGGGGAGTTTGATAGAGGCCGTAGGAGCGCTATACAGGGACTTCAAGGCCCGCATAAAGCCACCCGAGATCCCAAAGACCTCCATTGTCTTGAAGAGAAAAGGCCACGCAAGGCGGTCAAAAGCCTTCCCTGCATCTAGACTCAACACCAACGCCTGTTGCTTCGTCCGATTTGCCACATCCACCAGGTCTATGACCTTTCTGGTGTTGTCCCCCCCCTGACGGCAAGGGACAAAACCCACCTGGTCTTTATACACGAGTTGGGGCAACCATCGATTAAGCCTGGCCGCCAAGAGCTTGGTGAACATCTTCAAATCGGAGTTCAAAAGGGCTATTGGTCTATAATTAGCACAGTCCAATGGGTCCCTGGGTGGCTTGGGCAGGAGGATTAAATGGGAGTGTAGCATGGATGGAGGGATAGGGTCACCCTGAAGGAAAGAGTTAAACAAGGCGGCCATGTGTGGGAGGAGCTCCACCGCAAACACCTTGTAATAAAAATAAGTAAAGCCGTCCGGGCCCGGTGACTTCCCGCCAGGCAGGGCTTCCAGAACTTGCTCCAGTTCCTCTGTAGTAATCTCTTCATTCAAAGCCGCGGCTGCTCCGCAAGGCAGTGAAGGGAGCTCAAGGGCCGAAAAATAGTCCCCAAGTGCCCCAGCCCCGCGCGAAGCCATGCCCGGGGGAACCGGAAGGTTATAAAGCTTGTTGTAGTAATTGAAAAAAATGTCAGCTATTGAAGCGGGGTGATAGTGGATAGTGCCCTTTTCGTCGCGCAGAGCCTGAGGGCATGAGGATGTAGCGCGCTCCTTAAGCTGCCTGGCGAGTAAGGTATGAGCCTTATTACTCCTTTCATAGTATCTTTGTTTGGAAAAGGTTAGCAATTTTTCTGCTCTGCCAATTGCCAAGTCTCTCAACTTTTCCCTAAGGCTGATGACTCTCCTAAGAATAGTCAGTGATGGGGCAGCCGCCAGTCTCCCCTCCTGTAGCTTAAGATGGGCCGTTATAGAGTCCCGCTGGCTTGTGGCATTCTTTTTAGCCCTGGCGCCCTCTCTAATGCATAGTCCCCTCATCACTGCCTTGTGAGCTTCCCAGAGTGTTGCCGGCGACGTGACCGTGCCCGTGTTCAACTGAAAGAATTCGACCAGTTGCTTATTTAAAAAGGCCCTAGTGTCGGGATTTTTGATCAGAGATTCATTAAGGCGCCAATGCTGAGGCCTAGGTCGAGGACCATCTTTCTTGAAGTCCATTATGAGTGGGGAATGGTCTGACCACGTAATGGATCCCATTTCCACCCTCTCAAGACGCCCCAGCAGCTGTGAGTCAATGAAAAAATAGTCTATTCTGGTGTGCGTCTGATGCGGATGCGAGTAGAAGGAAAAGGCCTTCTCTCCCGGGTGGTCCACCCTCCAAGCGTCGTATAAAGCCCCTGATCTAATGAGCCTACGAAAGTCCCGGGACAAATTTTTCAAAGCACCCGATGGAGGGTGTCCACCCACAGAGAGTCTGTCGGCCACCTCCGAAAAAGGGATGTTAAAGTCTCCCCCCAACACCGTAGAGGCCGGTGCCAGTCCGCCTATCAGATCGAGTATTTTCTTAAGAAAGCGTATCTGCCCTTCATTAGGTGCATAAATGTTGGCCATTATGTGCGGGGATCCCCCCAGTTGGCCCTCCAGAATCACATATCTACCCTCTGGATCGCAGTGAGAACCCGTAATTTGTAGAGGACAACTGGAGGATATTAAAATAGCAACTCCCCCCCTCTTGGAGCCCGAGTAAGCCGAGTAATGGATGGGAAAGCGGTGTGACGCAAATTTGAAAGTGTTTGATTCCACAAAATGTGTTTCTTGGATAAAGGCTATGTCTGCACCTGATGTTTTCAGTTCCTGTAGCAGCAATTTCCTCTTACGGGGTGAATTCAGACCTTTTACGTTAAGAGAGATAATGCGGGTCATATCTAAAACTTAGAAGTAAGAAAAAGCTAATGGCACACCTATACCGTCGGGGGCATGACTTCCCCTGTGAAGCCGGCCAGAGGAGATGGTCCATACGACAAAGGGCCGCAGCTCCCAGGGACTCTAGAAGGGGTGGTACCTGAAAGGACACATAAGGAAAAAACATCGGGGAGGGGGGAAGACAAGGACAAACATAGAAATGAACATGAATTAAGAACATTAACCAAAATGCATAAACCTTAGGCATAGATTCCCGGGGGGTCAACCCGGAAGGGAGAGACCTAGAGAGAGGTTCCCCAACCCGTCTGAGCTAAGAGAGCCACCCACCTCACTCCCCAGTAGCCCTCCCACGGGGGTCAGTCCAGTGGGCACGGGCCCGTGCCAAAAGGAAACAAGGGAAAAAAAAACAAAACAAAAAACCTCAACCACTAACTCCAAGTAAGGGGACCGGGCTCCCGCCAACCCCCCTACCACCCACGGCATCATTGTGGCTACAGCCCCCCCCCTTATGCAGCTCAACAGACCCAGAGGGCCGCAGATGACACAATGGACAGTCAGAGGCTTGCTGTAGAGAGAGTCACAGTATCACAAAGCATGCTCAGCCACTGGAACTCAGAGGGTATAAGAAATAGGCACCAACCAGGTTAAGGAGTGTCCTCAACGGCGAGCCGGGGAGGGGAGCGACCCGCGGCCCCTACCTCCTCTCCCCCCCAAAGCCCCACGCCCTCCACCCCTCACCTTGGACCACACGGGAGGGGGCGGCCCTTCCAACCTTTGCAAGTCCCAATCTGGGATACAGACCGCTGGAATGTCCAGTGCTTCACAGAACAGAGTGGTATCTGCTGGAGTGCGAAGGGTCGCCGATTTACCCCCTCTGCGCGCTGTTAGTGCAAACGGGTAACCCCAGCGGTATGGAACCTGGTGCTCCTTCAGGCTCGTGAGAAGGGGTTTGAGGTGCCGCCTTTTCTGGAGTGTGATGCGAGAAAGATCCGGGAAAAGCTGGATTTCCTTACCATTGAACACAGGTGCCGTGCGCCTCATTCTAGCCTTAGCCATGATCAGTTCTTTGGTGGAGAAGTCGTGAATGCAACAAATGATGTCCCGGGGTTGGGTGGATAAATTCTTCGGCTGTAAAGCCCTGTGTGCCCTGTCCAGCTTGATGATGTTAGAAGGGGGAGCGTCCAACACTTCATTAAAGATGGATTGTAGTATGGAGTTTGTGTCCTCGGGCCCATCTGACTCTGGGACCCCCCTCACACGGACATTGCAACGGCGTCCTCTGTTGTCGAGATCCTCTATGTGAGACTGCATATCCTCCATTATTTTTTGTTGCGATGTTGCCAGTTTGTGTAATTCTGATACATGGGATCTGGTGATGTCATGCTCTTCCTCCAGGGATTCAATTCTGTCAGACAATTGCTGCAAATCTCTCCTCACTTCAGCTATTTCTGACCTGCAAGTTGCTTTAACCTCACGTATGAGGCATTGAAAGTCCTCTTTAGAAGGAAGTTTACTTATGAAATCATGCATGTCCTTATAGAAGGTGTCTGGCCCTTTAAGGTGAGCACCTGCAGTAATAGACACTGGAGTTTTAGTCTGGTGCTGGGGAGGTTGATCTCCACACCGAGGCCCAGAGGGGGGAAGCAGGCTGCTCTGTTCCCTGATATTACCAGCTGTGGCTGCAGTCCCTTCTCCCGGCAGTGGGGAGGGCTGCCCCCCGACCTCCACCTTATCTCCCACAGCCACTATGTGCTCCTGGGCCTGCTGCTGCTGTGCCTGAGGATCCGATGCAGTGCAGGGCTGCTGAGCCAAGGCATTCCCTGTTGGAACTGCTGCAGAGATTCCTCCACTTTCCCCTGTGTCCCCGCTCACCCACTCCTCCTTCTCTTGCTGCTTAGCAGGCCGGGCCAGTGCCTCCATTTCCCCTCCATGCTCCTGGAAAGATGGCGTCCGGGCCTCCCCTGGACCCTGTTCCAGGCCCAAGAAAGTATCCAGCGCCGTGGTGTGCAGCGGGGGGGCCACCGATGCCTGCTGCGATGGTTTAATCCTCCGTGGTCCCATCCTGAGAGCCGGTGAGTAGGTTTGTGCTTATGATAAGTGCTGATTTAGCTGAGGGTCAACAGGAGCTCCTCTTCCCCACGTCCACTCAGCTCAGCATCCTGGACACGCCCCAGGTCTCCCTGCTTTTAAAGAGGCTTGTGCCCTAAACTGGATGCACCTCTCAGATGGTTTTTATGTGCTAGAGATGAATATGCTTTGGTCAGACATTTTCATATCAACCCAAGAACAAAAACAAAATACTTTGTGAAGATGCTGGCGGAAGCTGGTAAGATTGTGTCATTAGCCTTAGTGAAACGAGTACTCTATCAACATGGGCTGAAAGGCCACTCTGCCAGGAAGAAGCAAATACTCCAAAAGAAACATAAAAAGCCAGATTAATGTTTGCAAAAGCACACAGGAACAAGGACCTTTATTTTTGGGAACATGTCCTGTGGTCTGATGAAACTAAAATTGAACTGTTTGGCCATAATGACCATTGTTACGTTTGAAGGAAGAAGGGAGAGTGCTTTGAAGGCTAAAAACACCATCCCAATTGTGAAACAAGGGGTGGCAGCATCATGTCAGCATCATGTTGTGGGGTTTCTTTGCTGCAGGAGGGACTGGTGCACTTCACAAAATAGATAGCATCATGAGGAAAGAAGATTATGTGGCAATACTGAAGCAACACCTCAAGACATCAGCCAGGAACTTAAAGCTTGGGTTGAAATGGGTCTTTCAAATGGACAATGACCTGAAACATAATGCCAAACTGGTCACAAAGTGGCTTAAGGATAACAAAGTCAGTGTTTTGGAGCTGGGGGCTGCAGCCTGTAGCTGTGGGCTTTATCTGTGATGGTATCAATATATAGGGGGATCGCACAGCATTTTTATTTTATTTATTTTACACCAATATACAGTAACACTGTCAGATCGGGTGGGTGTGCGGTCTGACTGCAACTAATCAAAGACATCGGTGGGCGGGGAAAGCAGTGACTATGTATGAGGGATAATTACCGGGCCTGGAACTAGTGTTACAGATGCGGGGAGACTCGGTAAGTACCGTATGTCCTGCTTTATTACTTCCTTATAAAAATATGAATTTTTTAGCCACTGTAGATCCATGTGTAGAGTTAAAATTGATTCCTCTTTATTGATTCCTCCATTGAACAGTTACTTGTGTTGCTTCATTACGAAAGCTTCTTACGCATTTCTGGCAATACACAGCTCTATGACAAAGAGTGAGTTTATTGCCCGAAACGCGTTAGAGCATTCATAAATAAGCAGCACAAGTAACTTTTTAATGGAGGAATCAAGAAAGAAGAATCAGTTTTAAACTACTATTCATGGATGTGCCGGCTTCATTTTTCCTTTTTGCCCGTTGTTTGCTGCAGGCCAGCAGAGAAGTGGTACCCATCCATATTAGCAATGGAGGAACAAAATAAGCATGGTGAGTCCAGCACTAATATGCATTTTCTCTAATTAGCTACTGTACTCTTTCCACCAATTCATTACTAGTCTCTCTCCTGTATCCTCATCCCCCACTCTGTGCTTCTCCCACTCCTCCAATTCATTACCTGGTATCTGGTGTTTCAGTGGTGCCGAAAATGGTTCTGGGTAAGTTTATTTATTTATTTTGTGAATCAAATCTCAAAATTCGAATTTGAGTAAAACCACAAATTCAGGAAATTCGACTCAAACTTGATCCTCTGCAAACAAATCTGTTCCTTTCGGCTGAAGCCACACGGGAATTTGTGCGACTCCTCGCATGACACTAGGTACATGCTCGCAGCACAGTGGGAGCCGAGTGTCATGCGACTGTGGTCTGATCGTTCGATCAAACCACAGTTGTGGAGGGGAGGCCCGATGCTGAGGAGGGGAGGAGGGGTGGGCCGGTGCTGCGGAGGAGAGGGAGGGATTTATCTTCCTACCGTATCTCCTCCGTTGCTGGCTGATGCGAGAATTGCACTGTTCTCGCGTTACACTGCGAGAGCAGTGCAATGTTTCTCTCACCCCATAGACTTGTATGTGCGAGTGAATGTGGATCAGATTCCACCCGCAGCATGCTGCGATTGTTTTCTCGGTCCGATTCGGGTTGAGAAAAAAATTGCTCATAGGAGCTGCCCCATAGAGTAATATTGGTTTGAGTGGAATGCGTTTTTTTTTGTTTTTTTTTAATCGCATTCCACTCGCACCATTTTTCTCGCCGTGTGTCCTAGGCCTTCTTGTGCCAATGGTGGCATGGTACACTAATCTGCCATAATTTCTCTGGGGTGGGGGGTCACATCACACAGAACCTGCTAATAAACTCATTTCACACTGGCGTTAGAATTTTCTGATTTATATAGTGATCAAACCTTGATTATCTTTCTTTACTGAGAAAAATGTGGAAAGAGCAAAGTATTTAATGATATCAGCTGTTCACAATTTACAGCTAAAGATGCTGAATCCGCTAGACTTGCATTCGATGTTCTCACAATCACCACGAGGGGGAGCTCTTGTCTCAAAGACATAAGGATTACATAATTGCTGTTTGCTGATATTTTAGGTGAATGGTGAAATAAATACAGGATAAATACAGGATAATACGCAATAAAAATAGTATAGAAATGATATTTAAGGTCCTACCTGTATTTTGAGAGGGACACTATTTACTAACACTTGTTTTACCTTTACACAAAGGATTTCGCCGTTTACTTGGCGCTAGGTTCCGCTTGTAGGAGGCAAAATACATGGTTTAAAAACTGAAAATCAATTCCTTTCAATTGATACCATATGTATATAATAATGAAAATTGTACCTATTTTTTTTTATAATAATCTGTAATAGTTAATTATGTGTAAGGCCTCATTCACACATGTATTATCACGTCTGCTTTCTATTCTATTTTCAATGGCTAGCGCATGGTCACATTACACAAAACATACAAACAATGACTACAAGAGTGAACATAATTAATAAAATAAATTCTTTCTTGAAAGGTAAATTAAAAATAAATAAATATATCATGCACAGGCAAAAAGATTAAATAGAATGCAAAAAAGACATAATGTTCATGTGATGATGATAATTAAGTGCCTAGTGTACGTAACCAATAATAATATGGACAAAGTATGTAAAAAAAAAAAAAATGAGACGACCAGAGGTCATGGTAAACTTCTTAATGATGAAAAAAACACGATTTAATAAAGTGCATATTACCAGATAGCGCCAATCAATTCCACAATTTATTTATTTATTTACAGTATTCACTGTGTAGCAAAAATTACCCAGCTATATGATTCTTCAGGTCAGTATGATTACAATGAGACCAAAAATGCACATATTTTATTTATTTATTTATTTATTTGAGCGGTGAAAAACTATTCAGAAATTTGTAAAAAATAAACAAATACAATTTTTTGCTTGTGTCGCCATATTCTGAGATCCATAACATTTTAAGTCGATGGAACTGTGTGAGGGTTTTTTTGTGTCCTGATCTAATGGTATTTATTGATTGCATTTTGGGTAGATTCAATCAGAGATGAGCGGACACGTGGATATTCGGGATCGTCCAATCTGCACTGAAAAAAAAAAACCAAAACATTTTTGGTTATGGAACTAAACTGGACCATGGAGAACATACCCCATACAAATCAATGGGGATGTGAAGATCTGGACTGCAAAAGGAAGCTAAATTGGGGTAAGAGCAGGACAGTCATAGACTTCGTGTTTCCCAGAAGATAACATTTCAGACTCTTTTTCTGGGCCCGCTTAATAAGCATCATGAATATTTACTGCTTCTCCCACCCACCCTCTGTGCCAGCGCCTGTGATTGGTTGAAGATTGCTATACATGACTCCCACCCTCTGTGTTGGCATCTGTAATTGGTTGCAGCTGGTTTGCTGTATGGTGTAAAAAAAAAAAAAAAATTTAAAAAAATGGCATAGGGTCCTCCATAAGATGTGGCAATTCTGGCACTTCACAAAGCTCATCCCAATTGCCCTGGTGCAGTGGCAATTTGAGTAATATATGGGATTGATGATAGCTGGGTTTGTAAAAAATGTACAGCTGTCATCAAGCCCTAGGTTAGTAATGGGGAGGGGTCTATGAGACATCACCATTACCCTGTAAGTCAAAAGAAATAGAAATACAGAAAAACCCTTTATTTGAAATAAAATATAAACACATCCTTTTTCATCCCTTTATTAACCCCAAAAACACCACTGCAGGTCCAATGTAATCCATACAACGTCCTACGATGATCCCAGCTCTGCTACATTCAGAGGCTGCTGTGATGGGAAAACGTGACCGCTCACTGCAGACAAATTCCCATGAACCTCTTCTCACTCAAAAAAGGGTATATGGTTCATGGTTTCTTTTTTTCATGTTCTCCTTCTCTTTCACATTATCAACTAGGTCATGATGTGACCCTCACTCTTAATTTTTCCAGGCTTTACTAGCCAAGAAGTTCCACTCCTTAATAATGGAAATGTGCCGCCCCCGTGCCAGCAGCCGTGCTGCTCGGATCCGGATCTGCGGTATGGCTCGAGGGACTCTACCGGACACGGGGGTCGCGCAGACACTTCGAATAAAAGGGGGACGTATTTGTACGGATGTTGTTGAGAACTGTCTGTGACGCCACCCACGGTGTGTGGTGAGGTGTAGCACCACCGCTGCTGTTGTAGGACTCCCAGGGGCGATGGACTGGCAGCTGGATGCTAACCCCTCTGTGGGCAGGGATGGATGCCCCGGGGCCCAATGTCTCTGTGCAGGGGATGGTAACTGCAGGGGCCGGCGCACCCGGTCAGGCCGGGGATATTACTCATGGTTGAATAAATCACACAAGTCCTTTGGTAAACCAAGGTGATGGTGGCCGGCTGCCGTGGCCGGGGGTGTATTTCTGGTCCCACACCCGGGCCGGTGGTGAATGCCCCTTTCCTATGCACTTTGTGTTTTCTGTGATGGACTTCCCGGTGTGTAACGTGGAAGTCCGCTCCCGGTCCTTTGGTTGGGAGCCATGCCCATCTGACACTGAACCGTGGGATCTACCGGGCCCTGGCGGATGACCTATCTCTCTTGGGGGGTGGTTATCTACTTTTCGGGACTTAGGTTGGGACAGGACCTAAAATCCTGCCCTCAATTGGTTAATTAGCTAGGCCATTGGTGCCGGTCCTTGTGTACGGTTTCCGGGTCGGTTCTCTGGTGTCGGTACCGGTGGGCTCCAACCCTGCCCCGGTCCAACTTGGATCTCTGGCAACCGTCTTCCTGTTTCCTGCTGGCACCGACAACTGTCTGCCACCTAGCCAGTACGCCGGGGCTCCAACCCCCACGCCTGTCAACTTGAACTTCTCACTTCAACTCCTAAACTTTTTCTCCGACTGTTTTCCCACCCCGGGCTCTCCAGACCCCTAGGTGGGTGTTTTCCTTCCACCTGGTCCCGCCCACTGGTGTGTCTGTCCTTCCCTGAGGGGGTGACTAGGATTTTATCGGCTGATTTAACCCTGTGTGGGAGAGGTGTTATGCGGGGGCCTATTCTGTGTGACTACCTGGTTTTGCCAGGGCGTCACAGAAAAAAAAATGTATTCTGAGGCCCCCTTCTATGTGTCTTCCAGGCTGTATTGCAGTCTCTCCTTCTAATTTTTGGCAGCCTTTGCACTTAGTTCATAGGTGTTATGAGTCTAGAAGTCCCACTACCTAACAATTTTAACAGAATGTGTATGAGGACCTAGTTTAGATCGAATACAAAGTGTATCTGAGTTCTTCTTCCTTAAAATTTTTGGCAGCTTTAGGCTGTGTGAGTTTTAGAGTCCATCCTTCATAAATTAAACCTGATGTGACTGCCCATGTCACACACTACATTCCTCAGATAAGGTAGTAATATGGTAATAATACATTTAAGCTGGGTTCACACTAAACGACAGCGACAACGACGTCGCTGTTACGTCACCATTTTCGGTGACGTAACAGCGACCTTGTAAGTCGCTGTTATGATCGCTGCTTAGCTGTCAAACACAGGCAGAAGAAGCAGCGATCATAACGTCGCTGTGTTACATGTTCAGAGAGCAGGGAGCCGCGCTTAGCGCTGGCTCCTTGCTCTCCTAGGTACAGTACACATCGGGTTAATTAACCCGATGTGTGCTGCAGCTACATGTCGCAGTGCAGAGAGCAGGGAGCCGCGCGCACTGCTTAGCGCTGGCTCCTTGCTCTCTTTGCTACAGTATACATCGGGTTAATTACCCGATGCATACTGCAGCCACATGTCACAGTGCAGGAGCCGGCGCTGGCAGCAAGAGCGGAGGCTGGTAACCAGCGTAAACATCGGGTAACCAGGGAAAGGACTTCCCTTGGTTACCCGATGTTTACGCTGGTTACAGCTTACCGCAGCTGCCAGTGCCGGCTCCTGCTCGCTTAATTTCGTCGCTCTCTCGCTGTCACACACAGCGATGTGTGTGTCACAGCGGGAGAGTGACGACGAAAAAATGAAGCTGGACATTCAGCAACGACCGGCGACCTCACAGCAGGGGCCAGGTCGTTGCTGGATGTCACACACAGCGACAACGACGGGACGTCGCTGCAACGTCACAGAAAATGGTGACGTAGCAGCGACGTCGTTGTCGTTGTCGCTGTGTGTGACACCAGCTTTACTGGTGACTATCTTTAGGTAGAGATTTATTCCCCCCCCATTCAAATGTCATCTACTGTAATCATAGGCTATGGGGAAATGGGAGATGGCCTGGCTATTAAGGCTATGTTCACATGTTGCAATTGCGCTGAATTTTTTTTTTTTTGCAGCATTATTTTATGAGTTTTATGCAAATGAAAGGCTGATTTTTATAGTACCAGCAAAGGCTAGGAGATTTCATAAATCTGAAGCACACAATTGTTTTATTTTTTCCTGACTGAAATGGAATACTGCTGAATTTTTTTAAAGAAACAGAATGTCAACTCTTTCAGTTTTTTTGCAGTGTGCTTTCCACATTAACTCCTTCAGCCCCCGGGCACTTTCCGTTTTTGTTTTTTGCTCTTTTTCTTTGAGAGCCGTAACTTTTTTATTATTCCGTCAATCTTGCCATATGAGGGCTTGTTTTTTGTGGGACGAGTTGTACTTTTAAATGAAATCATAGGTTTTACCATATATTGTACTGGAAAACAGCAAAAAAATTCCAAGTGTGGAAAAATTGCAAAAAAAGTGTGATCGCACAATAGTTTTTGGGATGTTTTATTCACCGTGTTCGCTATATGGTAAAACTGATGTATCTATGTGATGCCTCAGGTCGGTGCAAGTTTGTAGACACCAAACATGTATAGGTTTACTTGTATCTAAGGGGTTAAAAAAAAATTCACAAGTTTGTCCAATAAAAGTGGCGTACGTTTTGCGCCATTTTCCGAAACACGTAGCGTTCTCATTTTTCGGGATCTATGGCTCAGTGATGGCTAATTTTTTGTGTCTCGAGCTAACATTTTTAATGGTGCCATTTTTGCGCAGATGCTACGTTTTGATCGCCTGTTATTGCACTTTGCGTAAAACATACGGCGACCAAAAAACATAATTTTGGCATTTGGAATTTTTTTGCCACTACGCCGTTTACCAATCAGTTTAATTGATTTTATATTTTGATAGATCGGGCATTTCTCAAAGCGGCGATACCAAATATGTGTATATTTATTTATTTTTTAACCCTTTAATTTTCAATGGGGTGAAAGGGGGGTGGTTTGAACTTTTAGGTTTTTTTTGTTTTTTTTTTTATAACTTTTTTTTTACTTTTTTTTTTTAATTTTACTAGTCCCCCTAGGGGGCTATAGCGATTAGCAATCCGATCGCTCTTATCTATCTGCTGATCACAGCTATACAACTGTAAACAGCAGATTCAGTCACTTCCGGTTTCCCTCTGCTCCGTGCCGAGGAAAAACGAAAGTGAAACTTCGTAGCTGCAGGCGTCATCACATGACCCTGTGCTACGATGGCAACCACCGAATGTCACGTGATCACTCACGTGACTTCCGGTGGGGGCGGCGGTAAGTAAAAAACATGTCCGCACGCATATAGATCTCGCTGCCAGACTTTGGCAGCGAGATTTAAGGGGTTAAATGTTGTGAGTGGAAGCTATTCCACTCGCAACATGCAGGCACACATGTCAGCTGTTGAAAACAGCTGATATGTGTGCCGACCGCCGACGCCTGTGTGCCGTCGCCGACCGCCGACGCCTGCCCGCGGCAGGGGGCGGGGCTTAACGGGACACAATCCTTGACGGATAGATCCGTCCAAGGTCGTGAATGGGTTAAAATCACTGAGAACATAAAACGCAGCAAAAACGCTATTTGTGAACATAGCTTAACCCCTTCACCGCTGGGCGATTTTCTGTTTTTCTGTTTGTTTGTTTTTTTCCTCCCCTTCTTCCGAAAGCGGTAACTTTTTTATTTTTCCATGAACCTTGGCATATAAGGAACAAAAAGAAAAAGCAACAGAGGGAATTCTAACAGCATGTAAATGGCCACTCAATATAGAAGTACATAAAAAAGGATATGACTGAGTTTTATATGGCCGTACATAATAAGATGATATAGAGAGTTCAACTATAGCGTATATATAGATTTGTATTAATATTTTAGAATTACAAATAGAGGCACTGTCATAATATAGTGTATGGAAAATTGATAAAAAACAACAGTGAGTGGAGATACAAAGAGTCAGAGATTTCCCTAACTAGGACCTCTTCAGCAAATATAAATATACAAGGCAGTCCCATGCATTATATCAAAAACTATGTACACAGGGAAGCGATTATAAAGATTGCCCTCAAAGGCATGTACTAAGGAAAATTCCATGCCCTGTGAAGTGGCATGGGACAACGCTTACCCATAATAAAGTGTAAGTGCAGATGCTGGGTCGAGAGTCCTATAGATAGGGGGGGACGCCCCGACGCGTTTCGCAAGAATGCTTCCTCGGGGGGCAGTGTTGGCATATAACGGCTTATTTTTTGCGGGACGAGTTGTACTTTTAAATGAAACCATTAGTTGTACTATATAGTGTACTGGAAAACGGCAAAAAATTCCAAGTGTGAAAAAAATTGCAAAAATAGTGCGACTGCCCGATGGTTTTTTGGGATGTTTTATTTACAGTGTTCCCTATATGGTAAAACAGATGTGTGACTGTGATGCCTCAGGTTGGTACAAGTTTGTAGACACCAAACATGTATAGATTTACTTTTATCTAAGGGGTTAAAACAATTCACAAGTTTGTCCAAAAATGGCGCACATATTACGCCATTTTACGCAATCCGTAGCATTCTCATTTTTCGGGATCTATAGCTCAGTGATGGCTTATTTTTTGTGTCTCGAGCTGATGTTTTTAACGGTACCATTTTTGCACAGATGCTACATTTTAATTGCCTGTAATCGCATGTTGCGCAAAATATATGTGATGACCAAAAAACATAATTTTGACGCCTGGAATTTTTTTGCCGCTACGCTGTTTATCGATCAAATTAATTGATTTTATATTTTAATAGATCAGGCATTTCTGAACGCAGTGATATCAAATGTGTGTATATTTGTTATTTTTTTAACCCTTTAATTTTCAATTGGGCAAATGGGGGGTGATTTGAACTGTTAGGTTTTTTATTCATTTTTTTTTTATTTTACTAGTTCCCCTATAAGGGGCTATAAGAATCAGCAGTCTGATCGCTCATTCATTTCTGTAGATCACAGCTACACAACTTAGATCTGCAAAAAAGCAGCTCTCTTCTCATACATGGTGTTTTGCCATGTGTAAGAGGAAGTGACTCATGATAGCTACAGGAGTTATCACATGACCCTGTGCTACAATGACAAGTATCGGATCCACGTGATCACGTCACATGACTTCCGATGGTGGAGGATAAGTGCTTACCGCGGCTCGCTGTTTCATCTCACTATCACATTTTGACAGCGAGATGCAAGGGATTAACAGGCTCAAGTGGAACGCGGATCCACTCATGTCTGATAGCCGCACATGTCAGCTGTTCAAATTAGCTGACATGTGCAGGGATCGCTGGGATTAACCTGACATGATCCATGACGTACCCAGTACATCATGTGTTGTGAAAAGCTTAAGTGGTGGGGGAGGCATTTTTTTTCCTTTTTCTTTTGCCTTATATACAAGTCACTATACAGGAAAGAATGTTTCCTGACATTTTTTCCTGGAAAATCCATTTGATCTTGGGTTTTACATGTTTTATTGTCAGTAAGTGCAAGTGGAGTAATTCTTTGACAACATTGTTCCCAGCTGTGACCTGGGAGTGAGAGAAGATGCATCTAGGCGTCTTCCCCATGTGGTTCCCATTTCACTTGAGAGCAGTTTCCATCTATTTCAGTGATTTTCCTGTCCACCCCCAGCCCTCCTTGAGAGTTTTCCAGAAAAATGCTTGAGTTTCACATTGACTTCCCTTATACTCCTTACTTGAATCGAGCCCATTTCAGCCTCCAACCTGCTCAATTCGAGTACCGAGCACTCAAGCATTTCATTGCTTGCTCATCACTACTTCTAAGTACACACAAAAAGTACTGACGCCCTAGTCTTCTCCAACGGCCAAACTGCATTCTGCAAAAATGTGAACATAAGGAGCTGAAATGACTGACCTAATTGTGCACTAGATCATGACATTATCTTGTCCGATGTTGCTCAGATCTAGACTAATTAGCATAGGCTATAAATAGTTTAATAAGAGTCTATTATATTATCTGAATGTAAGATTTCTGTATTGTTCTTCTCTACAATGTAGTCAATAAATGATACAAGAGTAGATTTGAGGGCTTTAAGATAAGATCTCTCAATCCATCATGTTCTATGAGCTGCATATGACTCAGACTTGAATAATCATGTAGGAATGTAAAAGTAAAAGGCACACTGTGTGAACCAGCTGTTTGACAACATAAATGGGAGTTAGAATAAAATATAATAGTTCCCTGGAAAATTGTACTTAACTAAAAGGTAAAAAATAGATTATGTAAGAATGTAAAATGCCTGCATGATAGGAAATAATAAGTCAGAATTAAAGGAGCTTCAATCATAAGGTGGAGAGGGCAGATGGAGTATGCTAAACATCTTCTAAGTACATGATGGCAATGACCTTATACTCCACCCAGCTTCACAAGGTTAGGTCAGATCCAAAATTTATACACATGACAGTGCCTGGCCCAATTCATTCCATTAACCACTTTCCCCATTACCTCACTTCAAGGCTCTGCAATAGCTTATACTGTATAAATAACCACACTAGACTTTGTTTTGGATAAATTGGCCCCGACGGCCATTTTATTAACATAAATTAACAAAAACAATTTAAACAACCAAAGTTTGGGGTGGTTGTGGGGGGGGGGTCTTGAAGCTACCAGATCTGGCACATGTCACCTAAGTTCTTTATATAGGTATACAAGATGGCCATAAAATAAACTAAGGTGTGTGGACCCGTGTGCAGACTGACCCAGTGGACAGAATTGGCTGAACATTAGTATGTATGGTATTCAAGGCATGGGGAAACGTAAGGCATCTTAAAAAAAAATGTTTATGCCAAAACTCCTCACCAGGTAAAAAAGTGGCGCTGTACAGTGAGTGCGTCTTGCAACACAGTCTTCAAGATGCCTGTCTCTTTGCCAGATTTGTTTTATGAGAATGCCAGGAATGCTACAGCTGCACTGAGAGCCTTTCGTTGTTTGAAAGACCTTCACACACGTAGAGGTCCAATGGCTGTCAATTCGCTGAGACAGATGATGACACGTTTTGAGGCAACAGGGTTACTGAGTGTTCAGCCAGGGCACGGGCAACGACTGGTAAGCAGAGAGGTTGTGGAGGACATTGCCACTACCATCGTGGAACAGGGCACAAACATCCCTGCCGAGAACAGCAGTGCATGCAGTATTTACAGGCAATCGGGGCTCCCGTACAGCACAATCTGGAAAGTTCACCGAAAGGTCTTGTGGGCATACCCATACAAAATTAGCCATCATCAACAACTTCTTCCTCATGACAATGATACCGCATGACATTTGCATTCATGTTTTTGGCGAGAGTAGAAGTAGATGGCAATTGGTCATGGAATGTTCTGTGGTGCAACAAAGCGGATTTTTACCTGAATGGAACGGTGAACATACAAAACTGTCGCACATTGGCTACCGAAAATCCACATGCGGTCGAGGGAGTTCCGCTGCATTCACCAAAGGCAACCGTTTGGTGTGGCTTCACCTCATCATTCATTCTTGGACTGTTCTTTTACGAAGAAATGAGACCAACTGGGGTTGCTACCTGTTCCGTGACAGCAGTGAGATACCAGACAATGCTGGAAACGGTGCTCGCTCCACAACTCCAACAGCGGCAGTGTCATCAGACGACCACCTTCATGCATGAAGGAGCACCTCCTCACATTGCAAATCGTGTGAAGAACGTTCTGCGTGCACATTTTCCCAATGACAGGATTCTGAGCCGCTCCTTCCCTAATGCATGGCCACTGCGTTCCCCCCGATTTCAATCCTTGTGATTTCTAGTTGTGGGGACACTTGAAAGAGCGTGTTTATAGGGGAAATGTCGACACCCTGGCTGACCTCAAAGACCGCATCATTTTGGAAGTGTGCAGCATCCCACCAGACATGTTACATGCAAGCGTTGAGCATGTTCTGCATAGGATGAACATGATCACCATGTATGATGGAAGCCATATTGAACAGTTATGCTAGTCTGTGGAACAATTGTGACATCTTCAATTATCAGCACACGGTTTTTGGGCCGCTCACTCAATGTACAACGGCACTTTTTCACCTGAGGGGGAGTTTTGGTATAACAATTTTTTAAGATGCCTTCTGTTTCCCATTGCCTTGAATAGCATATATACCAATTTTTAGACAATTGTGTCCACTGAGTCAGCCTACACACGGCTCCAAACACCTTAGGTTATTTTATCGCGACCTTGTATTTTACCCTCAGCCATAAAACCTCAGCTCAAGGGCACCATACCACAATTAGTAGCCAAAATGCATAATACTTCTGGCTCCTGTGGTACACCCCCATTCAGAGCGCCACTAAGTGCCAAAATCATCCATTACTTATTATATCTGGGAGTAAATCATCTATATAAAACCCTCTACCAACAATTTCACTAACCTCAAGGACCTCCCACCTTCACAACCACTGTAACATGAGATTTTTAAAACATCCCCCAAATTTCTGCAAATAAGCATACATTCCAAAAATAAAATTTTACTTGTATTTTGAAAATAACATTTACTTTTATTTTCTTTTTAATATTCTTCAAACCACAACCCTTAACTATAAAGGGGTGGGCTGTGGGACTCCTGGCTGTGTTCTCCAAAATGGCCCCTTTTCCTGCACTTTTCCTTAAAAATATACCCACTTTCTACGTCCCTCCCACACACTTTTTGCCCTGATCCAAACAACCAATGTTGTAACGTCTTCCGCTCCAGCCCCTTCTTGAGGTAATAGTTGATATTTTGGCCACATTAAAATTGAAACAACTTGAAACTCACAAAAACAAAATGAAAATAGGAAAAAAAATGTTTGTTTTTTTCTACATTTCATTGCCAAACAGCTTAATATTTTTCACATAAAAATGAGACCCTCTAATCTATAGTAATGCTAGTTTTGTGAACATTGTCCGACATAATTGATATGGCATCCAGAACAAAGACAACCCTTTACTTTATTGTTATATACAAAACAATAAAAAGGTTTTTTTCTCATAATAGCTGGGTTGTTGGGAATGATGGTTCGGCGCTTCCACCCAGAAGTGGGTCTGGTCCGGTGCTGCACAACCCGGTCGTAAGCACTGCCATTATCCTGCTGGCCACAAAAGGGTGCATCCACAGCTTTCCCTGGTTACCAGGAAGGGCTCTGTTCTCCCTGGGTGAGATGGTAATGAAGCACCCCTGAGACTGGTCGCTACAGGGTATTGTATTTTAAGTATTTTATGTATTTTATAATGTTCGTCCATCCTGGGCAGGAAGAGGTTAAGGTCTGGTAAGTTTTGTTTTCATATCACACAGCCTTGCAGACATTCCTTAGGTGGGGGCATAAGCAGGAGTGAGTTGCAAGGCAGACAGTTTAGTTTCACTTTACCTCAGAGCGGCTAGAGAGACCAGACAGAGTGGACACACAGTGAGCAGCTCCCTGCGGAAGCTCCCTGAGGGGAGCAGAGCAGAAGAACAACAAGGTCCAGACCGGTGCATACACCCTTCCCTCACCTAGGACCGGGCTGGTGGATGGCTGAGAGCCCCTAAGCTGAGAGAGCGGATCCAGGTGGGTACTGGATGCTGCCAGTTAGGAGGTTCCCGGTCCATTAGCCGGCAGAGACTTGGAGTGGGAGAGGTGGCCAACCAGAAAGGAGTTGAGAGCCTGAGACCGGTAGTCGTACGGCATGGAGGCGAGGAGGGTTGCCGAGGGTGGGATTTTCTTGCCCCCTGGAACAAGCGCAGCTTCGGGTGGCAGAGTAGCGGGTCCCAAGCACTCCAGGGACAAAGAGGGGACCGCCACATGAGAGCACAAAAGGAGAAAGCCCACAGAGTGCCCTACCAGACTTTGACCTCTGCCCTGCCTGGGATCGACCGAAGCCCGCCACAGTAAGGACAGGCATCCTGGGTGCAACACAAAGACCTGTGAGTAAAAGACCTGAAACCCATAACCCAGTGACTCTGACTCTGTTTGTCATCTCCTTGCGCTTCGGCGATTCCCAGTCCCCAATTCTCCCTCCCGGGGGCCGCTCCGCCTGTGGGGAGTGATATCATCCCGGCTGCACCCCATCTTCCCCAGCGAGGTACCCTGCAGCAGCGGTCTTATCCCTGGCCGCATACCACAGGTGGCATAGTCGACATCTTCCGTTCCACTCCTGCAGGAGGAAAGGTCAGAGGGAGGATCCGCAGTGGAGGAGGCCGGGACCCCAGTCACCACCGTAACCGGTGACATCCTCTCCAGGAACAATGCTTGCTTGCCCCCTTTACTGTGCACCACGGGTCCATGGAACTGAGCCAGGCCATGACCTCTGCAAACCACTGGCCCGGCGACGAGTATACCAGGTTAGGATTTAAGCTCCAAACTTGGGTTCCGTGGGGTGTCACACTTCCACATGCACAGGTTACCTGTCCCAATCTGAGGGAGCTGCGCAGAGGGGTGGGATGTGTGGGGAGTCGGGGACGTGGGACACCATGTCTCCCATGGGTTTCACTGCCAGAGGAACATGGAATGTTGTGTTCCTCGGTTTACCAAGTAATGCAGAATGCTACTGTGTCTAATACTAGGCCGGTGTTAGATTGTGTCCATTCTGCTGTATAGGCTAGCAGGGGGTAGCTTTCTGGGAGTGATTGGGCGGTATTTAACACCTGATCGTTTCCTCCAGCATCAGGCGGGCTATTTCAACCCTTTTCCCAGCCTAGGTCAATGCTGTTTATTGGAGTTCCTGCGTGGTAGTGGTAGTGAGTGGTGATAGTAACATTTGTCTCTTTTAGTTTGGGTTTGGTAGTTTCTGTTCATTCTTCCTTGTTTTTCCCTTCCCCTTTGGTTTACGCTCATGGTACCTTTTTGAGAGACACTTAGCTTGTTGTCGACTAAGCACCGGCCGCACCACCAGATGCCATGCGGCCCAGCGACAGTGGCCCCGGAAGGGCTCTGCCCAAGTCCCCCACCCATTACTGAAAGCAGGGTGAAGATCATCCCCGCCCTTAATGGCCTGTCTAACTGGGGCAGGTTGCACAAGGAGCATCTGTGGCTGCGCCTTTGCTGGTTTGGTGCTATACTGTGTGCAGAATTATTACGCAAGTTGTATTTTCCAGGATTTTTTTATTATTAATCAACAACTATGTTCTCAATCAACCCAAAAGACTCATAAATATCAAAGCTTAATATTTTTGGAAGTTGGAGTGGTTTTTTTTAGATTTGGCTATCTTAGGAGGATATCTGTTTGTGCAGGTAACTACGATATAACTATGCAGAATTATTAAGCAACTTAATAAAAACCAAATATATTCCCATCTCACTTGTTTATTTTCACCAGATAAACCAATATAACTGCACAAAGTGTAGAAATAAACATTTCTGACATGCAAAAACAAAACCCAAAAAATTAGTGACCAATATAGCCACCTTTCTTTACTCAACTTTACTCAACAGCCTACCATCCATAGATATTGTCAGTTGCTTGATCTGTTTACGATCAGCATTGCATGCAGCAGCCATCACGGCCTCCCAGACACTGTTCCGAGAGGTGTACTGTGTTCCCTCCCTGTAGATCTCACATTTTGTGAGGGACCACAGATTCTCTATGGGGTTTAGATCAGGTTAACAAGGGGTCCATGTCATTATTTTTTCATCTTTTAGACCTTTACTGGCCAGACACGCTGTGGAGTAGTTGGATGAATGTGATGGAGCATTGTCCTGCATGAAAATCATGTTTTTCTTGAACGATACTGACTTCTTCCTGTACCACTGCTTGAAGAAGTTGTCTTCCAGAAACTGGCAGTAGGTCTGGGAGTTGAGCTTCACTCCATTCTCAACCCGAAAAGGTCCCACAAGTTTATCTTTGATGATACCAACCTATACCAGTACCCCACCTCCACCTTGCTGGCGTCTCAGTCGTATTGGAGCTCTCTGCCCTTTACTGATCCAGCCTCTGGCCTATCCATCTGGCCCATCAAGAGTCACTCTCATTTCATCAGTCCATAAAACCTTGAAAAATCAGTCTTAAGATATTTCTTGGCCCAGTCTTGACGTTTTATCTTATGTTTCTTGTTCAAAGGTGGTCGTTTTTCAGCCTTCCTTACCTTGGCGATGTCCCGGAGTATGGAACACCTTGGGTTTTTTGATACTCCCATAATGTTGCAGCTCTGAAATATGGCCAAACTGGTGGCAAATGGCATCTTGGCAGCTTCACGCTTGATTTTCCTCAATTCATGAGCAGTTATTTTGCACCTTTTTTGCCCAGCACACTTCTGGCGACCCTGTTTGCTATTTTCCATAAAACACTTGATTATTCGGTCATCACGCTTCAAAAGTTTGGCAATATCAAGACTGCTGCATCCTTCTGCTAGACATCTCACAATTATGGACTTTTCAGAGCCCGTCAAATCTCTCTTCTGACCCATTTTGCCAAAGGAAAGGAAGTTGCCTAATAATTAAGAACACCTTATATAGGGTGTTGATGTCATTATGTCGCGGGTGGGGAGGGAGCCGTCGCTGCTGCGCTCTCGCTGGCGCTTGGGTCCGGCGCTGCTGCTGCTGCTCGGTGGCTTAAGCGGTGGGCCGGATCCGGGGACTCGAGCAACGCTCCTCGCCCGTGAGTGAAAAGGGGTGGTTTGGGTTTGGGGAGTTGGTCCGTGACGCCACCCACGGTTTGTGGTGAGGTTGGGACACCACCGCTGCTCTGGACGGGGATCCCGGGAGCAATGACAGGGAGCAGCCGAGATGTTTCTCTCCCCTCCGTGGGTAGGGGGGTTGGTGGTCCCGGGGCCCGGTGAGGTGGGACGGGGAGGCAGGGTTGGAATGGTGCAGGGTCGCGGGGGCAGCGCGGTGCCGGACGGCATGGTGGTACTCACTCAGCCAATGATGGATACAGAGTCTCCGGTAAAACAAACGGCTGCACCTGTTGTGTATCTTCGGTCCCGATGGCTTCCCACCGGTAACCCGCTCCCCAGCTTGGATATGGGCCGGAGGAGCCCCTTTTGCCCGCAGGCTCTGGCCCTGGGAATTCTAACTGTGGCGGTAGTTGTATTTCCCTTTCTCGGTTTGGACGGTTGCCTTCAGTCGGGTCTTTGGTGCTAGGAAACCCCGGAGGTTCCGATCGCTATTTGACCTGTTTAATGGCGACTCCAAGCCTGGTCGGAGTTCGCAGGCCCTGCCGGTTTGTGCTGGCTTCTCTTCGCTGCCCGGTTCGGTATCGGCGGGCCACCACCCGTCCCCGGTCCTACGGTTCCGCGTCGATCTGCCTCTCCTGCAGACGGCCACCACTGTCTGCCAACCTTGCTCTCGGTGCCCGGGCCACGTACCTGGACACGGTCAGTCTGCTCCTCACTTGCCACTTTACTCCTACTCTTTCACTCTCCCTAACTCCTCTGTTCTCTAGCTCTGCCCGAGCTTAACTAACCTCCTTTCCTGCCTCCAGGACTGTGAACTCCTCAGTGGGTGGGGCCAACCGCCTGGCTCCACCCCACCTGGTGTGGACATCAGCCCCTGGAGGGAGGCAACAAGGATTTGTGTGTGACTGGTGTGCCTATCTCGTGGTGTGGGGTGTGTTGTTGAAGTACCTGTGACGACCTGGCTTGTCCAGGGCGCCACAATTACACCACACCCCTCCTCATTACAGAGATGCACATCACCTGATTTACTTAATTGGTAGTTGGCTCTCAAGCCTATACAACTTGGAGTAGGACAACATGTATAAAAATTATCATGTGATCAAAATACTCATTTGCCTAATAATTCTGCACACAGTGTAGTTTTGCGGTGTACCTCTCCTATACATAATCTTTTTCTTCCCTGTGTGCCCTAGTATAGAGATTAATAGATATATCATGGAATCATTAGGTCAAAGTAACCTATGTAGTAGAACGTGACCTTACAGATCATGTCTTTTTAGCTTGCCCTCTAGCCTCACACTCAGATGACCCACATGACAGATGAGGATCAATGGGGAGAAATATGTGGACATCATATGTTCCAGGGTAAGTAAAACTAGGAGAGTCACTTATAGAGAAGAGTCAGTCAGTGATTTCTAAGGCCTACCACTTTACAAGGTTTTAGTGCAACGTCATTTGGAATATGCGGCTCAGTTCAGGGTACCAGTTCATAGAAAGAATGTACTGAGCTAAAAAGATACAAAGAAGAGCCACAAAACTGATAACGGAATATGGAGAATCTAAGGGGCACTTTGCACACTACGACATCGCAGGTGCGATGTCGGTGGGGTCAAATTGAAAGTGACGCACATCCAGCGTCGCAGGCGATATCGTAGTGTGTAAAGCCTTTTTGATACGATTAATGAGCGCAAAATCGTCGTAATCGTATCATCGGTGTAGCGTTGGTCATGTCCATAATTTCGGAAGGACCGATGTTACGATGTTGTTCCTCGTTCCTGCGGCAGCACACATCGCTGTGTATGAAGCCGCAGGAGTGAGGAACATCTCCTACCTGCGTCCTACGGCTCACGCCAGCTATGCGAAAGGAAGAAGGTGGGTGGGATGTTTACGTCCCGCTCAGCTCCGCCCCTCCGCTTCTATTGGCCACCTGCTGTGTGACGTCGCTATGACGCCGCACGACCCGCCCCCTTAATAAGGAGGCGGGTCGCAGGCCAGAGCGACGTCGCAGGGAAGGTGAGTGCATGTGAAGCTGGCGTAGCGATAATGTTCGCTACGGCAGCTATCACCATGATATCGCAGCTGCGGCGGGAGCGGGGACTATCTCGCTCGGCATCGCAAGCATCGGCTTGCGATTTCGTAGTGTGCAAAGTGCCCCTTAGTTATGAGGAAAGATTGAACAAATTACACTTATTTAATCTTGAGAAAAGACATCTAAGGGGCGACGTGATTAACTTGTACAAGTACATAAATGGCCCATGCTAAAAGTATGGTCAAAACATGTTTTATGTAAAAACTACCTCAAAAGATAAGAATATATTCCCTCCATTTGGAGAAATAAAGATTGAATCTCCAGAGGTGACAAGACTTCTTTACTATAAGAACTATTAATCTGTGGAGTAGTTGACCTATGGAGCAGGAACGATTGATGCCATCAAAAAAGGTTTTGATGTGTTTAAGAAAAAAAATAAGAAATGTAAATGTGTAATGTTCTTTACTGTATTTTTGGTCCAGTGGATCAATAACTGGGATCATTAGGGAAAGATAAGCTCTTTTGGGGTGTACTGGATCATGCATTATAGTTTTACATGTACTCTTTCCCCCTGTCCTTTACCACCCCTTGACTAAACTCGATTGACATTTCTCTTTTTTCAATGGTATTAACTATTAGCTGTAGTACCCGGCGTTGCCCGGAATAGCAAATAAGTCTCTCTTTCCCTCTCTCCAACTCTCCCTCACTCCCACTCTCCCTCCCTCTCTCTCCCCCACTCCCCCCACTATCTCACCACTGACATCATATTAACTGACACATAAGCTTCTTATACTAAGAATGTCCTTAGTTGCTTATAGCAACCAATCAGAGCTCCTATTAATGACCTATAGCAAAATATAAGCAAAGCGATGATTGAGTGCTATAGGCCACCTGATAAATGTCCAGGCTGTCAAAACAGCCAATATATTTCCTGACACATCCAAACAGTAAGCGTTTTTGTTTTTTTGCAAATAAACTTTAAAACGGGAGGTTAACATTCCCCTCAAAACGTAGTCTACGACGTTCCCTGACTCAAATGATGCAGCTGTGCAAAATTTTGTGATTGAAAATGCAACGGTGCAGATTCCTTTAGCGGACACACACATACATACACACACACATACATACATACTGTACATACACACATACATATACTCAGCTTTATATATTAGATGTAATTATCTGTGTATCACTGCTTTTCAAGCTACTAGGGATCCAAGAAACATCAAGAGACTTTTCGTGACAATCTCCTGACACGATCATGTTGGCCTTGTGTCTGATGTACTTGATTACAACATGCACAGAAGTGCGCAGACCACTCAATTACATCAGGAGGGTTGTAAAGGGTTAACCAATATATGAATTAAGAGCAACTTGATTTTCCTAAAAAATTAGAAAGTATTTTTACTAAAATAGTAATTTCAGGCCTCCAGTTCAGCTCACCTAAGCATATTTTTATCACAAGGCCTGTAATAGAAAACATAATTGCAGCCAATATGACCTTGAAAAATGTTACCGGCAGGACAAGACGTGTTGTGTATAGCTCTTGAGTTCTGCCAGTGTCCACACCAGCTCCTCATTTATAAACCCACCTTACAGCGCTGATTTAGTCACCTTCACTGAATATATCTGGGATTTAATTTGAGCCTTACACATTGTAATCACATCCAGACTGGACGAACTGAGGCCTCATTGAATGTTACAGCCGTGTGGTGTTTTTACAGCTCCTTGGACTATAATCTGAGCTAAAAATAACAGCTTGTGGCTCGTGAAGTAAAATCAAATAATTCTGACAATACCACAATCAAAGAAGGTGCAGATCCTGATTACGACGTTAAGGTAATTAAAGAGCATTGATCCTGAAGCAGAAGATGATTATTTAGACTTTATATGATTACGGTAGATGAATACCGAAGCCATCACTACCCTTATTAGATTTCTATGGGCAATTCATAAGGAATCACTGCTCTATTTTTGACTGACCAAAATTGGTCTTATAAAAACACAAATGTATCAGATAGACTAAGCAGTTCTCATCACTAGTATCCAAAGATGGTAGAGAACGTTCCTCTACCAAAAAATTAAATATATCCAAAAATATGAACTCTTGATTTGCTCATCTTTTGTTTTTACTTTTATTTTCTTAGTTGACAGTAACGACTCAAAGCATCCACTTCACTGCCAATAAGGCTAATCAATCCCTGCATAAATGTAGATGTGTTCCGCATATCTGATTTCTATCTGCTCAGAAATGGAATAAATGGAGAGCAACATAATGTATTGCTATAAATAGTATATGGAAATGAGGAAAAAAGGTGCTCACTAGTGATGAGCGCGCACTAAAATACTCAAGTGCTCAAATCAAGTAAGTCGGACTCTCAGACAGGCTTGACTTGAATAACGAGTATAATGGAATTCAATGGAAAACTCAAGTATTTTCCGGAAGACCCTAACAAAAGGGCTGGGGAGGCAGAAAATCCCTGTAACGATTGGATTCAGCGCTCAAATCAAATATAAAGCAAGGACCCAAAATGTACGCCCCACCGGGTTCAATGGAGGGCCTCATGACTTAGGATGAATGTTAGGGCAGAAGATAGTATAGCAAGAAGTTAACTACAAGTTCATACTAGAGCAGGAAGGTTAGGAGAGGGATTTTGGATTGGAAAAATTTATTTTGAGTCTTAGCTGATAGGTGGGTAGGAGGGTTAACTGAGGGGATATACGAGGTGGGGTCATCCTGGTGGTCGTTCTTTCAGCTGTGAACATTGGAGCAGGCATACCACCCACCTGCCCTACTGTTCCATTTGTTAAGACTTATAATCGTGTTACTTATTTATTTACTAATCTGACTCATCACAGTGGTCCACGGAAAGGGAGGGGGATTTTTGAAGGAGGTTGAGAGCACTGAAAGACAGCGGAAGCCCAGGGGTGGTGGAAGAGGAGGAGGAGGACAAGAAAAAGAATAAACCATGAACTGTATACCTGAAAACTCCAAAATTGTGAGATGTCTTGCAGAGGGATGCAGCAGTCTTGAAATTGCCAAACTTTTGAAGCGTGATCACCGAACAATCAAGCGTTTCATGGCAAATAGCCAACAGGGTCGCAAGAAGCATGCTGAGCAAAAAAGGTGCAAAATAACTGCCCATGAATTGAGGAAAATCAAGCGTGAAGCTGCCAAGATGCCATTTGCCACCAGTTTGGCCATATTTCAGAGCTGCAACGTTACCGGAGTATCAAAAAGCACAAAGTGTGCCATACTCAGGGACATGGCCAAGGTAAGGAAGGCTGAAAAACAACCACCTTTGAACAAGAAACATAACATAAAATGTCAAGACTGGGCCAAGAAATATCTTAAGACTGATTTTTCAAAGATTTTATGGACTGATGAAATGAGAGTGACTCTTGATGAGCCAGATGGATGGGCCAGAGGCTAGATCAGTAAAGGGCAGAGAGCTCCACTCCGACTCAGACGCCAGCAAGGTGGAGTTGAGGTACTGGTATGGGCTGGTATCATCAAAGATAAACTTGTGGGACCTTTTCGGGTTGAGGATGGAGTGGAGCTCAACTCCCAGACCTACTGCCAGTTTCTGGGAGACAACTTCTTCAAGCAGTGGTACAGGAAAAAGTCAGTATCGTTCAAGAAAACCATGATTTTCATGCAGGACAATACTCTATCACATGCATTCAACTACTCCACAGTGTGGCTGGCCAGTAAAGGTCTACAAGATGAAAAAATAATGACATGGCCCCCTTGTTCACCTGATCTGAACCCCATAGAGAACCTGTGGTCCCTCATAAAATGTGAGATCTACAGGGAGGGAAAACTGTACACCTCTCGGAACAGTGTCTGGGAGCCTGTGCTGGCTGCTGCACGCAATGTTGATCGTAAACAGATCAAGTAACTGACAGAATTTATAGATGGTAGGCTGTTGAATGTCATCATAAAGAAAGGTGACTATATTGGCCACTCATTTTTTTGGGTTTTGGTTTTGCATGTGAAATGTTTATTTCTAAATTTTGTGCAGTTATATTGGTTTACCTGGTGAAAATTAACAAGTGAGAATATATTTGGTTTTTATTAGTTGCCTAATAATTCTGCACAGTAATAGTTATCTGCACAAACAGATATCCTCCTAAGATAGCCAAATCTAAAAAAAAACGCACTCCAACTTCCAAAAATATTAAGCTTTGATATTTGAGTCTTTTGGGTTGATTGAGAACATAGTTGTTGATCAATAATAAAAAAATCCTCTAAAATACAACTTGCCTAATAATTCTGCACACGGTGTATGTATATACATATTACATAGTGCCCTCTTTTGTTATGTAATGCACCATCCCTTACATATTGTATTCTCTTGTTATTTTTGCTATTTATTGTGCCCTGTCTTTATGTCATAGCGTTCTCTCTAGTTAGATACAAAATTACATGACTGCTGATGGAACATGGTAAGGCTTCTTTTCTAACGGAGAAGCTGATGGACTGGCCTTCTGGTCAGATGCTGCTCCATCACCAGTCATTTTATATCTAACAAGAGAGGATTATATAATAAAGAGAGGGCGCTGTGAATAACAAAAATAATGAGAGTACGTTATATAAGAGACGGTGCTATACATAACAAGAGGACACAACATAATAAGGTACAGTGCCATACGTAACTACCAAGGATGCTAATAAGGGACAGTGTTATACAACCCCTGGAAAAAAAGTATGGAATCACCTGGCTCTGAGAATGTTCATTCAGTTGTTTACTTTTGTTTAAAAAAAAGCAGATCACAGACATGGCACAAAACTAAAGTAATTTCAAATGGCAACTTTCTGGCTTTAAGAAACACTAAAAAAATATCATGAAAACATAATGTGCTAGCCAGTAATGGGGAAAAAATTATGGAATCACCCTGTAAATTTTCATTCCCAAAACTAACACCTGCATCAAATACTATCTGCTTGTTAGTCTGCATCTAAAAAGGAGGGATCACACCTTGGAGAGCTGTTGCACCAAGTGGACTGACATGAATCATGGCTCCAACATGAGAGATGTCAATTGAAACAAAGGAGAGGATTATCAAACTCTTTAAAAAAAGGGAAAATCATCACGCAATGTTGCAAAAGATGTTAATTGTTCACAGTCAGCTGTGTCTAAAATCTGGACCAAATACAAACAACATGGGAAGGTTGTTAAAGGCAAACATACTGGCAGACCAAGGAAGACATCAAAGCGTCAAGACAGGAAACCTAAAGCAATATGTCTCCAAAACAGGAAATGCACAACAAAACAAATGAGAAACAAATGGGAGAAAACTGGAGTCAATGTCTGTGACCGAACTGTAAGAAACCGCTTAAAGGAAATGGGATTTACATACAAAAAAGCTAAACAAAAGCCATCATTAACACCTAAACAGAAAAAAAAGCTTATAATGGGCTAAGGAAAAGCAATCGTAGAAAGTGGATGACTGGATGAAAGTCATATTCAGTGATGAATCGCGAATCTGCATTGGCATGGTGATGATGCTGGAACTTTTTGTTTGGTGTCGTTCCAATTAGATTTATAAAGATGACTGCCTGAAGAGAACATGTAAATTTCCACAGTTATTGATGATATGGGGCTGCATGTCAGGTAAAGGCACTGGGGAGATGGCTGTCATTACACCTTCAATAAATGCCCAAGTTTACATTGAAATTTTGGACACTTTTCTTATCTCATCAATTGAAAGGATGTTTGGGGATGATGAAATCATTTACTGTATCAAGATGATGATGCATCATGCCATAGAGCAAAAACTGTGAAACCATTCCTTGAAGGAAGACACATAAGATCAATGACATGGCCTGCAAATAGTCCGGATCTCAATTCAATTGAAAATCTTTGGTGGAAGTTGAAGAAAATGGTCCATGACAAGGCTCCAACCTGCAAAGCTGATCTGGCAACAGCAATCAGAGAACATTGGAGCCAGATTGATGAAGAGTACAGTTTTTCACTCATTACGTCCATGCCTCAGAGACTGCAAGCTGTTATAACAGCCAGAGGTGGTGCAGCAAAATACTAGTGATGTATTGGAGTGTTCTTTTGTTTGTTTGTTTTTCATGATTCCATAATTGTTTCCTCAGAATTGAGTGATTCCATATTTTTTTCCCCCTGTTTGGTCTTGAAAAGTAGCCGTTACTGGCTAGCACATTATTTTTTCATGATTTTTTTTTATTTTAGTGTTTCTTAATGCCAGAAAGATGCCATTTGAAATGACTTAATAACTGAATAAACATCCTCAGAGCCAGGTGAGTCCATAATTTTTGCCTGGGGATGTACATAATAAAAGGAGGAATTATGTAAGGACGGCGCTTTACACAGTGAGTACACTAAATACTAATGGACGGTGCTATACATAATAAGGCTACATCCGTGCACAGTGTCTGTGTGCTGCCTGAATTTTTTTTTCTCAGACAGCGCACAGACCCATGGAATATGTCCTATTCCTCATAATCTGATCAGAACAGCAGATACTACTAGTCTCGATGATCTCATTCTTAATTTTCGCAGATACAGTATGTGAATGGATCTATGGAAGTCTAGGAGTCTGTGTGCTGTTTCATACAAAAGTCTGGCAGCATACAGACATATCACACAAATATGAAAATGTGGCCTAAGGGTTTTACAAATAACAGCAATGCTCCAATTCATACTGTTCAGAATAAATATTTTCAGAAAGTGACTGACGTCTCATCTGTTTAGTTATTTTCTCTTATTTCTTGTCCATCTAGTCAGACCTTCATGTCGCCATCTTCCAGCCATGACTCTTCTTGTCAAACTGATCACCACAGCCCTAAAAATAGCAAGGTCACATACCTACATTTGCCTCCAGAATAAAATACCCCCAGACTGCGTCCCTGAATATAAATATGTATCAGGTGTTACTATAGCGGTAGCGAAACAGCATTCACAATATAAAGTGATAAATAAGCCGGCACTGTGCTCCCATTAACTATAATCTCTGCTGCCCAATAAATATAAATTAATCATAATAATATTAATCTGTGACTCTCGCCCCAATTAATTTTCAGGCTGTGTGCACACATTACGATTTTGTAGTGGAAAATATACAGCATTTTACAGTTACAAGGAAAACGCATATTTTACGCAGTGTTCTTCCTGCCAACACATTAGGATTTGCAGCACAATTTTATACTGCAAATCCTGAACATGTGCACATAGCCTTAGTTCCGGTCATGTGTCCTCCCCCCACAATTTATCATAAGTCCCTCATAGCTTCATAATAAATTGTGGGGTGGGGGGGACAAGACACAACCAGAGTCATATAATGAATTGTGGGGTGGGGAGGACACTAAGGACCATATAATAAATTGTGGGGTGGGGGAATGCTATGAGGGCCATAATATGAATTGTGGGGTAAGTAGGAGGTTATCAGGGCCATAGCATGAATTTTAGGTTGAAGAGGACACAATGACGGCCATGTAATGAATTGTGGGGTTCCCAAGGATGCTCTCAGGGCGGTGTAATGAATTGTGCGATGCAGAGGAGGCTATGAGGCCATATAATAACTTGTGGACAGGAAGCTGTGAGGAAGTTGGCATCCTCTTCCACCATCAAATTCATTTTAAAAGGAACCTGTCAGGTCCTCTATGCCCTTCAACAGCATTCACATCTGTATGTCAAAATTTTCTGCCCAATCAGGGCTGGTTAGGCAGGACATTTTGATATGCAGATATGATTGCTGCTAGATGGTATAGGGGGACATGACAGGTTGCCTTGAAAGTCACATATAATGTCCTCACCCCATCCTCTTTATCCTGTTCATCAAAAGGTCATGAAGCCCCTCTTCCACCCTCTTCTGATCACAGTCCTTCCCCTCCTTATTGTCCCTTCCTCAGTCTTATAAAAAAAAAAGTCACCACTCGCGTCTCCGTATGGGCCCCCAATGGCATCTTCTCCTACCGGGTAATTTTTAAATGACACAGGCGCGTGCGCCGTACTGACGTCATCAAGGTGCGCGCGCCTGTGTCACACAGAAAGTGCCGGGCAGGGAGCAGAGGACAGATTCCTGCGTTCCGCTGCCTACACTGTGCGAAGCTGTGGGATCGCTCCCTGCCCAGCATGCTGTATGCGATGAGGTCAATCTGGGCAAGGGCCCCGGACCCTCAAGGTACGGACAACAGGCCAGATTGACCGCATTATTAATTGGCCAGCAAAGGCCCCCTGATCCTCCGGGCCCCGATGCAGCTGTACCGCCTGCACAGGCCGTGTGTCCTCCATTGAATACCTCATGACACCTTCTACTGAACTGGTTAGGGTTAACATTGCACGTTTCTTATATTTGACTTTCACTTCTTTTTTGTTTGAGATCTTGTTATTTCCAAACTCCAATATCAAATCACAATTTTCAGCATTGGACTCTGTAACTTCCCTGTTGTCTAAGCAAAGCAGCCAGATTACAACATGTGCAGGTGCTGGAGAAGTGCTATAATTGCCAGATTATTCTATCAATCAGTAGCCACCGCACCGTGGCAAACTGCAGTGACTGACAGAACCCAATAGTATATTCAGTATATTCAATATTTGCAATATATTTTTGTAACCCAAATTATAGGACTTGACCTTGCAAGGCTGAGCAGCAAAGGTGTGTGGTGTTTACCCAGCGAGCCAGCTCATCCTTGTGAGAATTCAGATTTTGTCTGTGTTCTTATTGGAGCCTAAATAAAGTATCCAGGCAGAGTCTAAAATGTCCTAATCATATAATCACTATCCTAAATATTGACCGTGTCATAATAGAGAATAATGTTATAAATAGAAAATATATTTTTGAATCACTAAATAGGCCTATTGCTATATGAAAGTCTCATTTTTTCCTTCCATCTTTTAAGTGGGATTGGAAGGGAATATTCACACGGCTGTGGCTGTGCTGGGGTTGATACAATTTTAGGCTAGGTTCCTACAATGAGTTTTTGATGCACAAATAATGTAGCGTCTTACACTTCCAGCAGAGGGGATGGGATTTATAGAAATTTCCTGACCACTGAGTTTTTTTTACGCTGCATAAATTGATCTGCTGTGCTTTTTTTAATTGACAACGTCGACTTCTCTTCCTAATATATAGTGGGTCAAGGTTACGCCACCCCCCTTCAAAAGTAACCTGCACACCTAAGGTTTATCTGCTGTCATTAAATGTGTATTGCATAAATGGCCACCAGGTGGCAGTGTAGTTTAGTGACGGCAGTCCTGGCACCTGGGTAGGCAGACAAGGGGTTAATAGAAAGGAGGATAGGATATATAGGACAGGACGTAGATGTAGGGCAGGAGAGTCCCCAGGAGGAGATACAGAGAACAAGGCCAAAACCTGTAGACTTTAATTTACGATCCTAAGGGTCACCTGTTGAGAATGTCAGTTATGCTTTGGCTGCTGGGAGGCTCCCTCTTGTGGCCAGGAATGGTTTGGACAGAGAACAGGTGTGTTGAGCAATGGGCATTTCCATTGCTAACTCTCTGCTTATTTAAATTCTGGTCTGATAGCAGGCTATGCCAGATGTCAGTTGTTCTTTGTTCACCAGCCTGCTTCATCCTGCTCCATACCACATCTACCCCAGATAAGTGCTTTGCTCTTTATTTGTTGTTTGGTTCTTTTACTCTTATCTGAGTTTCTCATTTGCTGTGGTTGTTTTCAGTTTATTTGCATGCAGCGATCTTCCCTCTCAGTTGCTTAGCTGGGAAACTCCCTGCAGTTATGTTTGGAGTATTGCTCCTATTAGTCCATGTGTTTGTGGCTTTTTGAATTTGTAATGATTCCTATTTTCTGTTCATTGGTATGACAAGAGCGCCTGGTATAGGACGGAGTGCAGAGCGTGCGATCTGAGGGCCTTTTTGTACTATCAGGAATTTGGAATTTTGCAGGGTTTTTCTCTGGCCACCATCAGCCCCTTTCCTGTCCTTTCCTATTTTAGTCAGTGGGGGCCTCACCTTTTGCTAATCCTATCATCTATCTGTGTATTGTGTTTTCCTATATCACCGCAGTCTTTGAATGTGGGGGGCTTGCTATTCTTTATCTATTTTCTGAGGCAGAGAGTTATTCATCTTTCCTTCCTTTAGGATAGCTAGTTCTCTGGCTGGGTTCGAGGTGCACAGGATGTTAGTTCACCCCTCGGCTACTTCTAGTTGTGATGGTTAGTAAGGGGATGGCGGCCAGATTAGTTGCCAATGCTCTTGTCACCTTTTACCAATGATTTATGGTAGTCTTCCATGGTTCCGGATCATAACAGTACATCCGGCCTACAAATTTAAAGGGTACTCTTAAGAAGGAAAAAAAAGAGAGGTCTGCTGAAATTTTTTTTTTTTTTTTGGTGTTTTTCCTCTTCTTCTTTGGGTTCCGTGGAAGATTTATTTTTTATAGCATGGATGATTTGGGTGATCTGTGATAGATTCTCCAAGATGGTCCACTTGGTTCCCCTATCTAAGTTGTAGTCTTCATCAGAGTTGGTGCCTTTGTTTTTCCAACATGTTGTTCGTTTGCATGGTATTCCCGAAAACATTGTTTCTGAGAGAGGTGTGCAGTTTGTATCCAGGTTTTGGAGGATTTTTTTCTCCAAATTGGGCGTTTAGCTGTCTTTCTCCTCGGCGTTTCATCCTCAAACCAACGGTCAGACTGAAAGGGCTAACCAGACCCTGGAGACCTATTTACGGTGTTTTGTTTCTGCGGATCAGGATGACTGGGTTTCGTTTTTGCCTTTGGCTGAATTTGCCCTTAACAATAGAGCTAGCTCTACCACATTGGTGTCCCCCTTTTTCTGCAATTTTGGGTATCACCCCAGGTTCCTCTCGGGGCAGCTTGAGGTGTCTGACTGTCAAGGGGTGGATTCGGTGGTAAACAGAATGCAGCAGATTTGGGGGCAGGTAGTGGATAAATTGTTTCAGTCCCAAGAAACTGCCCAAAAGTTTGCCAACCGGCGTCGGACTTTTGGTCCCCCGTTTAAAGTGGGGGACATGGTGTGGTTGTCCTCTAAAAATATTCCTATGAGAGTTCCATCTCCTAAATTTAAGCCCAGATTTATTTTACCTTATAAGATTTCGGAGATTATCAACCCTGTATCTTTCCGTTTTACTCTGCCTGTGTCATTTAAGATTCACAATGTCTTCCATAAGTCCTTGTTGAAGAAACATGTGGAGCCAACGGTTCCTACAGCAGCGCCTCCTGACCCTGTTTTGGTACAAGGGGATCTGGAGTATGAGGTTGAAAAAATTCTGGATTCCCAACAGCTTCCGTACCTTGTGAAATGGAAGGGTTATGGGCAGGAGGATATCTCTTGGGTTGTGGCTTCTGACATTCATGCGGACAGGTTGGTTCGCGCCTTCCATCATGCTCATCCCGAGCGACCCGGTGGCATTGGTGAGGGTTCGGTGACCCCTCCTCAAGGGGGGGGGTACTGTTGTGAATGTCAGTTATGCTTTGGCTGCTGGGAGGCTCCCTCTTGTGGCCAGGAATGGTTTGGACAGAGACCAGGTGTGTTGAGCAATGGGCTTTTCCATTGCTAACTCTCTGCTTATTTAAATCCTGGTCTGATAGCAGGCTATGTCGGATGTCAGTTGTTCTTTGTTCACCAGCCTGCTTCATCCTGCTCCATACCACATCTTTTGCTAATCCTATCATCTATCTGTGAATTGTGTTTTCCTATATCACCGCAGTCTTTGAATGTGGGGGGCTTGCTATTCTTTATCTATTTTCTGAGGCAGAAAGTTATTCATCTTTCCTTCCTTTAGGATAGCTAGTTCTCTGGCTGGGTTCGAGGTGCACAGGATGTTAGTTCACCCCTCGGCTACTTCTAGTTGTGATGGTTAGTAAGGGGATGGCGGCCAGATTAGTTGTCAATGCTCTTGTCACCTTTTACCAATGATTTATGGTGGTCTTCCATGGTTCCGGATCATAACAGTCACCCCTATGATCGTGGACACGTGGGGTCCTGCTCTTTAGAGGACTAAGGAACTGCACCTCAGAGGTGGGGTTTAGGTCGGTCGGGGAGACATTTTTCCTGGATACGAAAAGCCTAAGAAATTCGCTGAGAGACCGAAGGTCAGTGGACTCTTGTCTGAGAAGGGTAGGTCCTGGCCCAAGCACAAATGGAGGCGTGCTGTCATACATAGCCTTTCCAAAGTGCAAGCTAATCCCTGTGAGTGGGACGGATGGGCTTAAGGACTATTTGAATCGGTTCGTGCAACGTGACGTCAGGCGGGAGAATGAGGGGCGTAGTGGTAGCTAATGGAGCCCAGGTGCCAGGAAAGCGGTCAGCTGTTAAATTATATATGGAAGTATAGTCTGGAGGGAACACCATCGGTACCAGAAGCAGTGCCCATGTAATGCAAGAGAATTCCGATAGTGTTAAGATGAAGAGTAAAGCTGGGGTCACACTAAACGACAGCGACAACGACGTCGCTGTTACGTCACCATTTTCTGTGACGTAGCAGCGACCTTTTAAGTCGCTGTTATGATCGCTGCTTAGCTGTCAAACACAGCAGCCGAAACAGCGATCATAACGACACGCGTCGCAGTGCTGCAACATGTGCAGAGAGCAGGGAGCCGCGCACACTGAGCGCTGGCTCCATGCTCTCCTAGCTACAGTACACATCGGGTTAATTACACGATGTGTACTGCAGCTACATGTGCAGAGAGCAGGAGCCGGTGCTGGCAGCGTGAGAGCGGCGGAGGCTGGTAACGAAGGTAAATATCGGGTAACCACCTTGGTTACCCAATGTTTACCTTGGTTACAGCTGCCAGATGCCGGCTCCTGCTCCCTGCTCGCTTCATTTCGTCGCCCTCTCGCTGTCGCACACAGCGATCTGTGCGTCACAGCGGGAGAGCGATGACCAAAAAATGAAGCTGGACATTCAGCAACGAGCGGCGACCTCACAGCAGGGGCCAGCTCGCAACCCTTCCCGTGGTTGTTCCTTCCCGGTGAAAGACCTGGCTAGTTTCCTGCCAGCGTTGAGAAACATGTGATGGTGTCTCCGCAGGCTTTCTTGTTTTGAATATTTCCCAGGACGCATTGCTCTAGAATCACTGTGTTGAGAAACACGTGATGGTGTCTCCGCGGTGTTGGATGTTGATCTCCCTAAGGTCAACCACCCTTGCTTATGTATATCCATGATAGCAAACGGAGAGCAGGAACTTTTTACTCACCTGTCCCTGGCGTTGCTGTCTCTGGCACTGCTGCTTCCAGCTCCGCAGTGCAGTTAATATGCATGAGCATAATGAGCAGGTCCAGAAGCAAGTGACAGCAGCACCGAAGACAGCAGCGCTGGAGACAGGGGAGTATAGAAAATCATTTTATTTCAAAGACACATGTTTTCTCCGGGGCACTGATGTCACATGGATCACAACACTGTGTGGTCCGTGGAACACCAGTGCTGCCAAAGAAAAACTGACTTGTCTCCATGCGAAACACATGGACAAGCATGTGCGCCACACGAACACACGTCTGGATGAACACACGTCTGGATGAACACACGTCTGGATGAACACACGTCTGGATGAACACACTGATGTGTGCGCAGACCCATTGATTTTAATGGGTCTTTGTATGTCCGTGTTTCCGATACGTATGAGAACGGACATCATACATACCAGCATCACGGACATGTGAAGGAGGCCTTAGGGAGGTGAATCATTAGCGATAGGACCATCTTGATTGGGTACACCTTGTCAAGATTGGATGGCTTTTATGTGTTTTTTTTTATCAAAATAGTGTCCTTTAAGTACCCTATGTTATTTACATATACTACTACTATTTATTTACTTACTGCAGGGTATCTGCTCATTGTTTTTATCCCAAGTTTTGAATTTTTGATGTTGCAGAATTTCTGCAGCATTTCTGTTCCTATTACGTAAATTAAGTTACTTGCATTTATTTACATGCGTTTTTTTTGCATTTTGAAGTTGACTTTTTTTGTCTCGTTATGGTGTCATTCTTTAAATAAAGCTGCTTTGTTTTTGATACTTCCAGTTATTTGGCTGTGAAAAACTTTATTGTTAGTCATGTATGGATTACAATAGTTATTAGAGCATATGCGTTTTTGAGTACGGATTTTCTGCACCTAATGCAATTCTATGGGGAAAATCAGCACATAAAACTCAGTTGATTAAAAAAGAAGCACAGTGGGCACGAGATTTATTTATATCTCATCCAGTTTATTGAAACTGTATGGGTATGTGCGCACACTGCAGATTTGGTGCAGAAATTTTCTGCATGAAATCTGCACATTCTGGCAGAAAAAAGCACCAAAAACGTATACATTTTGGTGCATTTCTTGTGAATTTTTGTGCCATGCCTTTTTTTTTAATGAAGTCAATGGGTGGAAGGGCTAACAAACGAAGGAAAAAACGCACCAACAATTGACATACTAGAGATTATTTTCTGCACCAAATCTGCAAGTAAAAAATAAGCAACGTGTGCACAGCTTGACTTTGCTGGTATATCTAGCTTGAAGAGAGACATGCAGATTTTGGCAACAAACGGCACCAAAAAACACATCAAAAACATGCAAAGTAAAAAACTCATCGTTTGAGCACAGCCTATGGTCATGTGCACATGTTCAGTTTTTGGTCAGTATTTTACATCAGTATTTGTCATCAGTATTTGTAAGCCAAAACGATGAGTGGGTACAAAATGCAGAAGTGTTACTATTAGGCTATGTCCGCACGTTGCTTTTTACCTGTTTTTTTGCTGCTTTTTCAACTGTAGCGTTTAATGCCAAAATGGATGTGTTCTGCTTTTCAAGCAAAATCAATGGGAATTTGGGTTTCTTGTCCGCACTATGCAGTTCAAACTGCAGCCTTTTTGTTGCAGAACTTTGGTAAAAAACTCAGCTTTGCAGTGCAAAACCCAAATGGCAAAAACAATTGACATGTCAATTGTTTTTGCCATTTGGGTTTTGCACTGCAAAGCTTGACCACTGAGGAAGGATTCTCCGGTCGTGATGGTTACTATACCCCCCGAACTTAACCTAAAAATAACACACCGACTGCATGCGACTTGGTTAAACAAATTGGCCACAGCAGCCTTTATTACCTATTATTAACATACTAACACAAGGGGGCGCCGTCCAACGGGCGACCCCAAACACACAATAATAGGTAACACATAATAATAATAATAATAAACGGTACATGAAACCCTATGTAGGCCCGGTCCAGAAACCCTTTCCTACACCAAATATCCCTGGCCGCAACACTCCGACCCAGAGATGAGGTATTAATCACCCCACGGATTAATACCCCCCAAACTTTGCAGAACCCCGTGCCTGCAATTTCCCGGAACCCAGAGACACCATACCAAGACAGTGCCTCTCGGTCCAGCTACCAATCCCTTACAACCGCCTCTGGACCAGACCTACCCCCGCTGCTGCGACAAAACATACATCCCTTTCACGATAATTTCTTTTTTTTGAACATAGTTAAAACAAACTCATAAACTCACAAACACAAACGGAGGGTGGGCGGGAATCTGTCGCCGTCCAGAGTCCAAAGGGGAGGTAAGACCCTCCCTAATCACTTATATACTCCCCCCCCTTCCCCTACAGGGACCCTTTTTCCACCAATCCCCTATATCTTCCCATAATGCCCCTCATTATACCTTTATTAACCCCTCACTCCCCTCTGGTCCTGTCGCCCCTCCCCCCTATGGGGTCCATGGCTTTCTTGACCACTGAGGAAGGATTCTCCGGTCGTGATGGTTACTATACCCCCCAAACTTAACCTAAAAATAACACACCGACTGCATGCGACTTGGTTAAACAAATTGGCCACAGCAGCCTTTATTACCTATTACTAACATACTAACAAAAGGGGGCGCCGTCCAACGGGTGACCCCAAACACACAATAATAGGTAACACATAATAATAATAAACGGTACATGAAACCCTATGTAGGCCCGGTCCAGAAACCCTTTCCTACACCAATATCCCTGGCCGCAACACTCCGACCCAGAGATGAGGTATTAATCACCCCACGGATTAATACCCCCCAAACTTTGCAGAACCCCGTGCCTGCAATTTCCCGGAACCCAGAAACACCATACCAAGACAGTGCCTCTCGGTCCAGCTACCAATCCCTTACAACCGCTTCTGGACCAGACCTACCCCCGCCACAGGACAGGACACGTGACACCTTACGTGGCCTGGACCCACCACACACCCAAGGCTTGCTCCACACCATCACGCAAACCTAGGGCCCATAAATCGGAACCAATGTCATTAGGGGAAACCCCATCACTCCTCCTAAACTGCCACTTCGGCGATTCCAGGTCCACATGCCTCACCACCACACCGCCGTTTCTCCGCACGAAACGCGCAACCACCCTGTTCACTTGTGCCCGGGCGCGATTAATCTTCTCAACCGACCGAGCCCCCCTCCACCATAATCTGGCCACAATATCCGACCACACCACTATCAAGCCCGGATGCCTTGCCCATAAACGCAATAGGTCGATCTTAATGTCCCTGATCAGATCGCGGGATGTCCGTGAACCCAGGTCATTCCCCCCCACGTGTAAAACCAACACGTTCGGAGGTCTGTCCATCCTGCAATAATATTCAAATTCCGGCACGACCCTGCTCCATTCCATGCCACGCACTCCAATCCACTTGACCGACGCCAGCGATCTGTCCACACTCAACTGCCGACCATTCGGGCGAGCATCGGCCCGACAGGCCCCCCAGAAAACGAACGAGTGCCCCAGGATCAAGATCAGTCACACTCCTACAATAAAGGAAACAATTTTAACAAACAACACCACCATTCCCGATTGCAACAAAGAACAACAAAAACCCAACGGCAGAACAAACAAACTCTAACCAGAGCCCTCAACGAGATAATAACTGTGGGCGCACATAACCACGAAAACGAGAGGACTCCCACCGACCAATCCGTCTCACCATGTCATCTCCAAGGCCCCAACGAGAAGCCTCGGTAGCCGCCCCGATCCTGAAAGAATGGGACCCGTAATCCTCTGGGCGCTCACCCGCCCAGTGCAGGCAACTCCTCAACACTGCCACAAACTGGTAACGAGACAACCAAGCCCCGTCCTCGTGACGTAGCAGCGGGCCCGGAAGACCGCCCCGCAGACCACAAAACTTACTCACCACCTGCACCGGGCACAAGCCATCCCCTTGCACCGCATACAACACTACTAACCTGCCTCGACCCATCTGGTCCGTCTTGGACCGCCGAAGCCGACACTCCACTCGCTGTCCCACTACCGAAACATCCTCGGATAGCAAACCACCCCCACTAACCCTCGACGGGCTCACCAATTCCCCTATCCGAAAAGCCCCGAAAAAGCTAACACAAAAGCAGTTTCAAACAGCACCGTCTCATACGCTGAGACACAAATCTCCTGCAAACCATCCACCAAACGCCGTAACAAGTCCAACGAAATGGGCCGCCTAGTGTCCCGCACCTTCACCCCTTTCCGAAAACCTTTCAATGCCTGCCTTACCCGGAAATCCCGTGAAACGTCCTGCTCACCCCTAACCTTTAACCAAAAGGCCACGGCCGCCACCCTAAGCGCCACAGCCGATGCTGACCTCCCAGCCCTAAAATCCTCACTCACCAATGCCAAGAGCGCCAATAAATAATCCACTCGCCCGTTACCAAACATCTCACCCAGCACTGCCTGCCACTCAACCCACACTTTAGCATAACGGCACCAAGTCACCTCGGTCACCGAATTCCTAATCAAACCCGCAATCACTGCCTCACCAGGCTCCACAATTCCTCTGGGCACACCGCTCCGATCTTGTCTGCCCCCGGCAGTAACTCCCGAAACCTGTGGAACTGAAAACGAGATAAAGCGCCAGCCACCCCGTTATCAACCCCCGACACATGTTTTGCAACCACATGAATATTCTACAGCAAACCCTTGAGCACCAAATGCCGCAGATATGCCACTACCGGTCCAGATTTCGCTGACAAGCTGTTTATTGCATGCACGACTGCCTGATTATCGCAATGAAAGCACACTTTACGTCCCGAAAATTGCGACCCCCACAACTCCACCGCCACCACGACTGGAAACAACTCGAGCAGGGCCAGATTTCTTACCAGGCCACCCTGCCGCTAATCCTCGGGCCACCTCCCCACACACCGATGACCCTGAAAAATGGCGCCGAAACCCGCCGATCCGGCCGCATCCGTATACAGTTCCAGCGCATCATTAGGCACCACCTTCTTCAACCACAAAGCGCGGCCGTTAAAATGCCGCAAGAAGACGTCCCAAACCAACAAATCTTCCTTGATCTCCCGCGTGACCCGCACAAAATGTGCCGAGGACCGCACACCTGCCGTAGCTGTCGCCAACCTCCTGGCGAAAACACGCCCCATCAGCATAATCCTGCATGCAAAATTCAGCTTTCCAAGCAAAGACTGTACCACCTTAAGCCGCACTTTTTTTGCTGCCAGCATTGCTGCAACCGCGCTCCGCAAATCCACAATCTTGTCCTCCGGCAACCTACATTCCATGGCCAGCGAGTCGATTTCAATCTCCAGGAACCGCATATCCGGCGCCGGCCCCTCCGTTTTTTCCTGCGCCAAAGGGATCCCGAAACAATTCGCCACTCTCTGCAAGGCGAACAACAAACCAGCGCAAACATGGAACCCGCTGGACCAACACACAGAAAATCATCCAAATAATGAATAATGGATGACAAGCCGGACACGTCCCGCACCACCCACTCAACAAAGGAACTAAAAGCCTCAAAATAGGAACAAGAAATCGAACAGCCCATGGGCAAACAACGATCAACATAAAACTTCCCGTTCCACCAGCAACCCAGAAGGTGCTGACTCTCCGGATGCACCGGCAACAAACGAAACGCCGATTCTACATCCGCCTTCGCCATCAATGCACTGCGTCCCGCCGTACGTACCAAGTCCAGCGCTTTGTCTAACGAGACGTAGTACACCGCCGACAATTCCGGCGCAATGCCGTCATTCACAGACGACCCCTCCGGAAATGAAAGATGATGAATGAGCCGAAATTTATTCGGCTCCTTCTTTGGCACCACCCCCAGCGGGGACACCACCAAATTACTGCACAGCGGGCTCTCAAATGGGCCCCCCATCCTGCCCAGCTCAACCTCTTTACCCAACTTCTCACCCACAACCATAGGGTGATCCCTCGCCGACCGTAAATTACGACAAACCGGAGGCAATGCCTCAACCGTCGACGGAATCTGTAACCCGTACAAAAAAACAAACCGCAAAAGTGACGCCGCTGCCCCATCCGGATACCTATTTAAAAACGGCGCCATCGCCTCTACTTTCACTGGCGTCCTCCCTTTTACCAGACCCATCCCCGGCCTTGCCTCTCCCTTTCTTAAAACATTTGGACAAACTATGTACCCCCCCCCCGCAGCCGGAGCACTCATGCTTGAACCTACATGCTGCACCAAATTTGCACTGGCCTTCGTTAAATTGCCAGCACAATCCCTTTTTCTCGATCCCCGAGGGCCCGGCTCCCGTTCCCCCGGCACCGCCACGAAAGGGCTGGCTCGGGGCCGCCATTAAACGCATCCATAAGGAAATGTCCCTATGATCCCACCGCATGCCGGGCCGCAACGCCTTCCGCTGCCTAAACTGCTCATCATACCGCAGCCATGCCAAGCCCCCGTACGTGCGATACGCCTCCCCGATTGCATCCATATAGCGGAATAGAGCCGAGCAGTGCTCCGGCTCCTTTTCCCCTACCACGCTAGCCAAAATTGCGAACGCCTGCAACCAATTGGAAAAGGAACGAGGAATGAGCCTATAGCGGCGTTTTTCTTCCTCCTCCTTTTCCTTCTTGGAATCGCTCGGCTTCACCTTGTCTAGGTTAAATTTTCCAGGGGTAGTAAGGAAAATATCTCCACATACTCCCCTTTCCAAATTTTTTCCCTCACCTCTTTTTGAGGTGCGCCCCTAGCGGTCCCTCAAAGCACACATACACCTCGCTCTTAGCCCTGTCATCCAGCCACACCACCTCATCCTCCTTTTCCTTCTCCTTTTCTCCCGCTTTATCGCCTGCAGGCTCCACTACTCCGCTAACTACACCCGCCCCCACCGGCGCCTTCTCGCCACTGGCCGCCGCTGCGCCATCCACCGCCGACCCCGTCCAGGCTGCCGCCGGTGCTCGCGCTAAACCCTGCAAAAGCCCCAGCAACTGACTAAGCAAAGCTGACCCCTCTGGCGCTGCCGTGCCCGCAGCCGCCTCCCCAACACCAGCACCCCACGCCGCAAGCAATGCCGAATCCACGGCTAGCTCACCCGACCGTGACGCGGAGATGGAATTCGATACTGCGACGTCGTCCGTAATCTGCTCCTCTGATTCATCCCCCGACCTGAGGGCTCCTTCTTTTTCCTCACTGTAGCCGTCCTCCACCGTCCCAGCTCCAGAGGACGCAGCCGATGCGTCCCCTCCACCACAGCCGCCCTTCTGGGCAACCGCGTGGGCATCCTCTGCTTTCTGTGTGGCGACAGCCCACAAGACCGTCCTGTCCCCTGGGCCGCCTCTGACCGAGTCCTCTTCCTGGAGGAGCCTCTCCCCGAGCTCAGGGGGGCTCCCCACCGCCGGTTCCTGCCCTCCAGGGCCTCCGACCGAGACCTCCCGCTGGGTCCTCCCCCGCCCGAGGGAGACCGCGGCCGCCGGGCGCAGTGCTGATGACCTGAGGGACCTGGCGGTCACTGCGGGGCTCCCGCCGTCCCTCCTGCTCTCCGCAGCCGTACAGGTATCCGGGTGGCGCCTGCCCACACCGGTCCCCCTGCTGGCTGCCTGCGCCCGGCCCCCCCACCGTCCTCGGGGGGTACTGCTGGCCTCCATCATCAGCCGAGCACGCTCCTGTACAGAAGCAGCCGCCGGGACGTGCCCCACCGCCGGGGGCCCGGCGTCCAGAGCAGGCCCCAGGCTGGAGACGCCCCCTCTCCGTGCCTCCGTTCCCCGCTGGGCACGGCCTGGTTCCCGGGCTGATGCTGGCCTGCAAAATTAAGCCTGCGGCCTGGGACCGGAAGTAGGCCCCAGGCCGGGCCCACCGCTATCCAGGCCGCCGCTGGCCTCAGTCCGTCGCCGGGCTCGCTCCCGGCCGGGAGACGCCGCTGGGCTCCGTACTCCAGCCCGAGGCCTGAGACCGGAAGAAGGCCCCGGGCTGGCCACGCCCCCTTCTCGGCCGCCGCGGCCTCACCGGAGATTCCTCCCAGCGGCCGGAGCGGATGCAGGGAGCTGCCGCTGCCCGCCCCGCCGCGGAGGGTCCCGAGGGGGGCTCTCACTGGGCCTCCTCGCTCCCCCCGCGCCTGGAGAGTACCTGACAGGGGGCCTGGAACGCCGCCCACGGCGAGGGGGGAGCAAGGGGCAGGTGCCGACGGGGAAACCCAGGCAGCCCTGAAGTGAGACTGCACTGCCTGGGCCCCGTGCACCGTCATCGCCGCTCGGATCATTCGATCCAGTTCCTGGAGGTCTGCCATGAATCCTGGAGATGGCTATTCGGTCCTGGTCTTGGTCCTGGGTCCGGTCAGAATCTGTCGCCGTCCAGAGTCAAAAGGGGAGGTAAGACCCTCCCTAATCACTTATATACTCCCCCCCTCCCCTACAGGGACCCTTTTTCCACCAATCCCCTATATCTTCCCATAATGCCCCTCATTATACCTTTATTAACCCCTCACTCCCTCTCTTTCCTCTGGTCATGTCGCCCCTCCCCCCTATGGGGTCCATGGCTTTCTGAGTTTTTGACCAAAGTTCTGCAACAAAAAGGCAGCAGTTTGAACAGCATAGTGCGGACAAGAAACCCAAATTCCCATAGACTTTGCTTGAAAAGCAGAACACAACCATTTTGGCATTAAACGCTGCAGTTGAAAAAGCAGCAAAAAAGCAGGTAAAAAGCAACGTGCGCACATAGCCTTGTACTTTTCCTTTCCTTTTATTGCTGAACTCCTAATTTTGGCTTAAAAATACTGATGTCAAATACTGAATGTGTGAACGTGGCCTTATATTGGATTGCAACAACCTGTACTTCAGTTGCATTGACACAGCTGTGTTGTGAGCAGAACTACATCACGATCACGATCAAGACCCCATCTCCGCTAACTGACTGCTAATCACATCTGAACTTCCTGTATGAATATTTTCTTATACTGTAACTGGATAGACATACATTTGGTAAAATTAATGAAGTAGTAACTGCAGCGTAAATTTCAGAGTTAACGGTGGAAGTCCAATTTTATGTGCATTGCTTATCACACTTCTTGCCCCTGTGTATAAAACTCCGATGGCCAGGACTAGATGTTAACCCATTCAAGTAGAGAGACTACCAGCTCTTTAAAAATAACATAGTTTGATTTAACAGTCCTTTGATGACAACTATGTATGTGTATACAATATAACGAGCACCCAACTTCTCTTACTTTTCATTGGCACAGAGTAACTTATGACACTCTCTTCAGTCCCAACTCTGTTGTTCCTGTCCCCACTGATCTGGTACATTTTACCACAACCCAACCCAACAGCATGAAACAGTTTGTGAAAGACATTTTTCTCCACCAGCAGTTCAGCATCTGATTCTCCTTGTAGAGGAGAAAGTCTGCAAATATGACCGGTTTCAAGCTTCAAGCTCTCTGATGCCTGGGGAATTCCCATCTGGGGCACTCTTCCTCACTTTCTACTCCGTCTTTTAGAAGCTGTAAGCTACTTGGGGCCTTTCCCATAGATATTACTTCTCCAAACTCGCCTGATTGGGTTACTTCTTCTATAATCAGCCCTTGAACCAGACGCTCTCCTTCACGCTGGTCTCTACCACTCTCCTTGATTCTCAGTTTGTCCCTCAGGATCACGCTATCTTTGTCCCAGTTTCCTTTCTTCTTCTCACCACAGGTCACTCACTGTATGCGGCCTTGACGATCATTTAGGCCATAGGTCTCTATCTGTCACTTGCTGGGTGTCACGCTCCCGGTGTCCCGGCAGCCCTCCTTACCCACTGAGCCGGTTCCTGCATCGCACCACCGCTCCATACCCACTGATCCAGTCGTACCTGCATCGCACCACCGCTCCGTACCCACTGATCCAGTCGCACCTGCATCGCACCACCGCTCCGTACCCACTGATCCAGCCTCGCCAGCGCACCACCGCTCCTTGCCCACTGATCCAGTTCACATGTCCGCCGGTCACGCCTGCCGCTCCCGCTCATGCTCCCCTGAGTCCTGTTCCTGGTCTCAGGAGTCTGACTCTGAGTCTTAGCCACATGGTTCTGTATAGGACCGGGCCGTGCCCACTCTCCTGGTCTTATAGGCCCAGCACACCTGCAGCAGGAAATGACATGAGGCTGTGCTGGGTATATAAGACTGACCTAGCCATGTGGGCGGCGCCTGATCAACGTGTCCTGAAGCTTGTCTTTTGAGCTAGGGACTCAGGTCCCCTTGTGCTGTGTCCTGTTACCTGGAGTACTGTTTGTCTTTGCTATCGGGTACCTGTGCCTGTTTCCTGTATTGTCCTAAAGAACTCCGTGACCCTGGTGACCTGGTTATACCTGTCCCTGCCACGCCAGTGCTCCGGCTGCTGTGTACCCTGCCCTCCGGTGGGGTGCATGGTCCAGTGGATCCACCTCCTGGGCCCACCAGTCCTCCCGGCCCTGACACTGGGCCATATCTGATGTTAAACAGGAAACCATCACTTAACCCACATTCTCACCACTCCATTATGGGCTAGTCCTAACTCTTAACTACTTCTTACCCTACTGTAAGCCTAACACATAAAACACTGCCTAAGGCCTCTGTCACACGCCCGTGAAAATCACGCATGTGTTTCACGGACGTGTCTAAGATGCGGATTGTCCTCAGTGTGCTGTGTGTATGGCACACGTGTGTTCTCCGTGTGTTATCCGTGATAACACACGGAGAACGGGAACTTTCTGCTCACCTGTCCCTGGCGTCGCTGTCCGTGGTGCTGATCTTCGGTCTCCGGTCCTACTGCCTCCCCGCTGCTGCAGTTTCCGGCCGCAGTGAAGTGAATATGCAATGAGCATAATGAGCGGCGGTCAGCAGCAAGTGACAGCAGCGGCAGAGACAGCAGGGCTGGAGAAGGTGAGTAAAGGTTTTTTTTTTTTAAAAGACACATGTCTTTTCTCCGGTGCGTGTCACACGGAACAAATCGTGTTACGTGTGACACGTTTGCATTCCGTGTGACACCCGTGATGCCGGAGAAAAACAGACACGTCGGTGTATGGAGCACACGGGCAAAAGTAAGTATGGAACGGACACACGTAAGTACGGAACGGACACACGTTCCGTGCAAAAATACTTACGTGTGCCCGAAACTATAGGAAAACATGTGTCAACGTGTGCCCATGTCTCTGGGACGTGAGAAAATTGTCCATACACGTACCGGAGGCACAAACGTGTGACAGAGGCCTAACATTACACATGACATCACCATTCACATAGCACATTAGTTCCACAATAAAGCAAGACATAATTCACATTATAACAATGCGATTGGTATCTTCTGGGGGGGGGGACAACAAGTCCACCTCCTTATAGCTCATAAGTTTAAAAGTTAGATGTATGAAACCTAAGGTCCTGGTTTTGGCTTACAAATACTGAGGTAAAAACATAGTAAACAACGTGCCGGGGGAGTGGGGGGTCAAACCCTCTACAATGTAAAGTATATTGTGCTATGTGTTAATGTTTATTAGTCGATAAGCTTTAAATTAAAGTGCACCAACCAGCAGGATTTTCCTATATAACCTAAAGTCAGTGCTATACTGATGCTATCATGCTGATTCTATACATACCTGTAGTTGTGAGATTGGCTGTATAGTTTTTGAAACACATGCAAGTAAAGTTTGTGAAATGAGCAGCTTTTAGTTTGGCAGCAGCTGCCGAGCAAGTAATAGCTGGGGTTGGTTTTCATAGCGATTTCTGCCCCCTGCCTGTTGTTCCTACCCCTTTCATTTATGCAAAATCCCTTATAGCGTTTTACTAATGGTTGTGACTATATACCAGTGGCTAGAAGGACCTTGTGTGTGACTGACTTGGTTAGTGGGAGTGATGATGTCTCCTCCTCTCCACTATAATGATGCAAAGGTGGGCTTCCGCCACTCTGCACCCCCATCTTAGGGTCTTATCTCCAGACCCCTGTGTACCGCCCTGCGCTTGGCCGCAGCCGAGCCACTCGGATCTGGACTCGTTTGGTGGGTGGCTCGAGCGCCTCTGGACCCGGGGGACACCTCGCTCATCAAGGGGTTGCTGGCGATCTCGATGGGGGTGGTTAGGTAGGTATACGGCCGGAGCCGTGTTTTGAGTTCGTGACGCCACCCACGGGACGTGGTGAAGGTGTAGACACCACCACTGTGATTATGGGGCACTCGGGGGAGATGGTCGTGCAGCAAGATGTTAACCCTCCGTGGGCAGGGATGGTGGCCCCGAGACCCGTTCGGGAAGTGTGTAGTGGCTGTGCGGTGCAGGGCAGAGCGCGGCCGGATGGCACTGTTGTACTCATGATTATTGATACACGCAAGTCTCTGGTAAACCAAATTGATGATGGTCGGTGCCCGCAGCCGGCTGCGTCTTGTCCCCCACCCGGGTTGATGGTCCTGGTCTTTCTCCTGTACCTCTTTATGTTCATGTTGACTGCCTATTCCTCAGCAACGGGAGACTGCTTCCCGGCTATATATATGTTGGAGGAGTCTGTTTGCCCACAGGCGCTGGCCTGTGGGATCTCTCTGCCTGTGTGGTGGCTTTCTGTCCCCCTCGGTGGGCTGTTGCCTTCTTTCGGGTCTTGGGACGGGAAAGGACCTAAGGTCCAGACCCCAATCAGTGAATTCGACATGGTCCAGTGGCTTCTGGGCTTCGTTCTGGGTCTGAGTACCCCCCTGGTGCTCCGGTTTCCAGTCGGTTCGGTACCGGCGGGCCACTACCCTGTCCCAGTCCCTTACGGTTCCACCTGGCCGTCTTCCCGGCTCCTACAGGCCAGGCCACCGCCTGCCTCCTAGCCAATGTGTGCGGACTACGACCCTCACACCTGTCAGACTGTGGCAGACCTGTCACCACAGGCCTGCCGCGCTCTCCTTCACTCCCAACTGCTCTAGACTGACTCGCTGACTGACTGACTACTGTTTTCCTGCCTCAGGCCCTCTGGACTCCTCGGTGGGCATGGCCAACTGCCTGTCTCCGCCCCCTAGTGTGTCCATTGAGCCCTGAGGGAGGTTACTAGGTTTTGTGTGGTTGGCTAATGTTACCTTATTAGGTGGACGGGTGTTATGCAAGGGCCTACCTGTGACTACCTGGCTAGTCCAGGGCGTCACACCCGCTTCTATTATAGCCAACTCCAGGACCACGTGGACTTGGAAAAATAATGTTGCTAATAATACGCAGTGTCACAGGATGATCTCTCACCTCTCAGCCGCCATCGCTTCTGACGGGCGATTTCGGCTCAGTGCGCATGAGTTTGGGTTATGCGCACTATGAAGCCAGGTGTACGCGGCCTGGCTTCAAACTGAAGTAGTGCGCATGACCGAAAGTCCGGGATCATGCACACTGAGCCGAAATCTAGCGATGGCAGTGGAGAGGTGAGTGAGATCATCCTGTGACGCTGAGCATTTATTAGCATGACAGCACATCCACAGGGGTGTACTAACATGCTAATGAGGGGTGACTGACCGGGGATCTAACGCCCTTGGGACTAGTGCCCTTGCTCATTAGCATACGATATAAGATCTTTAGAAATACTTTTTCTAAAGATCTCTATCTATGCTAGTGTATACAGGGAGAATTAGGCATAGATTAGCAATATACTGTACACACAGAAATGCTCGTGGTTCTGGGTGAATATTGGTCCTGACAGGTTCCCTTTAAGAAAACTGCTTCCAAAGAGCAGGCTGTGCCTTTGCTGCATTACGAGTATTTGTTGCATTTATGCTGCGTTCTTGGTGTGTCATTTAGCAACAGTACATGTTTACTAAAGTTACTTGAAGTCACCAAAAAGCAGCAAAAATGCAGCAAAAATGCAGCAAAAATGTATCGGTTATATTTTTGCAGCATTTCATTGCTTTCAATGGTGAAAAAAAGCTGAAAGAATTGACATGAATGATATCTCTGGAATCTCATAGCTTTTGCTGGTACTGTAAAAAGCAGCTTTTAATTTGCCTAAAACGCATGCAAAAATGCAACATGTGAACATAGCCCCAGTGTTTGATTTCAAAACACTCCTCATGAATGGGTTATCTTAACCCCACTGCCGAATTAAAATCTGGTACTTTCATTATAGGTGCTTTTGGTGTCGTTATTAATGTCAATGTCTATTGTTTCCTGGAATATTTGGGTATTCTCTGAATATTTTTACGTTCTGGATTTTTTGGGTGTGTTCTCATCAATATTGAAGTGCTTGAGTCTTATGAAAAATGCATATGCAGGCTTTATTTAGTATTGAATGCTAATGAAACATTTATTCTTTGAGGTGGCAATGAACTTAACACAAGCATGCACCCTGTGAAGCTGAAATTCTATATCTGACTTTGCAATACTAAACACAACATAAGCTACTTGAGATAATCCTGCGCTATGCCTTCTAGAAACCAAGAATAAAGATGAGCAATGAGTATTTTTTATTGTTCAGATAAATCTTAAATAAAAATATAAAGAAGCTTTGCAAATAGTCTTCATTAAAACCCTCATACCATTTTACAGTGTACCCCCAGGCCCTAGACAAAGCTATGCATCTTAATGGAGATGTTGGATATGTAGATTTGCTGCAGTGTTACATGCCCATTTTCCTGTGGATTTTGTTGCAGATATGACTTCAATTTTTGCATGATTTCCAAAATTGTTGTAAAATTGCAATGTTTCTGCCTCAATCTTTTAAAATGTCAGAAAAAAACCCAACATGATTGCATTGTGTGAATGAAGGGGGGAGCTGGGTGATGGCCATCAGGGCTCCACTCTCCTTCTTCTATCTGGTGTTGTGCATGTGTTCCGCCCCGGGCATTGCGACACTTACTTTCTTCAGCGGCTCGTCCACCACTCCGTCGCTAGTTACTGTCATAAACGTAGTTGGGCAACACATCACTGAAACTAGTTCCTTTTTAACTCAATTAACTCAAACTCCAACGTCTTTATTTAGCACATAATCGTCGTGAGAGATACCTTCATAACAAACTTTCCAGGAAAGACATGCCACATTCCTTCTGCATCACCGTCCCGCTGTTGCTGGTCTATGGAGTAAACGTCTGTCTAGCCCTCACTCGAATGTTTTAAATATAAAGGGTGCTTTACACGCTGCGACATCGCTAGCGATAGCACCCGACCACGTTGCTGTTTCGTCATGGGGGTGATCGCTGCCGTAGCGAACAATATCACTACGGCAGCGTCACGCGCACATACCTGCTTAGCGACGTCGCTGGATGCACCAAACAATCTCTCCTTTAAGGGGGCGATTCGTTCGGCGTCACAGCGGCGTCACTAAGCGGCCGCCCAATAGCAGAGGAGGGGCGGAGATGAGCTGCCGGAACATGCCGCCCACCTTCTCCCTTCCTCATTGCCGGTGGACGCAGGTAAGGAGATGTTCACCGTTCCTGCGGTGTCACACATAGCGATGTGTGATGCTGCAGGAACGACGAACAACCAGCGGCATGCACCACCAACGATATTACGAAAAGGAGCGATGTGTCAACGATCAACGATTTTTGACGTTTTTGCGATCGTTGATCATCGCTCCTTTTAGTCACACGCAATGATATCGCTAGTGGCGCCGGATGTGCGTCACAAACACCGTGACCCCGACGATATATCGTTAGCGATATCGTTGTGTGTAAAGTACCCTTTACCTTAAAACATTCTATATTATTATTCCTATGGTTGGTACTTATCTATAGTTTACTCCATGCTGTCCTACTTAACATTCTTATACTTTATATACTAAAATCCTAGAGGACAGAGTAGGAAAGTCTGCAGTAATACTCTTGTGGCCGCTCACATCCAGAGGTCCTTCCAGTCAGCAACCTTGACATACACCGCGGAGTAGGCGCCTTGGGCCGCATGAACCATGACCGGGATACCTGGTGACTCAGCTGGCTTACATCTATAAGTCGACAGTGGAGGCCTTGTAAGGGGTAGTCGGACCCCTGGTAGTGAAGGAACGTTTTCCCCCCCTGAAGACGCCACCGGTGTGGTGGCAAATAGTACTGGTAAAATGTTACCTGTCGTTTTTAGCTAATAAATGGTTTCCCCACTAGGTGCCAGTGTAGAGCAGTGGTTCCCCTGGTAACAGTGGCAGGGAAGGAAGGGCAGGGCAGCCTAGGTGGGGAAGGGAGGTCTCTGAATGCAGAGCAGTGTGCAGAGGGCAGTGTACAGTGAGATGTGACTGGAGAGAGAAGTCTGAGGTGACAGGGCAGAGTGTTGGAGTGAAACGTGGCAGGCAGCTAGAGTGAGTGCCCAGGCAAAGAAGTGGAGGTACACGGGAACGCCCGTAGAAAGGAAGAGAAGTAGTTCCCCGGCAAAGAAGTGGAGAGGTGAGAACTTGAGCCGGTAGTCTGTGGTAGATCTGCCCAACAGTAAATCCAGGTTCAGAGTACAGCTACTAGGGGGTTAATGCATGTCCCCTGCAGGCGAGGGAAAGTTACCGGGGAAAGAGGAAACCGTCAGCAAGAAGTGTAACCTGTAAACCGAAGTGACTTGATGTTGAAAGGTGTAAAGAAGAGTGGAAGTTGTGTTCAATAAAATGTTTCTTAGTTCATCAACTGCCTGTCTGTGGCTCTTTACTGGGAGTGGTGAAGAGGCCTGTGAGCTGAAAGAAAAAGGTGTCACCGAGAAGCAAATTGCCCACATGGAAGGGTCCCTGCCATCCTTACTCTGCCCCACAAACAACACCCCTGTTTCAACAGTGACGGCCGGACCGGGGGTCAACCTGCCGCCCCCTGGGCGGGAGACCGCGACTACACCCCCTGAGGCGCCCCCTGCCCCCGTTAAAGCCTCGGTACTGCTGGCCAAATCTCAACCGTCTCCTCTTGCTGTCAGGGTAAGACGTGGTACTGTGGTGGCATTGGCTAGAGGCGTTACTGCCGCCGATGGGTCTAGCTCTCTGGGCTGAGTTCGGCATACTTTGACCACGTATCACCCTCTAGGGCAATCTTCTCTGATGAAGCTGACCCAGTCTCCCTAGGTTAGCGTAGGCCCTTGGCATACAGATTCAGCAATCACATAGACTTTGTCTCCTGTGGTGGCCTCCTGAATAAATACATATCCACATTTTAAATCCAGATGTCGGATGATCCCATGTGTCAGCCATCAGGCCACAGCTTTTGCTCCTGGCTTCTGTAATTGGACCCAATCCCATTTCTCTTGCTTCTTTTTCTGATCAATGACCCAATACACCTACTTAAGCTCTTCTGGGTGTGAAGTTGGGGGCATCGTCTCTACATAGACGCATGAGGGTGTCTTATAAGCAGAGCGCTCCTATTCTTTGGGCTCGGGTTCAGGCAGCACAACCGTCTCTGGTTCCGACAACAGCTCCTCAGGATCCAGTTCCAATGCCATCAGCCATGCGTATAGTTGCTGCAGTCTTTCACCACGGCCGCAGGGCTTGGGGGCAGCCTTCTCTGCGGCCAACTGCACCGATGTCGCCACCAAGATACTGGATGGAGTAGGCTTCCAGGTCTTCAGGCCTCCAGGTTGCACTTTCTCCCACTGTGCAATCGCCATTCACTCTCTCCACTGGTGGACGCTGATACTGACATGCAGCGGCATCCCAGTCTGGATGGCTCTTCAAGGCAGATATGCTTTCTTGTTCCTTTTCATTTAACATTAAACTCCGAAAAATGGCGTTGATCGGCAAAGTTTGGGGAGTCTCTCTTTTCCGGATCTCACCCTCCAGGGTGGGGCCTCTTCCAGTTCCTTCTCCCATGTCTTCTGGGCCGCTGCCCACAACCCCTCAACTTCTCAGGTTGGGCGGCCTCTTACTTTATGATGCACTCGCTGGAGGCAAGCACCAATCTTCTCAGGGTGTGTCTTTACCCCCAGCTTCTGAACATGTGATGCAGCGTCTTGCACTCTTTTTCTCACCTTTCGATGAACTTGCCAAAGGTGAGTTCTTCTGTAGACAGGGTGTTGCTTAATCCCCAGCATCCTCATATTCCGTGTTTGTGCTCATTTTCCTTGAGTACGTCCACGAAGGGTGTTGCCCGCACTCTGGTTTCGGCCATGTTTGTCCCTTTATTCCTCTTGGTTGAATAGCTTGTTTTCTTCATGCGTCATTTTGACAATTATGTGAGGATCAACCTGTGTTTGTTCTGTTATTGAAACCTAGTTAATTCAAAAGAATGCAGGAATCATACTACTCACTATACTTTCTCATACATACACATTAATACCGCACACATTACATTTTACATCACATAACATCCTTCCCATTTGAATTAAATAGGTCTCCGTAACAGAACAAACACACTTACTAAATATGCGTACATGCATCCACATGTCATGCCCCACTTCCGACCACAAGCAACAGCGTCCAACTGCGCATGCGCCGGCGGCCTCACTGACTTTCTGTCAGCGTGGTGGATTTAAACAGCAATTCCCAGACATCAGCACATACGTACATCAGCTACAGCGTGGGAGCACCAGCCCAAGAAGATTATTTCAAGGTAACAACTAGTCTTCCCTTTCAGTATAATTATACGATTATTCAGTCATCTCACAGGTGTTTTTTTTACATTACAGCATGCACTGTGGTACTTAGGGCCGGCTCCAGGTTTTTATGGTCATCGGATGAAAGAGTCTTAGTGGGCCCCATGCACACACAGACCCACACATACAGAGATTTGAAGACAAATTCACAAAAATACATATAAATAGACATAAATCTCTACACAGTCATATACACTGACATACATAGATACACATCATCCATGCACACACAGACACATTAGAGTTATTATTAATATGGGGAAGCCGGCAGCAGCCTCACTCACCTCCCCCGTTTGTCTCCCGTCCAACTCCTCTCAGGCATGTGGCTGTGCAGGCCGTTGCATGATGGCCATCACTAACACATGGCCATGAACAGTGCACACTGACACTGCTATATATACATCACAGGAGGGGGTTGGGGCTACAATATATACATCACAGGAGGGGTAGGAGGCATAGACATTACTGGGGGCATACATGTTACTGAGAGGCATACAGGTTACTAAGGGGGATATAACATTACTGGGGCATAGCCATTACTGGGGGCATACATGTTACTGAAAGGCATACAGGTTACTAAGGGGGATATAACATTACTGGGGCATAGGTGTTACTGGGGTGGCATACAGCTCTGGGGGGCATACACATTACTGGGGTGGGTGGCATAGAGCTCTGGAGGGGCCATATAGTTCTGGGGGGCCACATATACAGTTCTGGGGCGGCACACATATGGCTCTAGGGGATCGCACATACAGCTCTAGGAGGTCCGCACATATGAATCTGGGGAGCCTCACATATAGCTCTGGGGGGCATACACATTACTTGGGTGGATGGCATAGAGCTCTGGGGGGCCCATACAGTTCTGGTGGGCCACACATATGGCTCTGGGGGGCCAGCACATAGAGCTCTGGGGAGCAGCACATACAGCTCTGGAGGGGCCCATACAGCTTTGGGGTGGCACACAGAGCTATGAGTGGCTCATACAGCTCAAGGGAGGCACCTACAGCTCTGGGGGCCTCAGACAGCTCAGGAGGGAGGGCCCATACAGCTCAGGGGGGCCCATACAGCTCAGGGAGACTCATACAGCTCAGGGGGGCCTATACAGCTTGCTGGGGCACATAAATCTCAGTTGGAAAGGGCAAATACATCTCAGGAGGGGGGACCATACAGCTCAGAAGGGGGGGCCCATGCAGGGGAGTGTGGAACATACAGCTCAGGTCACGGTGGAGGGGCACTCAAACAGCACTGGAGGGCAGCGCTATGCTGGGGAATGCTGGCTGATGCTGCACTGCAGCTCCTCTTCATATGTGGAGCTTGCAGCAATAGATGTGGCCTGCGAGCCAGTGTGGATTAAAGGACCGACAGCCATGAAAGTGCGGCTGCCGGTCCGAGGACTGTGGACCCCGGAATTCAGCCCGGGGGCCATAGCACTGAAGACGGTGAGTGCCCTCCCCCCCTGGCTGTACAGGGTCTCAGCACTTGCCCGGGTGCGCCGGGTGCTAACGCCAGCCCTGGTGGTTCTATTCACATGTACATCAGTGACACAGAAGAGATCTATTATACAGTTCATGCACAATTAATTTGCATACTTGGTAAGTCAACATGCTATTATTCTGTAATATATATATATGGATATACAGTACAGACCAAAAGTTTGGACACACCTTCTCATTCAATGAGTTTTCTTTATTTTCATGACTCTGAAAATTGTAGATTCACATTGAAGGCATTAAAACTATGAATTAAAACATGTGGAATGAAATACTTAACAAAGTGTGAAACAACTGAAAATATGTCTTATATTCTAGGTTCTTCAAAGTAGCCACCTTTTGCTTTGATTACTGCTTTGCGTACTCTTGGCATTCTCTTGATGAGCTTCAAGAGGTAGTCACCGGAACCGGTTTTCCAACAGTCTTGAAGGAGTTCCCAGAGATGCTTAGCACTTGTTGGCCCTTTTGCCTTCACTCTGCGGTCCAGCTCACCCCAAACCATTTCGATTGGGTTCAGGTCTGGTGACTGTGGAGACCAGGTCATCTGGCATAGCACCCCATCACTCTCCTTCTTAGTCAAATAGCCCTTACACAGTCTGGAGGTGTGTTTGGGGTCATTGTCCTGTTGAAAAATAAATGATGGTCTATCTAAACGCAAACCGGATGGAATAGCACGCCGCTGCAAGATGCTGTGGTAGCCATGCTAGTTCTGTATGCCTTCAATTTTGAATAAATCCCCAACAGTGTCACCAGCAAAGCACCCCCACACCATCACACCTCCTCCTCCATGCTTCACGGTGGGAACCAGCCATGTAGAGTCAATCCGTTCACCTTTTCTACAAAGACATGGTGGTTGGATCCAAAGATCTCAAATTTGGACTCATCAGACCAAAGCACAGATTTCCACTGGTCTAATGTCCATTCCTTGTGGTGTTTAGCCCAAACAAGTCTCTTCTGCTTGATGCCTGTCCTTAGCAGTGGTTTTCTAGTAGCTATTTTACCATGAAGGCCTGCTGCACAAAGTCTCCTCTTAATAGTTGTTCTAGAGATGAGAAGGTGTGTCCAAACTTTTAGTCTGTACTGTATATTGCAACATATCATCGCGACTCACACAATTCCTTTCCCTCAGGTGTTTGATATACCATAGATTACCAACTGCATGGTATCTATTGTGATCTTGAATAAAGGAAGGCCAGGGAGCACTATAGGGTGGACGAAGCCCATGACAATTTGGAGGGTGGCAGTGAAGGGGTTAATAATGGGGTTAAGCAGAAGGTGAGGTGTACGTTTAGGGGGAGCTGAATGGGTGCAGGTTTGATGGGGTTGGGTTAAAGAGGGGTGGTATAAAACGGTAAGGAAGGAAAATGTACCTCCTCTTTGGATCCAGAATCTATTCCCCACCCACCCGCTCCTTTTTTGTATGTAGAGGTGTGTTGTTATTAAAACAAAAAATAAAAGTGGAGTAAAAGAAAAGAAAAAGAACCGTTGTTTGATCTGTATGGAATTTGATGGAGTATTCAGTACTTGTCATAGCGGCGGGGGGTAGGTCTGGTTCAGAGACTGGTTTTAGTGTTATTGGTCCTGGTGCTAGGAGGTCACCTTTGCGAAATGGGGGCTTCCGGCATAGGCTGTGGTAACTTGTAGGCGTAGGTCCTGCAAGTTTGGGGTATTAACGAAGGGGATGTTAATACCTCACCTCTGGGCTGGTGGACACGGGTCTAGATTTTGCCTCTCAGTCGGACCTGTCAGATGTTATGTATATACAGTACAGACCAAAAGTTTGGAAACACCTTCTCATTCAAAGAGTTTTCTTTATTTTCAGGACTGAAAATTGTAGATTCACATTGAAGGCATCAAAACTATGAATTAACACATGTGGAATGAAATACTTAACAAAAAAGTGTGAAAAAACTGAAAATATGTCTTATATTCTAGGTTCTTCAAAGTAGCCACCTTTTGCTTTGTTTACTGCTTTGCACACTCTTGGCATTCTCTTGATGAGCCTCAAGAGGTAGTCACTGGAAATGGTCTTCCAACAGTCTTTTGAGTTCCCAGAGATGCTTAGCACTTGTTGGCCCTTTTGCCTTCACTCTGCGGTCCAGCTCACCCCAAACCATCTCGATTGCGTTCAGGTCTGGTGACTGTGGAGGCCAGGTCATCTGGCGTAGCACCCCATCATTCTCCTTTTTAGTCAAATGGCCCTTACACAGCCTGGAGGTGTGTTTGAGTTCATTGTCCTGTTGAAAAATAAATGATTGTCCAACTAAACGCAAACCAGATGGAATAGCACGCCGCTGCAAGATGCTGTGGTAGCCATGCTGGTTCAGTATGCCTTCAATTTTGAATAAATCCCCAACAGTGTCACTAGCAAAGCACCCCCACACCATCAAACCTCCTCCTCCATGCTTCACAGTGAGAACCAGGCATGTAGAGTCCATCCGTTCACCTTTTCTGCGTCACACAAAGACACGGTGGTTGGATCCAAAGATCTCAAATTTGGACTCATCAGACCAAAGCACAGATTTCCACTGGTCTAATGTCCATTCCTTGTGTTCTTTATCCCAAACAAGTCTCTTCTGCTTGTTGCCTGCCCTTAGCAGTGGTTTCCTAGCCGCTATTTTACCATGAAAGCCTGATGCACAAAGTCTCCTCTTAACAGTTGTTCTAGAGATGTGTCTGCTTCTAGAACTCTGTGTGGCATTGACCTGGTCTCTAATCTGAGCTGCTGTTAACCTGCGATTTGTGAGGCTAGTGACTCGGATAAATTTATCCTCCGCAGCAGAGGTGACTCTTGGTCTTCCTTTCCTGGGGCGGTCTTCATGGGTGCCAGTTTCTTTGTAGCGTTTGATGGTTTTTGCCACTGCACTTGGGGACACTTTCAAAGTTTTCCCAATTTTTTCGGACTGAATGACCTTCATTTCTTAAAGTAATGATGGCCACTTGTTTTTCTTTGCTTAGCTGCTTTTTTCTTGCCATAATACAAATTCTAACAGTCTAGTCAGTAGGACTATCAGCTGTGTATCCACCAGACGTCTGCACAACACAACTGATGGTCCCAACCCCATTTATAAGGCAAGAAATCCCACTTATTAAACCTAACAGGGCACACCTGTGAAGTGAGAATCATTTCGGTAACTACCTCTTGAAGCTCATCAAGAGAATGCCAAGAGTGTGCAAAGCAGTAATCAAATCAAAAGGTGGCTACTTTTAAGAACCTAGAATATAAGACATATTTTCAGTTATTTCACACTTTTTTAAGTATTTCATGCCACATGTGTTAATTCATAGTTTTGATGCCTTCAATCTACAATTTTCAGAGTCATGAAAATAAAGAAAACTCTTTGAATGAAAAGGTGTGTCCAAACTTTTGGTCTGTGCTGTATGTTATTTATGTTTGATGTTAATTATGTGAACGTTGCTTACCGCAACCCGGGGGGTTTACTCGCTTGCAGCGATGCAGGGTAGCTTAGACATACACAGGCAACGCAGTCTCTCAAAAATGCAGCAGTTTATTAGTACAACATAAACTGCCCTTCCAAAACACAATGAAGCCTCTCCTGGCTTAAAAGGAAAATATAACATCCACATACCGTGGGCTTCCAGTCCAATTAAGTGTCCATAGTGGATTCTCCACACTCTGGCTCCAGCCAGCGAACACAAATCACTGTGGTGCTTCCTGCAGCCTCCAGCCCTCTCCAGCCAGGCTGCAGTATTTTTCCCCAGTCATCACCGAGACTGATTTCCAGGAGTCTCTCTTCAGTCTTCACACAGACTGAGATCTCCAGCACACATCCTCCATGTGCAGCACTCTCAGGCTTCCCTCTGTTTCTAAAACTAACAGTCTCTTAAAACCCAACCGGACACACCCACAGGTGGAGGTATGTGATTCTCCAGCTCTGTCCATCACACTGGTCACAGTTTAAGGCCTGCGCCACACATCCGTGCCTCCGGTACGTTTTTGGCATTTTTTACACGTACCGGAGACACGTGCTGATGTTGACACAGTATTTTTAATATAAAAAGCCTCACGTCAGTGTTTGCGCACGGAGCGTGTGTCCGTTCCGTGCGTACGTTTGAGCGTGCCGAAAAAGCGCTGACATGTCCGTTTTCCACCGGCATAACGTCCTCACGGATCCATTAAATCCTATGGGTCCGTGTTTACACGTACGTGATACGGATGGCCTCCGTATGCTATCCGTGTGGTCCGTGTCCGTGTTTTAATTAGAAAGGTTGTTACAATCTCAAATACTTTCAGGTGGCGTAGCTAACATATTTTTTTTGCACAAAACTAACTATGCATTTGCAGAAGGAGTGAGCAAGCAAGCAGTTGTAGTTCTGTGTATTGTAAGATATATTTTGAGCAAAATTTCGGCTTCGAAATATAATAATGGCACCACGGGTGGACACGGAGAAACTGATAACAGCTGTCGAGACTCACCCACCATTATGGGATACACGTGTTGATGGTTACCATGACCGACTGACAGTTGACCGCCATTGGAATCAAGTAGCTGAGGAAGTGTACCCCAATAATGCATGGGCTAGATGTTCGCCTGCAAAGCGTGCTAAATATGGTAAGTTGTTGTATGTTTTTATATTTATTTATTTAATATATATATTAGGATTTTTCAAATAATTACAAACTGTGAATGTTTTGTCATAGTTATGTTGTCTTTTAGTTAAAAATATCTTTGTGAAGAATTGGTATATGTACTACTCTATATATTGAGTTCATGTTAAATTTTTAAAAAGTTAACCAAACATTTCATAACTTACAAAAATCAAAGTATACTTATTTTTGTAATCTGACTTTGAATTCTTCATGAAGTTAATTAATTAACTGATTAAACTGTCATGTGTTTTTAAATTCCCTGTTTTATTAGTCTAATTTTAGTATCACAATTTCAAATCATGTTTTTTTATTTATAATATTTTTTTTTAATTTAGTTAAATGACATTTCAATATCATGACCTACATGATTAAAATAATATTTCTAGTAATTTATTGCCAAATGATATTGCTAAAAAAAAAAAAAAGGAAATTTTAAATATATATGACAATTACTTCAAAGCTAATTTATCAGAAATATTATTTTGTTATGTGTGAATGTGTAAAAATGCTTTTGAATGAAGAATATATCAAAAAATGTTTTTTCCTCAAAAGTATTTGGCCAACATTATTTTGTTAAATTGTATATTACATTTAGCAAACATTATTTTAATTAATGTGTGCAGATTTATGG